>NW_006399761.1:25066049-25083485 GCF_000299155.1 Elephantulus edwardii | reverse complement strand
CTTGAAAAAAAAAAAAAAAGGAATGAAGTCTGCGGAATAAACGCTCCCGCCCGGCAGGGGAGTGAGGGGAGGGGGAGGGGAGCGGGGTCAAGTCCCCCAGATTCAGCCCCCGGGGGACCCTCCAGGCACAGGCGGCGGCAGGAGTCGGGGGTGCTGAGTCCACACGGTCGGGGGAACGCTCCGCTGCCAGTTGCAGTCCGACTACCCCCGCCCCGCTACCCAAGCACGGCTCCCGGGCTCACGCGGCCCCGGCGCTGGGCCCCCCCACCCAGCTCGCCGAAACTTTCCCCCCTTCTCCTGCCCCTCAGCGACCGGGGGGCGCCCCCTCCCCCGCCGGGCGCTTGCACGGACTGCAGCCGCCGAGGCTGGAACAGGCACCACCGCCCGCTTGTCGCTACAGTGGCTCTCGCGGATGCTGTAGCTCCCGCTGCTCCTGCCGCGGCCGCTGCAGCCGCTTCTCCCCCTCCTCCTAGAGCCTCAAACTCGGAACCGGTTGAAACCGGTTCAGACTGGGAGATTCCATCTCGGTTGAGTTTTTCAGCCCATGGCGCCGCGGAGCGTTTGGAACCTGGGCCTCCGCCCCCAGCCCGCCCGTCCATTGGCAGACTCCAGCCCCAGCCACCCCAGCCGTCTAGCAGCGATTGGTCCCAGCCGATGTCAATCCTACCTCAAGCCTCCACACGAGCCCGCCGCTTCGGCCCCCGCCTCTTTTCAGCAGCGATTTGCCCGCAGAATGGGGGCGGGGGGGGAGCGGGGCGGGTCGAAAGGGACCGAGGGGGGGGTGCGGGAGGAGGAGGTGGGGCCAAGAGTTGAGCCGTACAGAAAAGAGAGTGAAGAGAAGCCTCGTCAACGATTGGTTCATAGGTGCTGTCAATCAAGTGCAGCCCGCCTCCGACATCCCTTCCTCCTCCCGCCTCTCCCTCTCCCCGTGCTTAGTTTGTAGGCCCTGCCTTTGCGGCCTGCTCATTGGCTGAGCGCCTTCGGTGACGGAGAGGGTGGGGCGCGCATCGTGAGCTGGTGGCCGCGCGAGTTTGAGTGCAGCGCGCGGGCGCTAGCCCTCTGTTTTCCCGGGACCTGCTGGCCCGCCCTCGCTGGCTCCCGCCAACCTTTGGGGGGTGGGGGGGGTTGTCCTGAAACCGCGGACATCCATCTCCACCCACCTCCCCGGATGGGGACTCCCTTCTCAAGGCGGAGAGCATCTTCGTGTGTTTAAGAGGGGAGAGGGCGGGAGAAAGAACCGAACAACATTGGAGATCCTTGTAGGCCCCGGCCTTCTGTAGCCCACCCTAGGGTCTTGGATTTGGGACGAGCGAGTGGAAATGAGAATGTGCTTGGAAAGTTGGGGCTGTGCGAGGTGCGCCCCTATGGCTCTTGGAGAAAACTCTTTCAAGTGTTAGCTCTGCAGCTCCTGCCACCACGCTGCCTGGTTAGATCCTAAAAAGGAAAACATTGTAACCCTTGTAATTGGTTTAGCAGGGAGTGTTTTTGCTGGTTAGACTTGCATGCCAACTGCCTCCCACCTGGTTGCCCTTGGGCTGCTCCGGCCCTCGGCTCTGCTTAGCTGCCGTTCACCTACTTCATCATCAAATACTATTTTCTATGAAAGTCACACGGCACATGGTGCACATGGTCTTTCACATCGTTACTTTTGTTTGTCCCCAAGTGCCCTTCATAACAGCTTTGCTTGCTCACTGAAACTTCTACTGGGCCCGTTCTGCCAGTGATAAAATAAATTTCTGTTGTTTTAAACCAGAAAACACACACACACACACACAGACACACACACACCCGTCAGAGATGGTGAGAATGAGGCAAGATCCAGATCTCTTGTTCTTACAGTTGCTGACTCTATGGGCATCCCACAACTCTTTTTATGTATTTGTATACTTGGATAAAATGTATGTTGTTGTGTGCCTTTGAGTCAGAACCAACCCATCACTGACCCGTCAGTGGATTTTCAGAGGCAGTAAATCACATGGAAGGAGATTGTCCATCCTTCTCTCTTGCTGGTGTATTAGGATCATTTGGTTTGGGGATTGCAGCGCAGATTCTTACCACCATAGTGCCAGAGTTCCCTGATATACAGGCATGTACATGTATGTTTGTTGTTGTTATGTGCTGTGGGTGGAGTACAACTCATAGTGACCCTATACACAAAAGATCTGAACCCTGTTTTATCCTGTGCCATCCTCTCACTTCCTGTCACACAAGAGCCCATTGTGGTAGTCATTGGGTCAATCTCTGGTGGCCTAGTGGCAAGAAGCTGGACTGCAATCCCAAAGACACAGGGTTCAAGGCCACCAGCTGCTCCACAGGAAGAGGATGGACAATCTCCCATGCAAATTAACTGCCTCTGAAGACCCGCCAAAGGGTGAGCTAGGGGGCAGTTCTAACCACCGTACACATCAACAAACATATATGTATATAATAGTGGCTTCTTGTTTATTGCCATCCAGTCAAACATGACTATAGTGGCCCTATGAACAAAAGGCCTGAAGCCTTTCTATAACTAGCGATATTTCCAGAGGCATGTTGTTAATGAAGTGGATGCCACTCCTGCTCCCAAATTTGTCTTAAACTGGGGGATCCACCAAACACTATCCACCATGGGTAATTGTTATGGCATTTCACACCCCAATGGCACAAGGTTTGGCATCACAGAAACCCCAGGTTACCTCAATACAGCATAATGACAGAAGAGTGCTGTACCACTTAGAAGAATGTTTCTCCAGAACATAATAACAACTGACTTTTAAATACAAGGTCTTATTGACTCTAAACAAGAGGCTTTAAAAAAAACCCCAAAACACAAAAAAAAACACCAAAACCCAATGTAGTATGTTTTTGTTGTTATGTGCCATTGAGTCGCCTGTGACTTATAGCGACCCTATGCACAGCAGCTCTGAACCCTTCACTGTCCTGAACCGGTCTCACTGATTCCGACACACCAACCCCTATTGCCTCAGATACTGGATCAGTCCATCTCATCTGGTGTCTTCCTCTCCTGTGCTGTCCTTCCACCCTTCTAAGCATGATGTCATTCTCCAAGGACAGGTTTCTCCTGGTCATGTGTCCAAAGTATGTGAGATGGAGCTTCAAAGTCCTAGCATCCAAGGAGAAACTTGGTTTCACCCTCTCCAAGACAGACCTATTTGTTTTCTTGTCAGTCTATAGCACCACAACTCATCTATCAAGGCATCTATTCCTCTTCTATCACCCTTAGTCATTCATTGCCCAGCTCTCAAAAACCATGACCTGGGTTAGGTACACCTTCATCTCTAGACTGACATCAGTGCTCTTTAGCACTTTGGAGAGGTCCATGACAGCAAATTTTCCCAATGCAATTTGTCTTTTGATTTCCTGACTGCTGGTGTTAAGAGTGTTGATTGTGGAGATGAGCAAGCTGTAATTTCTAACAATCTCAATCTCTCCTCCATCTACCATGGTGCTGCCAGTTGGCCCAGTGGTGCGAATCTTTGTCTTTTTGAGGTTGAGCTTCAATATTAGTGGTAAGAAATTACACTGCCAACACAGAGATACACAGTTCAAATCCACCAGCAGCTTTGTGGGAGAAAGATGGGCAGTCTCCTTTTGTATGATTTACTGCCTCAGAAAACCCACCAGAGGCTCAGCTATGAGTTAGTTCTGACTCAACGGCACACAACAACAACAGAATATATGTGAATGGCATAGCTCAGCACAATAGATAGTATATGATTATCCCCATTGCCATCTAATTGATTGTGACTTATGATGACCCTCTATTAACCCTCCATCAGGTTTTTGAGGTTACTAATGAGAAGAGATTATCTCATCTTTCTTCACTGTGTGATGGATTTGAACCACTGACCTTGTGGTTAGGCTACCATTCTCTCTTCCTTTTTTTCATTGCCCTCCAGTTGGAACTGACCAATAGCTGACCCTCCAGTAGTTTTTCAGAGGCTGTACATTGTATGAGAGGAGGATATGGCCCATCTTTCTCTCTTGGAGAAGCTGGTGGATTTGAACTGCCTGCCTTTGGTTTGGTAGTGCAACTCTTACCCACTAGGGCCACTAGAGCTCTCATAGCTCTACCACAGCTCCTTATATGAGATTGTATTAGGCATATCTTAGTCTCACATATGATATGAGATATATGTGTGTGTATATGAGACTAAGATATGCCTAATACAGGCCGAGGTCTTTTGAATTACTTGCTATCATCAGACAGCTACCCAATGTCTAATGATGACAGAAGAAAAGTTGATGCCTTTGAGTTGTGGTGCTGGAGAAGAGAATTGAACATTCCATGAACTACCAGGGAACAAACAAGTCTGTCCTGGAGAAAGTAAAACCAAGTTGCTCTTTGGAGACTAGGATTTTGAAGCTCTGTTTCACATACTTTGGGCATATTGCCTGACAAATCAGTCCTTAGAGAAGGACATCATGCTTGGAAGGGTGGCAGGACAGCACAGGAGAAGACTCTAGGTTAACAGTAACTGGGTTAGTGGGGGTAGGTGTGTCAGAGACAGTGATATGGCTCAGGACAGAGCAGCATTCAGAGCTAATGTACATGGGGTCTCTATGAGTCACAGGTGACTCGACGGCACATAACCACAATACATATCTATCTCCTGGCCAAGGCGAAACCAAATTGCTCCTTGAAAGGATTTTGAAGCTCCATCTGACATACTTCCAAGGACATCATGTTTGGAAGTGTGGAGGGAGAGTGCAGGAGAGGAAGACCTTGGATGAGATAGATTGACACAGTAACTGGGGTTGGGGTGGTAGGTGTGTCAGAGACAGTGAAACTGGCTCAGGATAGGACAGGGTTCAGAGCTTTGGTACATAGGTCGCTATGAGTCATAGGCCATTTGACTGTACACAACAACAACATATGACATGTATGGTGTGTTATATACATATACCTATATATTTCTACATGTATGTGATGATTTAATGCTATTCAATGTGACAATAGATAAAAATTTTATGTCTGTAACCCACTCATTGTCATTTTGGTAAATCCAAGTCTTGAGTTGTTACTGGTTTGGTTTTTTTTTTTTTTTTTTTGGTTTGGTTTTTTTGTTTTTTTTTTTAACTAGGGGAAAAATGTGGACAGTGTTTGGTGGAGCTCCCATTTGTAAAACAAGTTTGGAAGCAGGGGTGGCATCCACTTCCTAAAACACATGCCTATGGAAATTCTATGAACTTGGAGAAAGGAAGACAGTTATGTAAAGGCATCAGGGTTTTTGTTCATAGAGTTGCTATGAGTCATAGTCAACTTGATGGCAATCATCATCATCATCAACAACAACAACAAACAACAGTGGATGAATAGGGAGCTCAGGTGTCCTACTGGCAAGGAGCTGTGCTGCAAAACGAAAGGCCATCAACTGCTCCATAGGAGAAGGATGGGAAATCTCCTCCCATGCCATCAACTGCCTCTGAAAACCCATGAGAATGTCAGCTATGGGTCAGTTCTGACTCTACACTACACAACAACGGTGGACAAGTTAGGGAGTTCTGGTAGGCTAGTCTGCAAGGAGCTGTGTCTGGAGGTGATATCTCTCAAAATGTGGTTCAAACCAACAAGCAGCAATGAAGGGATAATCTCTTCCCCCATGGTTACAGCCTCTGACAACCTGGTATGAGCTGTTTCTGTCTCATCAGAAATGAGTTGTCTCTGGTGGGCAACATATTCTTAAGTGATTGGCAATTGTCTATTGAAAGATCTGTAGAAAAAAATTATGTTGATTTATAATGTTGTTGTTGTTATGTGCCATTGAGTCATTTGTGACTCATGGTAACCCTATGCACAACAGCCCTAAACCCTGCTCTATCCTGTGTCAGCCTTATTGTCTCTGATACACCTACCCCCCATCACTCCCATCACTGAATCAATCCATCTCATTGAGGGTCTTCTCTTGCACTGTCCAACCACCCTCCCAAGCATGATGTCCCTCTCCAAGGACTGGTCCCTCCTTTCAACATGCCCAAAGTATGTCAGATGGAGCTTCAGAATCCTTGCCTCCAAGGACCAGCCTGGCTTCACCCTCTCTAGGACGAATCTGTTTCTTCTCCTAATTATCCGTGGTATATTCAACACTCTTTTTCTGCACCATAAAAGAAACGCTGGTTATACCATAGTTAAAGTGCTTGGACCAGTATGTCTGTCATCAAACCTGTCAGCCCATCAGCCCCTCCATAGGAAAGAGATAAGGCAATCTGTTCCTGTAAAGATTTTCAGCTTTGGAAACACTACTGGGCAGTTCTGCTCAGTCCTACAGGGTCATGATTAGTTAAAACTGAATAGGCAGTAATGCACGTGGCTGGGTTTGCACGACAGTCATATCACATACTGATCATTTGTAATATGCCTACTTCTCTCTTATCAAAGCAGATTCCGAGCACCAGATCATGATGTGAAAATCTGTGTGATACACAAATAGAGGATGACTGTGTTAGGACGTAACGACCAAATTACATGATTGTGCAACTGCCAAAAAACACTGAGGATTTTTCTTTCTTTTTTTAATTATTTTTGTGTGAGTGTACCGTTAAATCAGATCTGACTGGTACAGGAGGAGATTGTCCCTCCTTTCCCGGCAGAGCATCTGGTGGATTCGAACCGTGCGCCTCTGGGATTGTAGTTGCAGGTCCTTGCCACTAGGCCACCAGAGCTCGCCAAAACACTGAGGATTATGGCTCAGCCAAGTGAACACATAACGGCAGCCATGACAGCCAGTGTTACTCTCACCTTACACCTTGGCGTTTGTTGCTGTCAGATGTAAAAAATGCTGTTATGCGACTGTGAGTTGAAACTGACTCACAGCTGACCCTGCAGCGAGTCTCCAGAGTAAATCACATGGGAGGTGATTACCTGTCTTTCGCCCATGGATCAGCTGGTGGATTTGCATTGTGTGCCCTTGGGCTGGCAGCACAACTCCTTATCACTAAATCATTACTGAAATTCTACTGTTGCTGTAAATGCTATCAGATAATAAGACGAGGTAAGTGAGGAGAAGGTACACTTGCATTCTACTAAAAGAAAAATTGAAGCTGTTTCCCTTCCCACTGACCTGCCTTCATTTTCAGCTCCCTGGAACAAGCCTCCGGGACTGAGTTTTCAGATAGTGGCACAGCAGGAATAAAGCTTGGACAAACAAATTTATCACCCTGAGCTTCAGTTTCCTTTGCTATAAGGCTATATATAACCCACCTCCTAAGATTGGAGTTAAGAATTAAATGTTGGCGAGCTCCGGTGACCTAGTGGCAAGAAGGTGTACTGCAAATCCCAGAGGCGCATGGTTCAAATCCACCAGATGCTCTGCTGGAGAAGGAGGAACAATCTCTTCCTGTACCAGTCAGATCTGATTTGACGGTACACACACACACACACACACACACACACACAGAATAAAATAAAATAAAAAATTAAAAAAGAATTAAATGTTGTTGTGTATCATCAAGACAGAATCAACAAATAGCTGACCCTCAGCAAGTTTTCTTTTTATTTTTTAATTGCGATTTTAAGGAAAGATTCTAGAGAACCTGGAATTCCATTCATTCATTGTTACACATGTTCCTCCCTGCTCACTTCTCCCCCCCTCCAGTTAGCTTTTCTCTTTGAAAGGGGAAAAAAAATTATTGTTATACAATTCCCCCCTCCCCAGTCTACTCTCCCATGCAGCTCTTATTATGGACACTTGCCATGCAGATAATACCTAACCATATATCCCTTTTAAACAGTTCTCTTCCTCATCTGTTTCATTGCAGTGTACATTGTTTACCTCTTCTTAGTTTCCCCCCCAAACACGATGTCAGTGCTGTTTTATAGCAGTATGATGCAGTATTTAACCTTTTGTGATTTAGATATTTCACTCAACATGATGTTCTCCAGGATCACCCATTTTGTACAATATTTCAGGAGTTCCTTGTTTTTCAGTGCAGCATAGTATTTCATTGTGTAAATATACCACAGCTTCTCTATCCATTCATTTGTTGACGTGTACTTGAGTTGTTTCCAACTCTTTGCTATTGTGAACAAAGCCACAATAAACATAGGTGTGCATATATCTGCTTGGGTGGCAGTTCTGGTTTCTTTAGTATATATATATATTCCCAGTAGTGGAATTGCTGGGTCAAATGGTATTTCTATTTACCACTTTTTGAGAAAGTGCCATACTGCCTTCCCCAGTGGTTGTACCATTTTACACTCCCACCAACAGTGAATAAGAGTTCCAGTTTCCCCACAATCTTGCCAGCATTTGTTGTTTGCTGCTCTATTAAATTTTGCTATTCTTTCTGGGGTGAGATGATATCTCATAGTTATTTTGATTTGCATCTTTTTTAGAGCTAGGAATTTTGAACGTTTCTTCATGTGGTTGTTTGCCATCTGAATGTCTTCTTTGGTAAAGTGTCTGTTCATATCCTGTGTCCATGTTTCAATTGGGTTGTTTTCCTTTATCTGTTGTTGTACTCGAATATTCTATAAATTCTAGATGTAAGTCCCTTATCAGATATGTAATTACCAATTTTTTTTCCCAATCTGTGGCTTCCCCTTTTACCCTGTTGAAGTTTTTGAATGTGCATAGGGATTTGATTCTTAGAAGGTCCCATTCATCTATTTTATTCTCTCCTGGTTGTAGACCTCCAGCAGGTTTTCAAAGGCATTAAGTCACATGAGATGAGGGTGCCCATCTTTCTCCTGTGGAGCAGCTAGTGAATCCGAACCATGTACCTTTCAGTTGGCAACACAGTTCCTCATCACTAAGCCACCAGTGCTCTCTAGCACCAAATGTTGTTATTGTTGTTATTATGTACTATCAAGTTGGAACCGACCCATAGCTGACCCTCCAGTGGGTTTTCAGAGGCAGTTAATGGCATGAGAAGAGATTGCACATCTTTCTCTCACAGAGCACCTGGTGGATATGAACCATGCGCCTTTGGGATTGCGGCACAGCTTCTTACCACGCGGCCACTAGAGCTCACAAATGGGAGCAGTATAAATCAGAGAAGCACTTTGTAGATTGTGAGGTTCACATAGTCTGTACCCTTCCGTCCCTCCTTTGTCTCATTTTGAAATCATACCGCTCTACAGATCCTGTTTGATCAGACTGGATCAGGTATAAATATTTGGCCCTCATTTTGCCGAGAGTTAGTCAAAGAGTATTTTCTACAGAAAATGGAGCATTCAATACAAATTTAGCTCATTAGCAATTTCAAGAAGGAATGACAAGAGAGGATAATTATGTTTCATCACCGTATTTCTGGGATCAAAATTAGAACACATGATATTGGGATTGTTTTTTCAATAAGAAATGTTACAATCTCAATTTTCAGTTCTCTTATAATTTACAAATACACTTCTATTCTGATATTAAAGAGTATCATTTACAACTCACAAAGCAGTTGAGCTAAGACTCAAACACAGGTGGAGAGGCAATGAACATCTACAAATGAAACCTTCACTACATAAACAATCCTCTTAATGTAATTTTAGGGAGGTCTGGTGGCCTACAGGTAAGGACTTGTACTGCTAACCCAAAGGCTCAGGGTTTGAATCCACCAGCTCCTGCACATTCTCCACGCACGTGATTAACTGCTTCTGAAGACCTACTGGAGAAGCTGGTGAATTTGAACCTTGTGCCTTCAGGACTTGCCACTAGGCCACCAGAGCTCCCTATATAATATTATGGGTATTAATGAAAAGTCAGGTAAGTGAATCTCTCAAAGCACCAACTGTGTGATAAACTAACTTATCTAATTTTTTTTTTTATTGGAATCAAACAGATTTCAAACTCTGGGGTAGAATAGAGGTAAGAAAAGGCAAGGAACCTTTTTTTGTGCAATATTTCACTGAATTCTCCCAGTAACCCAATGAAATATGAAATAGCTACTGTATTTGCAGTTTTTTTCTTTCTTACAAACACATACGGTAGAGTGGTTGAGTTAGTACTTGAACTCATGTCTACGGTCTTTCTACTGTTTTTTGTTTGGTCACACCCCCTCCCTTTTCTTGTTGTGAAGCATCGAATCAGATCTGACTGGCACAGGAAGAAGTTACCCCTCCTTCTTCCAGCAGAGCGTCTGGTGGATTCGAATCCCTCAGGATTGCAGCTCAGCTTCTTGGCACTAGGCCACCAGAACTCCCTTTCTTTCAGTCTTTCTGCTGTTGTGTACTGTCAAGTTGGAACTGCCCTTCCAGTGGGTTTTCAAAGGAGTAAATGGCACGGGAAGAGATTGCCCTTCCTACCCCCCCGCAGGGCATCTGGTGGCCTCGAACCACCTGCCTTTGAGATTGCAGCTCAGTTTCTTACCACTAGGCTACCAGAGCTCCCTGATATTTTCCAATAGTCAACACAAAATAATAATATCCATCAGAAATAAGATGCCCATAAAGAATCACTGTTACCGTTATGGTATGCATATTTTAAGAGTTTTTTTAAATTTCTAAAAAATTACTACTACCCTTATGCTTTGTGTTTTGTTCAGTGTGCATGCTATTATATGATAGACATGGTTTAGTAACTTGACTTTCATGTAACAGGTCGGGATATGTAAATCTACCACATCTTTAATCGCCCATAGTCTTCCCTTTGCTCTTGATACCATAGGGTCCAATCATATGCAACTGAGGTCAGTTAGCCTATTTCTGGTTTCCCCTTGCACAAATAATGCTGCACTGCATATTCTTGTGCAGTTATCTTTTGGCATAAATGTGAACCTATCTCTAGGTCAAAATCCTGAAGGTGGACTTACTGCATCAAATGGAATATGTTTTGGTTTGTTGGTTTTTTGTTTTGTTTTGTTTTACTGTGACAGGTGTTGCTGAAGAAGAGTCCCTAAGAAGAGTGTATCAATTAACATCTCAACCACGATATTGTATTATCATTTATTTATTCTCTGTAAAAGCCTCTCTTTGGCTGAGTTCTTTAGAGAAGCAAAACCAGCTGTCTATATGTTGTTGAACTTTGTTATCAAGTTGGAACTGATTTGTAGCTGGCCACCTAGTGGGGGTTTCTGCAGCTGTAAACGAGATAGTAGGAGATTGTTAATTAAAAAAGAGAGCACTGGTGGCCTAATGACAAGAAGCTGCACTGAAATCTTGATGGCACAGAGTTCAAATCTACCAGCTGCTCTGCCTGAGAAGGATATGTAATTTTCTATTTCTATTTATTTTTGTATTTATATTTACATTTACATTTATACACATATATACATAATATCTATTATCTATATTTCTATTTCTTATTTATAGTTATGTTTATGTTTATATTTACATACATTTATGTATACATATCTATATTTGATGTGTTGTTCTTAGGTGCCGCCGAGTTGAGTACTACTCGACTGATCCTATAAACAACTGATCTGAACCCTATCCTGTGCCTATATTGTCACAAGTTCTATACTGTGCCATCCTCACAGTCTCTGACACACTCAAACCCTTTGCCACAGTCACTGTGTCAATCCACCTGGTCGAGAATCTTCCTCTCTTTCACCATTCCATCCACCTTTTCAAGCATGATGTCCTTCTCCAATGAATAGCCTTTCCTAGCAACATGCCCAGACTATGTGAGATAAAATTTCACCATGTTTGCCTCCAGGGAGCACTCTGTCTGCACCTTCTCCAAGACATATGCATTTGTTCTTTTTGTTGTCCATGGGGTCATCAGTACGCTCCTCCAACACCACAGTTCAAAACCATCAATTCTTCTATCATCTTTAGCCATTGTCCAGCTCTCAGATGCATAGCAAGTGACTGAAAAGACAAGGCCTGAATCAGGTGCACCTTGGTGCTCAAACTGAAATCATAACTTGTATAATTTGGAGCGGTTCCTTTCCTGATCTCCTGGTTGCTGGTACCAAGTGTATTGATTGTAGATCCAAGTGAGATGAAGTCATTGACAGTCTCAATCCTTTCTTCATCTATCATGATGTTGCCAATTGGTGTAGAGGTGAAGATTTTTGTTTTCTTAGCACTGAGATGCAATTCATACTGATGCAGCTAGGAAATCAAGAGACATAGTGCACTGGGCAAGTCTGCAGTTCAGCACCGCTCCAAATTATTGAGGAGTAATGATGTCAGCTTGAGGACTAAGGTGCATCTGATTCAGGCCATGGTCTTCCTGATCACTTGCTGTGCATCTGGGAGCTAGACAATGAGTAAGGATGATAGGAAAGGAATTGATGCCTTTGAGCTTTGGTTTTGCAGAAGAGCACTGAACGGCCAAGAAAACAAACAGATATGTCTTAGAGACAGTGCATCCGGAGTGCTCTTTGGAGGCAAAAATGTCGAGGCTTCACCTCACATCCTAGCATGTTGCTAGGAGGAGCTATTCCTTGGATAAGGACATGATGCTGGGAAGGGTAGATCGTCAGTGAAGGAGAGGAAGAACCTCAACCAGGTGGATTGACACGGTGACTGCTCCAATGGGCTTTTGTGTGTCAGGAAGTGTGAGGATGGCAGAGGACAGAAGAGGGTTCAGATCTTTTCTTCATAGGGTCACTGTGAGATGTACTTGACTCGACGGCACCTAATAACAACAGACACTAGAAAGAGAAAGATGGAGAGAGAAGCCTCAGGTCCATGGATCAGAGACCAAGAGAGGTTTCTCTTGACTTGTATGGCTGCAGAGGCCAACAAACCCAAGGCAGGCTGTAGACCACTAGCTTTGGAAGTTGGCGATTCCAATGACGGGCTGGACAGGTCACTGAGTGATGATGAACCAGATGCAGGATCCTGAGTGATTCAGACTTCTCCCGGTCCACGTATATCTGATGTAGGGCAGGCAGTGGACACACCGCGCTTTTGTGAGTTGGGCTGGGCAGGCCATAGCCCTGAAGAAACACCGCGCTTTTGTGAGTTGGGCTGGGCAGGCCATAGCCCTGAAGAAACTTCCTCTCAAATGATGGACTGCGTGTAGCAGACTTATATCACAGCTGCCAAACCAGGGAGTCATAGGCATCCACGTTGCCACACAAACGTCACCATCACCAAAGACATAGGCATTTGTTATTATCATATGATGAATGATTAAATGGTAACATACACCTGTAAGAAAGTTCTTTGCGGGGAGCTCTGGTGGCCTAGTGGCAAGAAGCTGCACTGTAATCCCAGAGATATGTGGTTCAAATCCACCAGATGCTCTGCTGAAGAAGGAGGGGCCATCTCCTCCTGTATCAGTCAGATCCAATTTGACGGTACACACACACAGAGGAAAAAAAAAAAAGAAAGTTCTTCGCTTCAACGATTTAGATCCTCCCAGAAGAGCTGTGGGTGAGCATTAACATTACTGGTAAGTATATTCATTTTCTCCTGGACACAAGAACCCACTATTTGGTCCTAAAAGCCTTCTGAGGTCCCAACTCTTCTCACCATTTCTTAGTTGTTGGAATTGACGGAAAACCTCATAAGCAGTTCCTTACTTCACCTCTGCCTTGCATGCGGACTTCCAAGCTGTAAATCAACCGAATGATAGATGGAATTTGGTCCAGGACTTAAGAACAATAAATGACATAGTTGAGCCTCTACATCTTGTAGTTCCTAACCTTTATACTATAATAGACAAAGTGCTCGTCAATAAGCCTTTTATTTTAAGAACTATCCTCCCTTTGTAACTTGGTTTGTGCCACTGTTAGGACCTCTACTTGGAATATTATTGCTTTTAATTTTTGACTCATGTACTTTTAGCTTGTTAGTTAAATTTGTGTCTTCTAGGCTGCAACAGTTCCATGATACATCTTCAAGGATATGAACATGTACGGCTAAGCACAATTGATAACAGTGCATCTAAATTCCAAAATCAATCTCCACAATAGTCTACGTGTTTCCTATTGCCAAAGGGGCCCTTTAGAGTAGTGAGAGAAGATCTTCACCTTGAGACCTACAACATCTCTTTTCAGCAAGAAGTAGCTAAGAGAATAGCTGTCCCCTTTTCCTTATGAATCAGGGTGAAGTCTCTCTCAGGGAGGAGTGATAGGGAATGGCAAAGGACACACTGACAAAGGAGATTAGTCAGAAATGGCTTTGACAAGCACTATGGCAATGGGACAGTTAAAACAGATTTTCAAGGGAGGAAAAAAAAGAGGAACAAACTCGGGAGGAGGGTAGAGAAAATAGTGCAACAATGAATGAATGGAAACCCAAAATCTCTGTAAATGTTCATTAAAATTAATAAAATTTAATATAAAAAAAGAAAGTTCTTTAAGGTCCCACCACAGAGTCTAATGATTCAAGTGAGCAATATTCACATTTTAACTGGATGTTTGGTTCTGTAGACAACCTCTGTTGATTATAAGTACCTCAAGGAAGAAAACACAAAAACTGTTAGTATATATAAATATAACATAATATTAAATGCCAAGAGACTATAGTAATGGACCCTAGTGACCCACTGGTTGAAGCACTCAATGTTGTTGTTGTTATGTACTGTCAAGTCACTTGCGACTCCTAGTGACCCTGTGTACAACAGCCCTAAAACCTGCTCTATCCTGTGCCAACCTTATTGTCTCCGACACACCTGTCCTCATTACCCCAATCACAGAACTACTCCATCTCATCGAGGGTCTTCCTCTTTTGTCCTGTCCCTCCATCCTCCCAAGCATGATGTCCCTCTCCAAGAACTGGTCCCTCCTTGCATTATGCCCAAAGTATGTCAGATGAAGCCTCAGAATCCTTGCCTCCAAGGAGCAGCCTGGTTTGTTCTCCTAGCAGTCTATGGTATATTCAATACTCTTCTCCAGAAAAAGCTGGCAGTTTTTTCACACACACACACACACACACACACACACACACACACACACACACACCGCCCCCAGCCACTCAGTGAGAGAAAGATGTGGAAGTCTGTGCAGAACCTTGTAAAATCAGAGCCTTGGAAATACCTAAGGGACAGTTCTAGTCGATTCTGTAGAATTGATATGAGTTAGAATCAATATGATGTCAATGAGTTTGGCTTATAATGTAATAAACATTAAACTTGTTATTTTCATAGCAGCGTTGTTTCTTTCCAGTATTTTTGAGAAAATGGTTATGATTTTATTGCAGGAATATCAGAGTGGGCTTCTGTGAAGGGAGCAGATGCAACATGAGGATGGCCGAATCTGACTTCTACCTACTTCATTAAAGAACTATCTCCATCAATAGCATCCATAGTACTACAAAAACAGCGACCTGGTCAGATGTACCACACCACCATCCCATGCTCCTGCTCCTATTTTTATGGCTCATTGGGTCCAATGTTTGTTGCAAATTGACTCATAAATTTTACAGTTGTAGGGTTTATTTAGGAACTAGGCTGGGGAATGGGGGAGGCAAAGAATATCACACAATGCAAGTTTAGTCTAGCATTCTCAAGCCAGATTAACAAGACACAATTCCTCAACCAGTGAAAGTTCACATTCAGTCCAGTGGCACAAATAAACTTCTGGTTTCCTCAATCATCCAGAAGCAAAACCTTTACCTTGGTCTCCATTTCCAGGGTTCCTCTGATTACATCTTGCCACAATCTTGTCACAGCAGAGCTACAGTCTCTTCACTGTCTTTTCACCACTGTTTTTCACAGTGTGGAAAACACTCTCTTATATTGGTCCCACAGCTGTTGATTTGCAAGACCATGTGTCCACTATAGTACCTAAGGTAGAGGGAAACCATGTCCCCAACAGGGGCTAAGGCAAAGTATCAAAAAGACAGTTTTCAAGGTTTCTGACACCACAACTTTCAAAGCACATGTTGTTTGTTGTTATGTACCATTGAGTCAATGGTACAATATCTCTGACCTCTGCTCTATCTTGAGCCAATCTCAATGTCTCTGGCATACCTACCCCCACTACCCCAGTTACTGTGTCTATCCATCTCATCCGAGGTCTTCCTGTCCTGTGCTGTTCCTCTACCCTTCTAAGCATGATGTCTTTCTGCAAGGACTAGACTCTCCAGCGACATGTTCAAAGTATGTGAGATGGAGTTTCAAAATCCTAGTTTCCAAGGGACAGCCTGGTTTCACCCTTTACAGGATAAGCCTCTTTGTTCTCTTGGCAGTCCATGGTGATTTCAACACACATCTCTTCCTATAAAAAAACAATCAAATGGACTGAATATACCATGAGTCTGACTCTCTCTCTCTGTATCAAACACACAATTCCTTTGGCTTTTTCCCTAATGAATAGTGTGCTTATACTTTGTAAGACTCAGAGAGAAACACTGGGTGGAACATTTTGTAAGTACAAGAGTTTTTCCTCTTTGCCTTAAAAAATGTGTCATTAACTAGATGCTCTGCTGGAGAAGGAGGGGCAATTTCCTCCTGTACTAGTCAGATCCAATTTGATGGCACACAGACACAGACACACACACAAGCAAACACACGAGCGCGTGCACACACACACACACACACACACACACACACATTTGAAACAACAACAAAATGTGTCATTAAACAGTTGTTGTTTTTATGTGCTACCTAGTCAACTGTGGCTAATAGTGACCTTGTGCACAACAGTCCTGAACCCCACCCTATTTTAAGCCAATCTCAGAGTCTCCAACACACCTTTCCAATTATCTCAATTACTGTGTCAGTTCATCCTATCCAGTGTCTCCTCTCCTGCTCTATTCCTCTGCCCTTTAAGTCTGATGTCCTTCTCCAAGGACAAGTCCTTCCTGGCAACATGCCCCAAGTATGTGACATGGAGCTTCAAAATTCTTGACTCCAAGGAACAACTCGGTTTCACCCTCTCCAAGACAGACCACTATATTCTCTCGGTAGTCATGGCATGTTTGATACTCTTCTCCAGCACCAAAATCCAAAAGCATCCATTCTTCTTCTGTTACCCTTAGTCATTGTCCAGTTCCTCAAACACTACATGACATCGTAGCCTTATATGTAAAAAAATATTCTCAGTCTAACTTGTGTAATTGTGCATGATGTCAAAGTGTAGGAGAGTAAGAGGGAAGGAGTGTTTTTCCAAGAAGAAGTCATCAGAAAATATCATCCGGATTGCAGCCCTATTCCTATTAAGCTCAACAGATAATGTGGAGAACGTTCATGGATAATTGTGACTGTACTATCTGTGGAGCTAATTTCTCTGTCACCCAGACCTCTGTGGTCTGTCTATATGATATAATTTTATGAACTTCAAATCAATCAGCAACTGTCTGAAAGTGAATTATTACCATCTTGAGAACATAGCAAACAAACGCTTAACAAAGCTGCAGAATCTAGAGGCTGATGTTTGACAGTCTGAGAAAAATATATTGTCCTATAAGAAGACTTTCAACATGTTTCAATAAGTTCCAGATTTTCTTACTCATGGGGAGATTAAGTGTTCTATTGTTGTTGTTGCAGAGTGTCAAGGACTGCAGTCTACAATATGGATTGAGGCTCAATGTCAAGAAGACAAAGATTCTCACCACTGGACCAATCGGCAGCATCAGGATGGATGGTGAAGAGATTGAGA
>NW_006399761.1:25058898-25065024 GCF_000299155.1 Elephantulus edwardii | reverse complement strand
ACCTTAGTCTCCAGAGAGACACCATTGCTCTTCAGTACTTTGGAGAGGTCCCTAACAGCAGACTTTCCCATGGCCATGCTCCTTTTAATTTCCTGGCTACTGGTGCCAAGAGTGTTGACTGTGGAACCAAGCAAACTAAAGCTGTGTACAATCTCAATCTCTTCACCATCCATCCTGATGCTGCCAATTGGTCCAGTAGCCCTTTAGCTAGAATCATTCTCAGGATAGGAGAAGGCATAGGGTTCCTTTTGCTGATATACTTCAAGGTAAAAAGAAAAATGAGCTGGAGTTAACCCACACAGAGACCAAGCAACTGTTGTCCAAACAACAGACCACCACAAGGGACCACCATGTGATTTAAAGTCAGGAAATGTGTGCATCAGGGTTATATCCTTTCTCTAGTTCATTCATTGAGTATGCTGAGCAAATAATTCAAGGAACTGGATGAGTGGAAGAAGAATGTTGCATCAGGCCTGGAGGAAGACTCATCAACAACCTGTGTTTTGCAGATGACAACAACTTTGCTTGCAGAAAATGAAAAGGACTTGAAGCACTTACTACAAAAGAACACAGACTACAGCCTTCTATGTGGATTACATCTCCATAGCAAGAAAACAAAAGTCCTCACCACTGCATCAATGGCAGTGACCTGATAGATGGAGAAAGGACTGAAGATGTGAACAATTTCATTTTACTTGGGTCCATATATGTAAGAGGGAAAGTAAAATAGGGAAGTCAAAGCTGATTTCTGTGTGTGATAGTCCATTATATATTTAACAATAAGAAACATAAAAGGAAGTAAAACAAAGATGAAAAGAGATGATGCTAATTCATTTATTGGACAACAATTAGGATGATAACTTGTTAGTTGCCAATCATTATTCTTGTACATTGTAGTGCTGGAGAAGAGCACTGACTATCTTATGGATTGCCAAGAAAACACAGAGGGAGCTCTGGTGGCCTAGTGGCAAGAAGCTGCACTGCAATCCAGAAGGTATGAAGTTTGAATCAGTCAGTTACTCTGCTGCAGAAGGAGGGGTAATCTCTCCCCGTGCCAGTAGGATTCTATTCAGTGGTACACAACAAGAAAAGAAGGGGAGGAGAGAAGAGAACAAACAAGTATGTTCTGGAGAAAGTTCAACCAAGATGCTCTTTGGAGGCATGGATGGAGAAGCTTTGTCTAACATAATTTGGGAATGCTGTTCTGAAAGCCTGGCCCATGGTCCTTGAAAGAGGGCATCATATTTGGAAAGGTGGAGAATCTGAGAAACAGAAGAAGAATCTGAACAAAATGACTGTAACAGTGGGCTCAAGTATGTCAGAGATGACGAGGACAACAAAGAGGTTATTGTGTGAACAGAGGAAGGGAACATAGCATGGCTTTTCAAATAGGAAAGGTGTGCATCAGGGTTGTATATCTATTTAGTCTGTATGCTGAGCAAATTATGCAAGAAGCTTGACTCTATGAAGAAGAATATGGCATTAGGATTGGAGGAAGACTCATCAATAACCTTCATTATGTAGATTATCCTCCTTGAAAGTGAGGAGAATTTGAAGCACTAGCTGTAGAAGGTTAAACATTGCAGCCTCTAGATGGATTGCATCTCAACATCAAGAAAACAAAAATCCTCGCCACTGGATGGATAGGCAAAATCCTGATGGATGGAGTAAATATTGAAACTATCAATGGCTTAATCTTGCTTGGATCCATAAAAATACACTTGGTGCCAGAAGCCAGGAGATCAGGAGATCCATTGCACTGGGAAAGTTTGTAGTCAGGAACGTCTCCAAATAATTGAAGAGCAATGATGTCAGTTTGAGGACTAGGGTGAACCTGATTCAGGCCATAGTCTTTTTTTTTTTAACGACTCAAGGGAGCAATTTAATACATGGTCTTTTTAGTCACTTGCTATGCATCTGAAAGCTGAATCATGCAAAAGGATGACAGAAAAAGAATTGTTGCCTTCAAACTGTAATGTTGGAGAAGAGTACTGAATATTCCACAGACTGTCAAAAGTACAAACAAATATGCCTTGGAGAAAGTAAAGACAGAGCACTCCTTGGAGGCAAAGATGATGAAACTTCTTCACACATACTTGGGCATGTTGCTAGGAGAGGCCATTCCTTGGAGAGGGACACCATGCTGGGAAAGTAGGGATGACAAATGGATTGACACAGTGACTGCATTAACAGGCTTGAGTGTGTCAGAGATGATGAGAATGGCACAGGATAGGACAAGGTTCAGATCTGATATTTTTAAGGTCTCTGTTAGAGTTATACTTGACAGCATCTACCAACAACAGGCTGCTATCAGTCCTACTTGACGCATGACACCCAACAACATTCTCAGTGCTAAGGGTTCAAGAGAAAACAAATCCTACAAAAATCTATGTTTTCATTGAGCTTTTAATTAATGGTGGACATATCGACGTAAGTTAGAGTAATAGTGTATTGTAAGATGATAAATTCTCACTGTGGAAGGCGGTGTGGCGCTTTCTCAAAAAGTTGCAAATAGAGATACCATTTGACCCAGCAATTCCACCACTGGGAATACACCCCAAAGAGACCATAACCGCCACCCAAGCAGATATATGCATACCCATGATTCTCGCAGCTTTGTTTGCAATAACAAGGAGGTGGAAACAACCTAAGTGCCCATCAACAAACAAATGGATAGAGTAGCTGTGGTATATTCACACAATGGAATACTATGCTGCATTGAAAAACAAGGAACTCATGCAATATTATTCAAAATGGGTTACCCTGGAGGACATTATTCTGAGTGAAAAGGAAAAATACTGCATGGTGCTACTGTTGTAAAACAGGACTGACATTGGAGTTGGGGGGAGACTGAGGATGGGATCGGTAATGTGTACTGCACTGAAACAGATGAGGGAGAAAACTGTTTAAAGGGGATATGTAATTAGGTATTATTGGCATGACAGGAGTCCAGACCGAAGGCTGCATAGTGGAGTGGACTTGGGGGGAGGGATTGCAAAACAATGTAAGAATTTTACTTTTCAAAGAGAAGACTGTACTCGGGGGAGGGGCGGGCAGGGAGAAAAGTGCAACAACGAATGAATGGAAATCCAATCTCTGTAAATTTTCATTAAAATGAATAAAAAAATGCAAAAAAGATCATAAATTCTAAGGTTAAAATGAAGCAGGGTATAATAAGTATCTACAAGAAAAGTCTTTAAGGTCTCACCAGAGTCTGATTATTCAAATGAGAAAGATTCACATTTAACTTTGACCATTTAGAAAGGTTATAATTTTAGATAGGACAGCTTGGGAAAACATCGCCAGGAAGGTGGTACTTGAATGAAGGCAATGAGAAAGGAAATCATTGGAGAAGAAGAGTCTTTCGGGCAGATGGAAAAATAAGTGCAAAGATCCTGAGGCGTGTTCTTTATAGTAGTACGCAACAGACAGCTCCTATCGGCTCTGGTGGCGTCCACTTCCTAAACAACATGCCTCTGGAAACTCTGAACTTTGAGAAACAACAATAGTTACAGAAAGGCTTCAGGTCTTTCGTTCACAGGGTCGCTATGAGTCATGCTCGACTCCATGGTAATCAACAACAACAGCTGGCTCCTGGGTGTCAATTGTTAAATTTCCAGGGATTTTGCAAGCTGGTTGTTAAACCCAACTACTATTAAAACTTATACTATCTTTTTTTTTCTTTTCTTTTCCCTGCCTCTTTTTTTTTTTTTTAAACAGTCCCTCCGTAAGGACTATCCACTTAGCTTTGCATCCAAAGACGAAATTTTTAGGTGAAAGGAGTTCGCCTTCGTTCCAGACTGGTTAATTTCAGGGTCAAAAATATGGAACGCTTCACGAATTTGCGTGTCATCCTTGCGCAGGGGCCATGCTAATCTTCTCTGTATCGTTCCAATTTTAGTATATGTGCTGCCGAAGCGAGCACTAAAACTTATATTATCTTAAGTTACAATTAAATAAACAAATTATACTAATCATAGAGGGGATATACAGAGTTGTCAGGTTACAAATGAGCAACTTGTACTTGCCCTTTAAATTTATGTTAATGCACCCTCACTTGGAAACAGGGCTTTGAACTGGTCCAAATCAGTTTAGTTACAGATGTTGCAGCCAGATCAGAAGAGACCTGAATTTGTAAAATACGAGTGTGCCAGAATGACAACTAGAATGTGAAGAATGTGGGTCAAAGGCCAGGAATGAGGGCCTCTGAAGAGGTGTGATTAGCCTTTTCCAGACCCTAATGGGAGTGAGGGGATTATTGGCAGACCTGGAGAGAACACCACCTTTGAAGAGGTGCAAATGGCCACCATCTTGAGCTGGGCGATGAGATTTCTGCCTCTGCAAGTCAAGAGATTTGGTTGCTATGCAATGAGTGTGCTGTCCTCATTTCCTAAGAGAAAAATTAAATTGCTAGCTGCGAGTCAATTCCTAATTTTTCCTCTTCATACAAGGGACCTCTGGTGGCCTGGTGGCAAGAAGCTGCACTTCAGTCCCAAAGGCATGAAGTTTGAGGTCACTAGCTGCTCCATGGGAGAAGGATGGGAAATCTCTTCCCGTGAGATTAAACAAATGTCTCTGAAAACCCTCCAGAGGGTCAGCTATGGGTCGGTTCTGACTCTATGGTACACAACAACAACAACAACAACTTCCTTTTGGGTACATTTATATTTCACAAAGTAGGATCGGTGCTGGTTTCACATTATTGGCCAGGACTGAACCTGGAAAAAGTGGTTCAAAGTCTTGCTTTGAAACAAATGAACCAAGTCCTACCAGAAACAAATTAGTCTTGATCACCTTTCGCTTACATGTGCAGCTTTGAAATCACTGAAAAGGCTTTTATTCCAGTAATTGCTATTATTGCATTGATCCCGCCCACAGCAACCCATCGTATAACAGGATGACACGCTGCTGCCTGACCCAGCGCCATGACTACGGTCTCTGCAGTGCTCAAGGTCACTTTGCAGTCACTGGGTCAGCCCATCTCATCAAGGATCTTTCTCTCTTTCGCTGATCCTCTGCTTTTCTTAGCACAACATCCTTTTCCATTGATAACATGTCCAAAATGTGCAAGACGAAGTCTTATTATTCTTGCTTGTAAACAGCACTTAGTATAGTAAATAGACACCAGTTCTTTTCCTGTCTTCTTGATTCATTGTCTGAAAGGCTTATTAAAGAATTGAAAATATTGTGGTTTGAGCAGCTGCACCTTCGTCTTTAAAAGGATGTCTTTGCTCCTTGGCACTTTAAAGAGACCCTTGGCGGCAGATTTGTCCAATGTAAGCCCCAGACCAGCGGATTCACATACAAAACCCTGACCCAGAAGCAGGTCGTCTACTAGTAGTTTAGCACCGAGACCAACAGACTTAATATCTTAACTGATGTTGTGGGTGTTGGTTGTGGATTCAATATAATGAATTTTTTTTTTAATTTTTTTAAAGGTTTTTTTTTTGTATTATTTTTTTTGTCTGTGTACCATCAAATCGGATCTGACTGGTACAGGAGGAGATGGCCCCTCCTTCTCCAGCAGAGCATCTGGGAGATTCGAACAGCATACCTCTGGGATTGCAGTGCAGCTTCTTGCCATTAGGTCACCAGAGTTCTTTCAAAATAAAATTCTTAACAACTTCAGTATTGTCTCCTTTTATTGTGCTTCTTCTTTTTGGCCTGTATGTTAGAATTTTTTTTTTTTCTTTCTTGATGTTGAAGTACAATCCATACTGTTGTCATTGATCTCCAGTAATTGCTTCAAGTCCTCTTCATTTTCAGTATAGGAGTGTCCTCTGTGCATTCCAGGTTATTGATGAACCACATTCTTCATATTGTCCAGTTTTTCAGGTTATTTGCTCAGCGTGCAAATTAAATAAGTATGGTGAAAAGATACAACCCTGATCCACACCGTTCCTGATTGTAATCCATGCAATGTCCTCTTGTTCTGTTTGATTGACTATCTATGTAATCTATGTCCATGTTCCAAGTGTTCTGGAATTCTCATTTGTCTGAATATTATCTGTAATTTGTCATGACCCACACAGTTTAATGCCTTTGCATAGCTGGTAAAACACAAGTGATACTCTTTCTGGTATTTTCTGCCTTCAGCCAAGATCCATCAGACATCACAAATGATAT
>NW_006399761.1:25053542-25058303 GCF_000299155.1 Elephantulus edwardii | reverse complement strand
ATTTTTTAAAAATTTTTATTTTATTATTTTTTGTGTGAGTGTACCGTCAAATCAGATCTGACTGGTACAGGAGGAGATTGTCCCTCTTTCCCCGGCAGAGCATCTGGTGGATTCAAACCGTGCGCCTCTGGGATTGTAGTTGCAGCTCTTTGCCACTAGACCACCAGAGTTCCCCTTATATTAAAAGTTCTTATACATTGTTTTTTAAGCCGTGTCTTTCCCATTTCCTTCACACACACCCCCATCAAATTGTGTGAGTCTATAATTAACTACCCTTCATCTCCCGCTCATCCGCATCCCTCTGCTCTTTCCTTTCCCCTCTTGGATCCTCATACTCATTCTACAATAATGGTTTAATGCAGTATTTGTCCTTGTGGGACTGAGTTAGTTCACTCAGCATAAAGCTCTCCAGTCCCTCCCAAGTTAGGTGTGATTTACAAAATCATTGCTTCTGTGTGCTGTAGCATTTCATTGTGTAAATGTACCATAGTTTCTCAATCCATTCGGTTGTGGTTGGACATTTGGGCTGTTTCCATGTTCTTGTGATGGTGACTAATGCTGCTATGAACATTGGTGTTCAAGGCTCCGTTTGTGCCTCAGTTCTCATTCTCTCTGGGCATGTCTTTTAATAACTTTTTGCTTTTTTATGGATGATGTCCTTGATGTTATTCTACAACTTGTCTGGATTTTGGTCATTAGTGTTCAAAGAATGTCAAATCTATTTCTGAGATGATCTGTCCATGCAGCGGAAAGATACTCAACATTGTACCTTGGTTCCCGTAAACTTGTTTCTCTTTTCTTCAACTTTACCTTATATGAACAATTGACGATCTGTCCTGGAGTGTACCGCTGGCTTTGTTCTGGCGGATGACGTTGAGTTTCTGCATTATCTCTTCCCATAGAGATAACAGATTTTCTTTACGTGCATTCCGTCAAGTGAGGTTCATAGGTGCACAGTTGTCATTTATGAAAAAGTATTCATAATTAGTAGAAGCTTGTCTTGAAAATTCTGCCATGAAATCTCTGGCACAGTCTCATTACCAAGGGCCTAGTTTTCAATTGCTGGCCTGTCTTTATTTCCAACTATCACATCCAACATTTAATAACTATCAGTGTCTCTTGACGGCATGTTTGGTCAATTTCAGACCGCAGTTTCTTCATGTTTGGTATTAGTCCTCAGTGTATAAATTGAACAAGGTGCACACATTTTAATAATCATTTTACAAACTGGTTTCCTTTACGGGTGTATGTGTAGTATCCTAACACGTTTTGCTTCAGAATAGATCATCAAATGTTGTTTTTAACAAAAAAATGAAAGACCATTCCTCTTCAATTTGTTGTCCTCACATATAATTGTCTGATTATTTCAGCTCATTTCACTTTAGTAATTAACGCGTGGGATATCTATCTTCGAGAGTCCCATGCTGTATTGGAGAGGGTCTAATTTCCCTGAGTCATCCCGTGTACCTTTCACATCGTGATCACTAACAGATGCTTGCACCTGTTTCTTCTGGTTGAGGTTGATGCCACTGCACCACAGTGAAGGTCCTGAAAGCTTTACTCCATCCATGCCATTAAGATGGGCTGTACTCTGAGGAGGCATTTCTTCTCCAAGGAATAGTATTTTAAAAGACTTTTAACTTGAGGGGCTATTTCTTAAAACTCTATCAGATAGTATCCTAGTATTTGTAAAGTTTTTAAGAGACAATTTTTCTTCATCCCTAAGTCTGTTTTAGTTCAGAAGTTCTGCTGAGACCTGTCCACTATGGTGATCCTGCTGGTATTTAAATTACTGATGGCACAGCTCCCAGCACAACAGCAACATACAAGCCCTCAAAGTGTGACAAAGTAAGGGATCAACTACATAGATGAATGCTTCTCAAACTTGACCATAAATATGAATTGCCTGGGGATCCCTCTGAACTTCCTTAAGTCTGAAGCTTTTGTTAAATGGCATAAAATTGTCTTCCTCTCATGTTGCTTTCATATAGCTGGAGTAGACTTAGAGGACTTGGATTGCAATCCTTAGAGAAGTAGATCATCAACTATTTCTCCTGTGGCGCTGCGGGTTAAACTAACTCTCTCTCTCTCTCAACTTTTTATTGACACCAGCAGACAGGAAATTAAAAGATGTATTGCAATGGGAAAGTCTTCTGTTAGGGACCTCTCCAAAGTACTGAAGAGCAATAGTGTCACTCTGGAGACTAAGGTGCAGCTGATACAGGCTATGGTCTTTGCAATCACTTGTTATGCATCACAGAGTTGGACAATGACTAGGAAGTATAGAAGGAGAATTGATGCCTTTGAGCTGTGGTGCTGGAGAAGAGTATTGAGAATACCGTGGACTGCTAGGAAAACAAATAGACATGTCCTGGAGAGGGTTAAACCAGGCTGTTCCTTGGAGGCAAGGATTCTGGGGCTTCGTCTGACATACTTTGGACATGTTGTAAGGAGGGACAGGTCCTTAGAGAGGGACATTATGCTTGGGAGGGTGGACGGGCAGTGCAGAACAGTTATAAGTCAGCTTCTCCTTCAATCATCTGGCAAGCAAAACCTTTAGCCGTGGTCAGCACAAATGCAAGAAGCCTCAGCTTACACCTTGCCACAGTCATTGGAGTCTCCCCTTACATTGTGGAAAACACATTCTCTCTCTTCTATTAGTTCCACAACTCTTGATGATTTGCAAGACCATGTGTCTGCAGTTAAAGTAGCTGGAGACCAGTGGGGAGCTAATAGAATGGCTAGAAAAGACAACTTCTAAACTAAGAAGAAGAAGGCAAGGTTCAGATCTAGTGTTCATAGAGTTGCTATGAGTCAACAGTGACTCTGGGTTCCCAAAGCTTCTGATCTTCATAGGAGGAGACTGTTCCTCTTTCTCCTGCAGAGTGGTTAGGCTAGTGCCGCTGGGAGAAAGAAGAGCAATTTCTTCTAAAAAGTCCACTTAAGGATCAGCTATGAGTTGGTTTTAACACAAAGGTACACAACAACCCTTTGATTTGCAACCCAAATCATAATGCCTTATGCCATTGCTGTTGTTGTTGGGTGTCACTTTAGGAACCAACTCAATAGCAGTGCATTTGATTTCTGTGAAAGAAGAGTGCCATACCTGAAAGGTCTAGACTTAACACAAAGTCCAGAAGCAATGAACACTAGCTGAGCGTATAGCAAATATACTTTATTTAAAATGCAAGCTTTGGTGAAAATAGGCTGAGACTCAATTGGCCTCAGCACAGAACAAAGAGAAGAGTAAAGTATTTATCCATTTTGTGTTGGCTGGTTGGGGGTTGTTGTTGTTATGTGTCATCAAGTTGCCCATGACTCATAATGACCTTATGTGCAACAGCCCCAAGCTGTGTTCTATCCTATGCCAATCTTATTGTCTCTGATCCATCTACCCCCATAGCCCCAGTCACTGAATCAATCCATCTCATCAAGAGTCTTCCTCTCTTGCGCTGTCCCTCCACTCTCCTAAACATGGTGTTCCTCTCCAAGGACTGGTCTTTCCTTGCAATATGCAACATGTCCAAAGTATGTCAGATGAAACTTCAGAATCTTTGCCTATAAGGTGTACCCTGGTTTTACCCTCTCTAGGATGAACTTGTTTGTTCTATAACAGTCCATGGTATACTCTTCTCCAGCACCACAGTTCAAAGGCATCAATTCTTCTTCTCTCCTCCCTAGTCATTCTCAAGCTTTCTGAGGCATAGCATGTAATCACCGAAGATTATGGCCTGGGTCAGGCACACCTTAGTCTCCAGATTGACATTGTTGCTCTTTGGTACTTTGGAGAGGTCTCTCACAGCAGACTTTCCCAATGTAATTAATCTTTTAATTTTCTGACTACTGGTACAGAGTGTCCATTGTGGAGCCAATAAAACTGACAAAATTTGGGAACCAAGAAGAAGGATCAGTAATTGGAAAACATGGACTTGGTGACAGAAATTAAGTTGGAGATAGAATAGTAGAATTTTGTACAATCAATGATTTGTTCATTGCAAATACGTTTTATAAGAAACATAAACACAGACTATACACATGGATTTCACCTGATAGTATGCATAGGAATCAGATTGATTAAATCTTTGGAAAGAATCGCTGGAGAAGCTCACTATCAACTGTGAAAACTAGCCAGGTGCTGATTGTGGAACAGACCAACAACTACTTATATACAAGTTCAAGCTGAAGCAGAGGAAAGTTAACTCAAATTCCCAGAAAACAAATTTGACCTTCAGTCTACCCCAACTGAATTTCAAAACCATCTCAGGGACAGGTTTGAGGTCTTGAATATTAATAAGCAAAGACGAGATGAGTTATGGGAGGATATCAAGAATATCATCTAGGAAGAATGCATGGAGTCATTACAAAGACAGAGGAGGAATAAAAGACCAAGAAAATGTTAAAAGAGATTCTGAATATTACACTATAGCACTGAGAGGCCAAAGCAAAGGGAAGAAATCAAGATATTAAGGAACTGAATAGAAGATTCCAAAGGGCAGTGCAGGAAGACAAAGTAAAGTATTACAATGAAATGTGCAAAGAGCTGGTGTCAGAAAATCAAAGGGACTGAACTCTCTCAGCATTTCTTTTGTTGTTGTTGTTGTTTTATTTTTTTATTTTATTAAATTTTATTAGTTTTAATGAACATTTACAGGGATTTTTGGTTTTCATTCCTTCATTGCTGCACCATTCTCTCTACCCTCCTCCCCAGTTTGTTCTTCTTCCCCGCCATCTGAATGTCTGTTTTAATTGTCCAATTGCCAC
>NW_006399761.1:25021793-25052622 GCF_000299155.1 Elephantulus edwardii | reverse complement strand
ATAAGGGTTCCAGTTTCTCCACAACCTCGCCAGCATTTGTTGCTTGCTGTTCTGTTAAATTTTGCTATTTTGACTGGGGTGAGATGATATCTCATATTTGTTTTAATTTGCATCTCTCTTAGGGCTAGGGATTTTGAGCATTTCTTCATGTGCTTGTTAGCCATCTGAATGTCAGCATTTCTTAAGCTGAAGGAACTGAACAAATTCAAGCCTCAAGTTGCAATACGTAAGGATGTTTTGGGCAGAATAAAAAGTGATGCAGGAAACATTAAAAGATGATGGAAAGAGTATCCAGACTCATTGTACCAAAAATAATTGGTGGACACAGGAGAATTTAATGAAACAACGTATGAGCAAGAGCCTGGGAGGATGAAGGAAGTTCAAGCTGCTCTGAAAGAATTGGCAAAAAACAAAGCCTCAGGCATACCAATTGACATATTTCAACAAACAGACATTGCCTTGGATGTGCTTACCAAGTTGTGCCAAGAAATCTGGAGGACAGTCCCCTGGCCAACTGTCTGTAAGAGATCTATATTTTTTTCCCATTCCAAAGAAAGGTGACAAAATGCAGAAATTATTGAATAATCATTAACATCACATGCAAGCAAGATTCTGCTGAAAATTATTCAAAAACGACTGGAGCAACACGTCAACAGAGAACTGCCAGAAGTTCAGGCTAGGTTTAGAAGAGGCATATGTATATTATAGCTAATGTTAGATGGATCTTGGCTGAAAGTAGGGAGTACCAGAGGAATGTCTATCTGTGTTTCATTGACTATGCAAAGGCATTTGACTGTGTGGATCATAACAAACTGTGGCTGACTCTGAGAAAATTGGAAAGAGTTGAGGGTAGGCATAGCAATTTCAAGGGCCTGGGGCCATTTTCCATTATTTCAACACTCTGTGATTTATCTCCTAGGGTGGGTCATAAAACCCTGTTTAGGGTAAACATTAATCAAATGAATTACTATTTCCTGGAATACTCAGAATGTAGGGTTGGAAGGTTAGCAAGGTGGAATCCCTCTGGTTTCAATACCCTTCTCTGTAATTGGCTGGTGGTTGAAAGTGTCAATTTTAGAGGCTCAGCCAGGGCTCCTTTGTTGAGGTGGAACCTCAAGCGCTTCATTTCTATGGAATTCCGTGACATTGGTGATCCATGATCACACTGAGTAGAAAAAGTATTAGGTTATGCCGCTGTGGTGTATGCTGAGGACAAGACAGGAAGGAGAGGGTCTTAAGCTCCCTTCCTCCCCTGCTTTGTCCATGTTTTACGCTTCCTCTCCATACATCCAAGGTCAGAGGACCAGGTCCAATACAAGAGGGCAACCCTATGATATGGTAATTCTTCAATCTCTTCTTTCCAGGCTCAAAGGTAGGGGTGGGAGGACTTGAGGTTAAGACTGCTGAAGGGCTAGAGAATTGCTATGTACAGGCTTCGAGGCCACCCATGTCACTCACTGTCCCACATACCCTATTCACCATCCTAGAGTGTCTTCTCTGATGTCCCCAAGATTCGATTGGGCAGCTAGTTTGCCCCAAAATGCTGGGCCTTTGTCATTTGCTTTATTACTAGGGCACCCCAGGAAGCTTTCCCGTCATCCTCTGCCATGAGCCTCTCCTGGGATCAAGCCCCTCCTACCCCAGCCCACCCGCTTGCCTTGGTGCTCAGCCCCCTCATTGGGAGCAGGTTGGGACGAGCTGAAGGCCTGGGCTGGAGGGCCAGTGTTGCTGTTCATAGCTTTTGTTCTATTGGTGTTGCTCTGTTGGATTTAATTTCAGTCTTCCTGATTCTTCCCGTCCGTAAAGTGTACATTACCAAGTTCTACCAAGTTTATACACACACACACACACACACACACACACACACACACACAAACTGTACTCTTTTTGCCTTTGTACACTCAGGAAAGAAGAGAAAATAAGTCTTTTTAAGAGACAAAAAAAAAAAAGAGTTTGTAAAGTGACGGCCCATCCAAAATAACCTTCAGGACGAGGTATATCTAAGCTTGTACCAGGCACATAAAAATATGTTCTGAGTACACCATACTCTCTAAGTCTTTGCTCCTGGGAAAAGTGTTGAGGTTTATTTCTAGAGCAGGAGAAATTCCTCTCTGAAAAGATCAAATTAGCATCATCCAGAGGAATGAGGGCAGGAGGTTGGCTGGTGGGAAATCCCAGTTCCTGGCCCTGCCTTCAGGTGGTACTACATTTAAACTGTTTCAAGCTGGTTTCTACATACTCACTGAAGAGATCAGAATCAAACAGAGCCTGTAGCTCACCGGATCAGGCATATTAGAAGGTGAAGGTAAAAGCAAAACCAACAAATATAATAAGGACAAGCATTTATTGAGCACCTACTGTCTGCCAGCAATTCTTCCAAGTGCTGTGTAATATTGATTCACTTAATTTTCACAACAACCCAATAAGGAACTATTATTATTATAATTTTAAACTGGAGAGATGGACACAGAAAGTTCGTTGTTGTTGTTAAGTGCCGTCGAGTCGCAGGCGACTCATAGTGACCCTATGAAGGAGAGTCCTCAACGCTTGGATGTCTCTCATCCTCTCTCTCTGGGTTCATAGGGTTTCCAGAGGCAAACTGTTATGGAAATGGATGTCACTCCTCCTTCCAAGCTTGTTTTTTTTTGTTTTATTCGGGAGCTGCACCCCATTCTCTGTCTGCATTGAGTAGTCAACCACTAACGCATTTGACACATCAGTGTCACAGTGTTCAGCCTCACAGCAACCACAAGTTACAGCAACTTGTACACCAGGGCTATATGACCTAGAGGAGTGTCTGAACAAAAACAATGAAAGACAGGCCTGAGGGCCGCGGATTAAAAGTCACCCACCTTCGGCTTGGTAGCATCGCTTTCTGTCCACTGGGCCAGCTGATCTCTCTCTAGGTTGATGTTATTGTTGTTAAGTGCTGTTGAGTCGCAGGCGACTCATAGGGACCCTATGAAGAAGAGGCAGAAGGTTTAGGTAATGTAAAAAGAAAAATGTAAAACATAGAAAGCTAAGGTAATTTGAGAGTTTGGGTGGCCTAGTGGCAAGAAGCTTCACTGAAATCCCGAAGGCAAACCCTTCGAGGCCATCAGATGCTCTGCGGGAGAAGGATGGGCCTCCCCTGTGATTAGATTAACTGCCTGTGAAAACCCACCGGAGGGTCAGCTATGGGTTGGTTCTGACTCTATGGTACACAACAACAACAACAACAAAGGTAATTTAAAAGATGCAAAGAAACAACAAACTTTGGTGGCTTGGTGGCAAGAAGCTGCACTGCAATCCCAGAGGTGAGTGTTTTGAATCCACCAGAACTCCTGCTGAAGAAGGAGGCATAATCTCCTGTACCAGTCAGACCTGATTTAACAGTACACACACACACACACACACACACGCACACACGCACACTCACACACATGCACACAGATGAAAAGAAACAAACAAATGTATAAATAAAGTAAAAGAAGTTTCCTAGAATAAATAAGCTCTCTTTTAGATATTTTCTGTTTTGGTTTGGATGGAAATTCCACAGAAAAGGAAGAGAAATACTAACCACTGGAGCAACTGGAGCATGTAGCAGGAATGCAGACCTCCCCCTTCCCTCAAAACACCACCCTCCTTGATCTACTCTAGCTAATCCAGAAACTTCCGAGTTTTCAGAAAATGTATTTCAGAGCTATGGTCAAAACACCAAAGAAAGTGAGTTCATAGAAATCCTACCAGTTAACTATTGATGTATTGAACCATTTTATTATGTTTACCCAGAGAAAACACTGTAAGAAGCAAAAGATGAATTTCAATAACAGGAAGCACTTGATACATCTACAATGTGAGTAAGTGTTGAAAGTACTCAGTGAAATCAGGCAGACACAAAAGGAGAAATAAGGCAGGATCCGACTTAAAGTCAATATCTGGAATAGGCAGAAAGATTAGCTTACGTTAGTTAATAGAAGAGAGATTAGTTTATAGAGAGATTAGTTTATTAGTGTTACCAGAAGGAGTAGGAGAAAGGGAGAAAGGAGACTTTGAGCTTCTGTTAAGGGTGATGGGAAAATCAGGGAATGGATAAACGTGGTGGCTGGGCAGCAGGACGCTTAAAATGAACACCACTGGTCTGTACGTGTGAAGGCTGGTGAAATGGCAAATGTTTTCTTACATATAAAAAAAATGAAAGAAATATATAACAAGCTCTACATTTGCTTAGGCCTTTTGAAAATTGCCAGAATCTGGAAAGATTTTCTTAAGAATGGTCTAAAATGGCCACAATGAATGACTGGAAACCCTAAGTCTCTGTAAAATTTCATTAAAGTTAATTTAAAAAATACAAATAAATAAAAAAAGAATGGTCTAAAATGATTTGTTAGTACAATTCTTTAGTAAACCTCTGGATTATAAATGTCTGATGTAAGGACGACTTGTTCTTGTGTTTTAATGCCGTAGCAATTTACTGTCACTTCAAAAGGATTGAATCATTGAATCGCACGCAAGAGATTAACTCAGTTTTCACCTGAAAAGTAAAAAAACCCCACCAAACCCCAAATCATGAATATATGGACCATTATAGTAATACATTCTATAATTTTAATCTTCTGTAGATAAGACTACATACTTCAGATCATAGTATCTTCCTCCACAAGCTCCTTTTGTAATAATTATTCAATTCCACATGGGTGTAAGAATTTTTCTTGGATTTATACATACGTACATATATAAATTCATCATTTATCTCTGTCTCTTATCATTTTGGGTAGGGATAGGAGTCTTAAATTGGTGAAATCATTGCAAATTCTTTTCTCACTTAACACTTTGCAAAAAAGAATCCCAAATCTCTGTGGCACATTGTGAAGGTTGTTAAAGGGACTTCTTTAAAAATTCTGAATCATGGGCACTGGGTTTTTCTGGCTCCATCAAATAATTTGCCAGAAATGAAACAGTAGTTGTTGTGGCTAATAAGAAAACTGTCTAATAAAGTAGTTTTATACATATAGTCATGAGTACATTATAAATATGGTAAAAGTAAATGAAAATATTTAAATGCTTGACTATTTAATATATTTAAAAGGTTTGAGAAAATTCTTAATGTATGATGACATTTTGCTTGTGACATAACACCATGAAGTGGCTGTATTATCAAACTGATATCCATCTTCCTGATTTATTTGGGTGATTCTTTTTCAATGAGATGGATTGATAGGCTGACTGTAACAATGTTGGAGATGGTGGTGATGGCTCAGGATAGGGCACAGTTGAGAGTTGTTGTACAGGTCGCTATTAGCCATAGCGGACTTGAGGGCATCTAACAACAACAACAACAACAACAGTTATTTTTCCTATTTCTTCCCTATCCACTGTATTGGGCCCACTCTATAAAAAGTATTCAAAATAGTTTACAAGCATTTTTAATTCTTTCTTTTACTGAGACTGACAATACTTGAAGTATTTTGAAACATTTCTCAAGTCTTACCTCCAAGAGCTAAATGATTCCAAATGACACATCCAAAGTAGTTTGCCTGATAATTCAGCTATAGGTTGGTTTGTTTCTTTAAAAAGATAGAACCTAAATATAACTTCTGTGTTCATCACTAGTGCACCACACAGACTTTTCTATCCAGATTGTGTTTATACTACGACAAGTAACACTTCTTTCTCTATCCTGGGTAACAATAGAATTCCCTCAACAAGGGTTTTGTAGTTGACCTTTTTTTTTTTCTTGGGAAGATAAAAAGGAGGGCAGGGGATGAATAAGTAAAACAGAGAAGGGTGGAGAAAGCTGCAAGCGCAACAGAGGTGGTGCCTGTGGGGAAGCCGGCCCAGCTGGCCCACCACCATGGGCTGGAGGGGAGGTTGGGGACAGACGAGCAGACGCGTGCTGGGAGGCCCCAGCCTAGCAGAAACCATATGCCATCCAGGAGGCTGAGTCAAAACAAGCCCACAGATGTGCCAGACTGAGAGAACCTGCAACAGTGACTGGCTGGCCTTCAGATGCAGTGAAGTGGGAAACAGTCCTGATCACAGGTTTAATTACCCAGAGGCTTTGTACTCTTCTTTAAAATTTTATTTTATGGGGGTTGGGGGGGGCTTTCTACACTCTTCCAGGCAGAAGAATCGTTCCTACAACAGGCTGACCCAGAGAAGAAGGGAGAACAAGTCTCATGAATGAAATTAGAGTATCAACACTTCATGTCTTCCAATCTTACCAGGATGCAAGGCTTTCTGATAGGCATTAATTAGACATCTCTGGTTAGAAGAGAGCCCAGGAAATCTGTGCTATGTATGGATTGGCCCAGGGCTTTGAGGAGATCCCAAAGTTCTGTATCTAGTCTTTTTTGCCATCTTTTTTTTTTTTTAAAAAAATATTTTAATAAAAGTTTACAGAGACTTTATCTTTTTTTAAAAAATTTATTATTTTTTGTGTACGTACTTTCAAATCAGATCTGACTGGTACCAGAGAAGATTGTCCCTCCTTCTCCTGCAGAGCATGTGGTGAATTTGAACTGTGGGCTTCTGGGATTGCAGCGCAACTTCTTGCCAGTAGGCCACCAGAGCTCCCTTTTACATAGACATTAGATTTCCATTCATTCATTGTTGCACACTTTCCTCCCTGTTCACCACTCTCTTTGTAAAGTTAAAAAAAATTCTTTCATTATTTTACAATACACCCCCCACCACCACCACCACCGCCTTCAGTCCACTCCGCTATGCATCTTTCATTCTGGACTCCTGTCATGACAATAAAACCTAATCACATATCCCTTTTAAACAGTTTTCTCCCTCATCTGTATCAATGCAGTATAAATAATTTATCCCATCTGTCTCAGTCTCCCTTCAACCCCGATGTCGGTCCTGTTTTACAACAGTGGCACATTTGTCCTTTTGTGACTGAGATACTTCACTCAGCATAATGTCCTCCAGGGTCACCCTTTTGAATAATATTGCATGAGTTCCTTGTTTTTCAATGCAGCATAGTATTCCATTGTGTGAATATACCATAGCTTTTCTATCCATTCGTTTGTTGATGGGCACGTGGGTTGTTTCCAACTCTTTGCTACTGCATAGTGCCACTGTTGTAAAATGGTACTGACTTCGGGGTTGGGGAGAGACTGAGAAAGATGGGATGAATAATGTAGACTGCATTGAAACAGATGAGGGAGAGAATTGTTTAAAAGGGATATATGATTAGATATTATTGTCATGACAGGAGTCCAGAACAAAGGCTGCAGAGAGGAGTGGACCTGGGGGGAGGGATGGTAAAACAATGGAGGAACTTTCCTTTTACTTTTCAAAGAGAAGGGTATACTGGGGGCGGCATGGGGTGGGATGGGGGAGAGGAAGGGTGGGCAGGAAGAGAAGTGCAACAATGAATGAATGGAAACCCAAAGTCTCTGTAAATTTTCATTCAAATTCATAATAATAAAAAATAATTAAACAAATTTTTAAAAAGAGACATTTAAGTCAGTATAGATTTATGCAATTTAAACTTCCTCAACATGTTAGACAATTGCCCCAACTTCAACAGGTGATTGATGTTTGGCAAGTGATTCCTCTCCTCCTCAAGACTGGATTTACGACCGAGGAGCCCTAAGAGTCCAGTCTGTGGAGAGTTGTGCTGCTGGCCCAAAGCTGGAGAATCTCCGGCAGCTCAAATCCATCAGCAGCTCTGAGGGAGAAAGATGGACAAGCTCCCACCTTGCAAGTTACAGCTTTGGAAACCAGTGTGTGAGCAGTTGCTAAGAGCTGGTTTTGCCTTGAAGGCAATGAGTTTTGAGAGTTTCTCACCTCTGTTGTTGTTGTTAAGTGTCATCGAGTCACAGGCAACTCATAGCGACCCTATGAACGAAAGTCCTGGACACCTCCTGTATAACTTTCGTCCTTTCTCCGGGTTCATAGGGTTTCCAGAGGCAAGCTATTGTGGAAGTGGATGCCACTCCTGCTTCCAATTCTCAACTCTAGTAACCACTAAAAAGTTGCCGTTTTTATATACTTGCTTGCAGAAAGTGAAGATTCTGAAGCACTTACTGCAGATCAGACTACAGTCTGCAAGAAGGGTTGGATCTCAGCATCAAGGAAGTATAAATCTTCACCACGGGGACAACAGTTCATATCCTAATAGAGAGAGAAGATTGAAGTTGCAAACAATTTCATTTTACTTGGATCCACAATCAACGTCCGTGGTAATAGCAATCAAGAAATCAAAAGACATGTTGTGTTGGGGAAGTCTGCTGTCAAGGACCTCTCCAAAGTGCTCAAAGGCAAGGATGTCAGTTTAAAGAGTAAGGTACGCCTGATCCAAGCCATGGTTTTTCCAATTGCTTCATATGCATCTGAAAGTTGGAAGATGAATAAGGATGACAGAAGAATTGATGCCTTTGAGTTGTGGTCTTGGAGACGAAAATATATCTATGGACTGCCAAAAGAAGAAATGAGTCTGATTTAGGGGAAGTGCAATGAGGTTGCTTCTTAGAGGCAAGGATGATGAAACTGGTCTCACAGACTTTGGGAATATTCTCAGGAGGAACTCGTCCTTGGAGAAGGACATCATGTCAGGAAAGACACCGGCTTAGTTACACAGAGAAAGGACCCTCAACAAGTTGCACTGACACAGTGAATACCACACTGGGCTTGAACTTGACAGACATCATGAGGCTGGTACAGGATAGAGCAAGGTTCAGATCTACTGTTCGTTGCTAATAGCTGTAGTCGACTTGAAGGCACCTTTGAGCTGTGGTGCTGGAGAATGTTAGACAGAAAAAGAGTTGCTGTATTTTTCCTCCATTCCAGACCCTCAAGAAAGATAATGGATAGGGGCGAAGTCAACTTCCTGCTGTACTGGGGCGACTGTGGGGAGCTGGTGTTGGTTTCCTGTAAGGTCTGAAGGAGAAGCATCATCTTCACATGTTCTTGGGCAGTTGCTCGGGAGACAGCGGTGAGGCAGTTTATTAAAAATTTCTGGAAGAGATTTATAAAACAAGGAGCAAGAGTTATAAAAAAGAAGAATGAATGACACCACAACAAGATAAAGGTAAATAATCCAATAGAAAAATCGGGACAGGATATGAACAGACACTTTTCCGAAGAGGGCATTCAGATGGCTAACAAGCACATGAAGAAATGTTCAAAATCCCTAGCTCTAAGAGAGATGCAAATCAAAACAACTACGAGATATCATCTCACCCCAGTCAGAATAGCAAAATTTCACAGAACAGCAACCAACAAATGCTGGCGAGGTTGTGGAGAAACTGGAACCCTTATTCACTGTTGGTGGGAGTGTAAAATGGTGCAACCACTGTGGAGGGCGGTGTGGTGCTTTCTCAAAAAGTTGCAAATAGAGATACCATTTGACCCAGCAATTCCACTACTGGGAATATACCCCAAAGAGACCATAACTGCCACCCAAGCATATATATGCACACCCATGTTTATCGTGGCTTTGTTCACAATAGCAAGGAGTTGGAAACAACCCAAGTGCCCATCAACAAACGAATGGCTAGAGAAGCTGTGGTATATTCACACAATGGAATACTAGGCTGCATTGAAAAACAAGGAACTCATGTAATATTATTCAAAATGGGTGACTCTGGAGGACATTATGCTGAGTGAAGTATCTCAGTCACAAAAGGACAAATACTGCATGGTGCCGCTGTTGTAAAACAGGACTGACCTCAGGGTTGGGAGGAGACTGAGTAAGATGGGTTCAATAATGTACACTGCATTGAAACAGACGAGGGACAAAACTGTTTAAGAAGGAAAATTATTAGGTATTTTTGTCATGACAGGAGTCCAGAGCGAAGGCTGTATAGTGGAGTGGACCTGGGGGAAGGATTGTAAAACAATGAAAGAATTTTTCTTTCACTTTTCCAAGAGGGTAGTGTACTGGGGGGAAGGTTGGGAGGGGAGAAAAGTGCAACAATGAATGAATGGAGGGGGGGGAAGAAGAAGAACCAGAAAGGGAGTTAGGACGGGGAGTATTCAAGGGGGCTTCCTGGTTGCCACTGGGTTACTGCAATGAGCTGAGCAGCAATATCATCTAGGGGCTCTTGGAGATGTTTAGGGGGACGCTGGAATTTCTCTTTGGAAATGTCTGTGGCTGCCCTTTTACTATTCCCAGGCCGGACACTATGGGGAGGAGTCCTACCAATGGAGGGAAAGTATAGCAGTTGCCCCCAGGTCTGATCTCTCTTCAAGAAATCTGATAACATCTAAAGCAGCCCAGGCCCTGATAAGGATCTGTCCTCCCTAAAATCCCTCTAAAAAGAAATCACTCCCAACTTTTGACCCAACTTTTTGAAACCAACTCCCCCTTTTGCTCTTCTTTGCTCATGGTCACGTGGTGTCCCTCTCAGGCCTTGACAGAAAATGGTTGGAGACAGGGCAGAAGAGAGAAGTAAGAGTAGAAACGATAGTTATGCAATTCAAGTTTTATGCTGAGGAGAACCATGAGACGAAAAAAACAAAAGGTTTTAGGAAAAGCGAGTAAGTAGATTAGTGATTTGGAAAGAACGTCATGCAAAGTAGACCTGAAGCAAGCAGGAGATTGTTAGAGTAACTATTGCAGGGAAGTAAGGGAGCGCTCCAGTGACATAGTGGTAAGGAGTTCCGCTACCGACCCCAAGGTAGGAGGTTCGGGTCCACCAGTTGCTCAGCAGGAGAAAGATGAACAGTCTCTTCTTGTCAGATTTACTACTTCTAAAAACTAAGAGTCAGTTCCTACTTGATGTACATCACAACGAGAAGGGAGTGATGGTAGTGGCCTTCAACTATGTTAGAACCCGTGGACAGAGTCAAGAAATGTCAAGGAAGTTTTATTTCCAGGATTTTATGATTTGCTGGCTACACATCTCCTCCATGATCCACCCCTCCCAACCAAAGGGCAGCCTTCTGAAGAGGAAGCACTCTGCAGGAGATGCCTTCGCATTCAGTTATGCGACCTTAACTGCCTACTGGTAAATGAGGTGTTCACTGAATATTACATTGTTGTTGATGTTGCTTGTTGTTGTTATGTGCTATTGAGTCGATTCTGACTCACAGCCACCCTATGGACAACAACTCTGAACTCTGCTCTATCTTGAGCCAATTTCATTGTCTCTGACACATGTCGGCCCATACCCTCGTCACTGAGTCAATCCATCTCATCCAGGGTCTTCCTTTCCTGGGCTGTCCCTCCACTCTTCCAAGCATGAAGACCCTCTCCAAAGATTGGTCCCTTCTTGCAACATGCTCAAAGTATGTGAGATGGAACTTCAAAAATCCTTGCCTCCAGGGGAGCTCTGGTGGCCTAGTGGCAAGAAGCTGTGCTGCAAATCCCAAAGGTATGTGGTTTGAATCCACCAGATGCTCTACTGGAGAAGGATGGGCAATCTCCTCCTGTGCCAGTTGGATCTGACAGTACACAACAAGAAAGGGGGGAAAAAACCCCCAAACCCTTGCTTCCAAGGAGTAGCCTGGTTGTTGTTGTTAGGTGCCATTAAGTACAACTCATAGCAACCTTGTGACCAACAGATCTGAATCCTCCTGTCCTATCCTGTGCCAACCTCAAGCTCGTGCGTCAGTCACTGTGTCAATCACCTTGTTGAGGGCCTTCCTCTCTTTCTCCAGCTCTCCCTCCACCTTTCCATGCATGATGTCCTCCTCCAAGGAATAGCCTCTCCCAGTAACATGCCCAAGATAAGTGAGATAAAGCTTCACCATCCCTGCCTCCAAAGAGCTTCACCTTTTCCAAGACATCTCTTTGATCCCATGGCATCTCCAGCTCTGTCCTCCAACAGAGCTTATCTAAGGCATCGACACTTCTTCTCTCATACTTGTTGAATTGATACGTAAATGAATGAATTAAACTATTTGGCAAACACACACAAGATGAAGCTAATATGTCTTTACTCTTAAAAAAAACAAAGTGTGCACATACCTCCACACACAACTTAGATTTGCAAGAAGACAAATATTTAAGACATTCACCTTTAGCCTGATAGAGTAACATCCCAAAAGCTAATCTAAATGGGATCTTTCTGTTGTCCAAAAAGGCAAATACAATTTACAAAAGTTTCTATTTCTACTTTGCAAAAAGGACACTCTCATGCTTAAGTAAATTCCTAAAAGATCTAACTTTGCACAATTAGTGCCAAGAGCAAAATCCTGTGCAACCAGCAAGTTAGAATCACATTACACGGCACGCCTTGTCTAACGCTATGTGAAAGTGCAGTGGATGCTGTTCTAGCGCCCACATCTGTTTAGAGACATCTTGTCATTTCAATATGTCAGAAATGTCTAAAACAGTGTTCTTTACTTTCTCTACAGAAAAAAAAATTCTGCGTAGTTTCACATTTGCTTTGTAAAAAAAATCTGTTGTAAGTCATAAACTATTGAACTATGATTCCGAAAGTTCTAAGGTACGCCAGCTCACGTGAAGACGTGTTGAGTAGGGAGAGGAGGTTGTTATAGTTAATCAACAACCAGTTAGTGGAAGCCAGCAAATAATCTTACCAGTTAACATAATAAACACACACACACTAGTCCACATTAACAGACGATTTGATTCATTGTTCAACCATTACTTATTTTCACAATCAAAGAAGTCATGTCAAAAGTTTAAAGTTCCAAGTTTACTATTCCATCAAAACCCCTTTCAAACAAGGGCATAATTAATCATCCTCAAACAAAGCGCAAAGACATGAAGGCAAATCATCTCTACTTGCTTTGCTCTTGATGATAAACTAGGATGGGAGCCTAAATGACTTCTTAAAACGTGAAAACAATCTACCACACATGATCAGATTAAAAAGTACATTAAAGGGAGCTTCTGCAAGAAGCTGCACTGCAATCTCGAAGGCGTACAGTTCGAATCCCCCAGATGCTCCACTGGAGACAGAGGGGCAATCTCTTCCTGTGCCCGTCGGATCTGGTTCGACAGTACACAATATCGACACCGACAACAAAAAGTACATTGATAAATATGACTGTTACAGGTGTGAAAGTATAACAGGCTTAGTTTTTCCAAAAAGGGAAAATATCACAGATATCTTGTTTCAGCTGCAAAATTAGACCTAAAAACACATCAATCCAGTGACTCTTGTAACTCTACTAAGGCATTTAAAAACACGCTGTTGTCATGATCTTTTGGTCCTTCTTTAACTGACAAATGGTAACCCTGTCAAACGGATTTTCCACTTTGTTGTTGTTATGTGCCATTGAGTCGCTTGTGACTCATAGTGACACTTGCTACAATAGTCCTGAAACCTGCTCTGTCCTGTGCCAACTTTACTGTCTCTGACACACCTACCCTCATTACCCCAGTCACTGTATCAATCCAGCTCATTGATGGTCTCCCTCTCCTTCTCTGTCCCACCACCCTTCCAAGCATGATGTCCCTCTCCAAGGACCTGTCTCTCCTTACAACATGCCCAAAGTATGTCAGACGAAGCCCCAGAATCCTTGCCTCCAAGGAGAAGACTGGCTTCATCCTTTCTAGGACAAACCTGTTTGTTCTCCTAGCAGTCCATGGTATATTCAACACTCTTTTTCAGTTGAAAGGCATCAATTCTCTTTCTATCATCCCTTGTCATCGTACACCTCTCTGATGCATAGCAAGCAATTGCAAAGACTATGGCCTGGATTAGATGCACCTTAGTCTCCAGACTGATGTTGTTGCTCTTCAGTACGCTGGGGAGGTCTCTGACAGCCAACTTTCCCAATGCAATTCATCTCTTGATTTCCTGACCTCTGGTACTAAGAATGTTAACAATCTCAATCTCTTTATCGTCCATCATGATGTGGCCAATCGGCCCAGTGGTGAGAATTTTTGTTTTCTTGATATTGAGCTTCAATCCATATTGAAGGCTGTAGTCCCTGACTTTCTGCAGCAAGTGCTTCAGGTCCTCCTCAGTTTCAGCAAGCAGGGTTGTGTCATCTGCATATCATATGTTGTTAATGAGTCTTCCTCCAATCCTGATGCTGCACTCCTCCTCATAGAGCCCAACCTCCCAGATGATCTGTTCTGCATATAGATTGAAAAGGTATGGAGACAGAATACATCCTTTCAACCTTAGTGAGCTGTAATATTTGGCACTCCATCAAAATACAGTTTCAAAGTCAAGTTCAATATAATTCTCAAATATGTAATTACCTCAGGGTCAGACGATACTTGTAATTGCAGAGGGTGCTCCTCAGCCTCACCAGGTCGCACTTTGAAAGGAGATCCCAGCAAAGGAGATTCGTTTTCAGACAGTGTTTACAGTCTCTCCCTCTGGTGAGGTGATGTGTCTTAATAAGACATTTAAAATCTTGGTCAGTGTCTGTTGAATTTTCACTCAGTCCAATTTACACAGCTTGAAGCATCACATCTGATAGCTACAGCTCTAATCACATTAGAGGGAGGTCTGGTGGGTCTAGTGGTAAGAAATTGAGGTGCCAATCCTAAGACATGTGGTTCGAATCCACCAGCTGCTCCTCAGGAGAAAGATGGACCATTTCCTGCATGATTTAAAGTCTCTGAAGACTTGCAGGAGAGTCAACCAGGACTTGGTTCTCACTCAAAGGCCCAAGACAGCAACATTCATTTTAAGGAACTCTGGTGGCGTAGACTGTAAAGAGTGGTGCTGCTAATGCAAAGCCCACACGTGTCTGGCAGTTCGAACCTACCAGCAGCTCTCTGACAGGCAATCTTTTCTGTTCTATTTACTGCCCCAGAAACCCAGTGAAGGGTAAGTTCTATGGCAATGGGAGTGAAAGACTCCCCTTCTTTATAAGAATTCCACAGGAACAACAAAAAGATGTTCCCCCCCTCAGGATATAACCTCTAAATAAATAGAGATTCAGAGCTTCACTCAGCACCTCCCAGCAACAGCGTGAAATTCTTTACCACAGAAGAAAAAAGAAGCCCAGAGTTTGAAATCACGTGTCAGTGCTGTTAATTTGGGAAGACAAATGGGATTTATTGCTTTATTGTTTTAATTCTATTAAAATCGTGCCTAAATATCCTAGCTCACTCCTGCTGGAGTGCAAATCAAACTCCCCGTGCTATCGAAGACCTGGAAGGACCACTTTCTGGCCTGTTACCCAGATTAATTACTGGATGCACGAGGCAGCCAGAGTGTCTGTAAAAATCACACTAATTAAGATTAAAAACTGACTTTTCTCTGACATTTTCCTTGTTTCTGTATCTGCTTTTGCTCTTCTGCCAACACTATACGCTGGCTTGTTTTTCTTGTAAAGCTCTCCGAGGCTTCTCTGAAGCCGAGGGGCTGTGTCATGTTTTCACCTTGCGTGGTGTTACCGCAGCTGGGATTGCCTGCGATGGAGACTGTGTGGTTCGTCTCCCAGTCGACAGAGAAGTTTCTTTCTCTCCCTCTTTTTTTTTTTTTTTTTTTAAGGGGTGGTCTTTTGGAAACAACCAGAAAACCTGAAATACAATTTCCTAAATAAACCCTTCTCACTGCCAGCGGAGTAGATTCCAACTCCTAGTGCTATTTCTCCAGCTTCCAAGGTTGTGAATCTTAATGTCACTCTTCCTTCAGTGCAGAAGTGTTGGTAAGTGAAAACCTGCAAACTTTTTTGCTTAGCCGTTCAACATGCCACACGCTGTTCTATCAAAGCTGTTTCACACAAATGCTGAAAGTGCTGTAACCCCGACAGAGAGATATTACAACTGACCCTGAAGTGAGTTTTCAGAGTAAGTCAACCAAGAGCCGTAAATCATCTTTCTCACCCAGAGCAGCTGATGGATTTGAACCACATACCAGTGGGTTGGCAGCACAGCTCCTTACCCAGTAGGCCACCAGAGCTCCCTATGTTGTTAGTTGCCGTAGAGTCAAGTTAAGACTAATAGGGACCCTATGAACAATAGATCTGAGCCCTGCCCTATTCTGTGCCACGCTCACAATCTCTAACACACTCAAGCTCATTGCTGCAATCACTGTGTGAACCCACCTAGTCGAGGGCCTTCTCCTTTGCTGTCCCGCCACCTCCACGATGTCTTTTTCCAAGGAATAGCCTCTCCTTGCAACATGCTCGAAGTACGTGAGACGAAGCTTCACCATCCCTGCCTCCAGGGCGCACTCTGACTGCACCTTCCTGTCATGTCTGTTTGTTCTTTTGGCCGTCCATGGGATTGTCAGGTCTCTTCTCCAACACTACAATTCAAAGGCATCTGGAGAGGAGACTCATTGAACCAAGTAAGCCTAGATGATTCTCCATTGTCGTGATCCCGAGGGATAAAGCACAACTGTGGAATTATCACCTTAAAAACGGTTACTAATCTGTCCCTGAGGAGGCTGGTCAATTCCTTGGTCTAAAGTAAAGAGGACATCAAAACCCAACAAAAGACAAAAGAGAACCAGTGCCGCCCAGTTTATGACTGGATCTGACTCATGGGGGCTGGGCTCCTGCACGGCAGAATTGTGCCCCAGGGGCTTGCATGACTGTAACGTTTCAGAAACAAACACTGCTTCTGAGGTGGGAACTCATTTGGTTATTAGCTGAACCCTTTGCATTTTAAACCCTCAGCACTTTAAAAAAGGACATCAGAAAAGGTCAAGGACAAAGTCATTGTTATGGAGCTGAAACCACTCAAGCGGACTCTCTTGAGTGTGAATTGCACTAGAGATTAGTGATCTTTTCCCTCCAAGTCACTGGTAGATTCAAACCGCTGGTGAGGAGTGACCTTTGGGTTAGCACAGGGCATTCCCTAATGACTAGGCCACCAGAACTCCCTAAAGAGAGCGTTGTTGCAGTAAAATATAAAAGAGCCTGTGCAAGGGAGCTCTGATGGCCTAGTGGCAAGAAGCTGCGCTGCAATCCTGGGGGCGTGCGGTTCGAATCCACCATACCTCCACTAAAAAGCGGGGGAGGCAATTTTGTGCTGTGCCAGTCAGATCTGATTGGATGGTACACAACAACAACCACCAAAAAATAAAAACAAAACCATAAAGGCATGTGCAAACCAGTAAGTTTCTATCACAGTCTGTTTGAAGCTAATTGGTGTCTGGGATTTCTCTGATCATTCGTTTAACACTTAGTCACCATCAATGAACTCAATTATTACAAAAGCCTTCTAATTGATACTTCTTCAGGGCAGTTGGATTTTTTAAAAAGCAAGGCTAATCAATTCCTTGTCGTATAGAAAACCATTGCTCTTAGGATCAAGCCCACTTGTGTTAGCAAGATTCATTGTCGGCCTCCTGGGCCACTGGAGGTGTTCCCAGCCACTTCACTCCTCTGCTGTTCTTCAGGCCCCTAAAATCATGACATACTTTCCACTCTGGAGGCAGTTTGCTCACTTTACAAGCTTTTTTTCTCCAAAGGTTTCACTAAATTTTATCTAGTCTCAATTCTCACTTTGAAAATCACTTCTTAAGGGAGGTCTCACTGACCTGGTGTCCCAGGGCTTAAAGCTCTCACTTGCTGACCACAAAGATTGATGGGTCAAATCCCCCTGCTGCTCCACTTATAAAAGCTGTTGTGGTCTGCTTCTGTTAAGAGGATAGCCTATGGCGAAGATGAAGACCTATGCAGTAAGTCCTCTCTATCCTCCAGGGTCCCTGTGAGTCAGAATTGATTCCTGGTTTCTGCAGGGTTTCACTTAATTATGTATTGCTTCCATCACACAATTATCTACCTAATGTCTGTTTCCTCAGTTAGATTTTCACAAGTCTCTTCAATGCTCTACAGCAAGCAGAAGACATGGCAAAATACCAGATGCTCAATAAGTATGAATGAATGTTGATGTTATGTGCTGTCAGGTTGTACCCTATGTACAGCAGCTCTGAACCCTGCTCTATCCTGAGCCAATTTCATTGTCTCTGACACAGGTAGCCCTGTTACCCCAGTCACTGAGTCTATCCATCCATCCAGGGTCTTCCTCTCTTGAACTGTCCCTCTACCCTTCCAAATATGATGTCCCTCTTCAAGGACTGGCCCTTCTTGGCAACAAGTCCAAAGTATGAAAGATGAAGCTTCAAAAATCCTTGCCTCCAAGGAGGAGCCTGGCCTCACTTTCTTCAGGATGGACCTATTTGTTCTCTTAACAGTCCATGGTATATTCAATACTCTTTTCCAGTACTACAGCTTAAAGGCATCGATTCTTCTATCATCCTTAGTCATTGTTCAGCTAATGGACAAACATTCATTATACACTTACTATATGAGATCGACATGGGGGAGGCAGAGATGAACAAAACTATCTGCTTTCACAATCAGTTTTGCAAGGAAGCTTCTACCACAAGCCATGAGATGGGAGGAGGGAGCAATGTCCCTCTCAAAAAAGAAACCCAACACAAAAAACCAACAAAAACCCAAACCAAAAACAAACACTAAAGCCTTGAAAACAAGCATTTCCACTGGCCATGCTAAGTCCTGATGTGTACACCATTCTCTCCCTGAGTCTGCCCTAATGGCAAGTCCATATGGTTGGCTAGTTTTGCAGGCTGTTGAGAAACTTGACCAAAGCCACACTCAGTGTTTGACTCCAACTCATTCAGGTCTTCTGGCTCGAAGGTGGAAAGCTACATATCCATGCTCAGCAGCTGATGGAGTGAGGCCTGTGGCCATGTTTGTAGTTAGTCCACCACAACCGGCCTGTTAATAATTGTAAAGGCTCTCAAAGTAGACAAGGAAGCTCTGGTGGCCTAGTTGTAAGAAGCCACACTACAATCCCAAAGGCTCATTGTTCAAATCCACCAGCTACTCTGAGGGAAAGTCTGCTGTTACGGACCTCTCTAAAGTACTCAAGAGCAACAGTGTCTCTCTGGAGACTAAGGTGCGCCTGATACAGGCCATGGTTTTTGCAATCACTTGTTATGCATCAGAGAGCTGGACAATGACTAGGGAGGATAGAAGGAGAATTGATGCCTTTGAGCTGTGGTGCTGGAGAAGAGTACTGAATGTACCATGGACTGCAAAGAAAACAAACAGATTCATCCTAGAGAGGGTTAAACCAGGCTACTTCTTGGAGGCAAGGATTCTGAGGCTTCGTCTGACATACTTTGGACATGTTGTGAGGAGAGACAGGTCTTTGGAGAGGGACATCATGCTTGGTAGGGTGGAGGGACAGCGCAGGAGGGGAAGACCGTCTATGAGACGGATTGATTCAGTGACTGGGGTAATTGGGATGGGTGTGTCGGAGGCAATGCGATTGGCACAGGATAGAGCGGGGTTTAGGGCTGTTGTGTGTCGCAAACGACTCGACGACACATAACAACAACAACAACTCTGTGGGAGAAAGGTGGGCAATCTGCTCCAGTGTGATTAAACTGACTCTGAAAACCAGCTGGAGGGTCAACTATGGGTGGGCTCCAACTTGAGGACACATAACAACAGCAGCAACACAGTAGACCATTTTAAATTTACTTTAAAATGTAAAAATTGCAGAATATGTAATATAATGTTACTTTTCCCTCCTTGTAGCTATGTAAATGCTGTTGTGTGTGGTGGTGTTAGAACCCACCCATGGCTGACCCTCAGGCGGGCTTTCAGAGACAGTTAATCACAGGGGAGGAGATTGCCCATCCTTCTCCCACCTGAGCGGCTGGGGGATTCAAACTGCGTGCTTTCAGGATTGCAGCTTAGCTAGCTTCTTGCCACCAGAGCTCCCTATTTGAATAGACAATATATTCTCATGGATTTAAGCAAAAAAGAAAAAAAAGGAATTTTGCAAATAAATTAGTAAAAAAAAAGGTGGTGGTTTTTTTTTTTTTTTACATTTTTTATTATTTTTTGTGGATTGACCGGCAAGTCCTTCCTTCTCCGGCAGAGCATCTGGTGGATTCAAACCGTGTACCTTTGGGATTGCGGTACAGCTTCTTGCCACTAGGCCACCAGAGCTCCCCCTGGTTTTTTTTTTTTTAAAAAAGCAGCTCAGTGAAAAGTTGCCGGGTCCTGGCCCAGGCCACCAGTTGTAACACTTGTTATGAGTACCTTGTTCCAGATTTTTTCTTATGATACATTTAACTCAAATTCACTGTCATCAGGTGGATTCCGACTCAAAGCAACCTTTTATCCACTTTTCAAGGGAGTAAATCTTAATAGGAGTAATTACCCATCTTTCATGGATTTAAACTTCCAGATATGAAGGGATCATGCTGCAGATTACATCACCAGAGCTCCTTCCTGGAATAGATACAAAAAAGGCGTATTTTTATTTTCTCTATTTCACTCTCTTCAAAAGACAGCATACCATACACACAGTTTTACGCTTTGGATTTTTCTCCCCACCCCAGTTAGTGATTGATCCTAAAGATATTTCTGTGTCAGCACAACATTCTTTCTTAGTGGCATAGTATTTCATTTATCAGAGATATTGCAGTTTATTTAACTTGTTTGCTATTGATAGACACTTGGGTGGTTTCCAATTTTTTTGTTGTTACAAACAATACTTCAGTGGATGACCTTGTCCACAGGCCAGTTAGTCTGCCCGCAAGAGTACCTGCAGGATAAGCTCCTAGGAGTGGTGCGGCTAGGTCAAAGGGTATTGCGTTTGTAGTTTTGTTAGCTACTACCAGATTGCCTTCTACAGGCGCGAAACTAATTTCCATTCCCACCAGCAGTGGATATGAGCACCTGTTCGCCCACAGTCTCTCAACACACACTGCTAACAGGATTCTGGTTATTTGCCAAAATAATGGGTGAAAATAGCATCACAGCATTTTTCTCGCCATAAATGAGGGTGAACATGTCTTTCTCTTCTGCTTCACAATTTGTGTTTCTTTTTCTCTTAATAGTTTATGCTTATACTTTGTTGGGGTTTCCCCCTCGGTATTTGAGAGGAGCTTGCTATATATAAGGGAGATTAGCTCTCTGCCTGTAGTATGAATACCAGCCACTTTCCTAGAATAGTGATTTATAAGTTCTGACCAAGGAAATAAAACACGTATGGCCTATAACCCTGAGGTGCTCTGTAAGTCTTAAAAGGAAATGATCCCTGAGGCTACCTTTAGCTAAACAGCAGATTAGCTGTTCATAAAATAAAGAATATTGTCTGTGAATAATAGGCTCCTTTAAAAAAAATCTGTACGACACCATGGGAACTCTGGTGGCCTAGTGGCAAGAAGCTGTGCTGCAATCCTGAAGGCTTATGGTTTGAGTCCACCAGCAGCTCCATGGAAGAAGGATGGGGGCAATCTCCTCCCATGTAATTAACTGCCTCTGAAATGGGTTGATTCTGACTTGACAGTACACAACAATGATACCAATGGTCAAAAACTACTCTAAGCAAAGATGAGACAGTAAGGGGTGGGAGGTAGGGAAACTAGAGTACTGGAAAGGGAACAACTAGAATGGCATGAATGAAATGAGTGCCAAGACTAGTAACACGATGTTATTGTTTTAATATACACAGATCAAGAGCAAGTGTTATTATTCTTTATATTATCAGCAAAGAACTGTGGTAGAAAAGGGAGACTTCAGTTAACTATACAAATTAAAAATTACCTAGAAATAATTTTGATAAGGAAGAAGTAGAGTCTCTATAAAAAAAAGCAGAAACTTTTTTCAAGCTCTTTTTATTAAAAGAGAACGTGGATAAATGGAAACACACAGAGTTATTAGATGAGTAAATTAGATATGCAAAAGGGCTGTGTATGATCTTAGGCTGGGTTCTCTCGAGAAGCAAAAGCAATGAAATATACATATGTGTGCTGTGCTGCAATTCTAAAGGCACGCAGTTCGAGGCCACCAGCTGCGGGAGAACGATGGGCAATCTCTTCCCTTTGATTAACTGCCTCGGAAAACCTGCCGGAGAGTCAGCTATGGGTGGATGCCATCTGTACAGTACACAACAACAACAGAGAGGCAAATACCAGATCTAAGGTCAGATCTTAAGACAGAGGCATCCAGTGAGGCACTAAAGCATGGAGAAGCCAAAACAAAGGAAAGAGATGGTGAAGTTAAAGAGCCGAACAGAAGATTTCAGGGCAGCTCAAAAAGACAAAGCAAAGTATTATAATGGGGGGGGGGGAGGCATTCTTCCTTTCATTCAGACAAATTAGTGGCCCCTGAAAACTACGATCTCTATAACCTCCGTGACACTGGAACCCTGATGCATGAGAGCGCATGAGAAGGCGTAAATGAAGAAAAGTGATTACTCCACATACAAAATATGTGAAAAACAGCTTAAATCCCCTTGAAATCTTAAAAACAACTTCCTGAAACTCTTGTAAAAATTATCTGAATCACACTTAACTTGCTTAGTATTTATCAAGTTGGAAGAACTGAAAAACCAATTAAAAAACCTAGTCAGATCCGATTTGCCGGTACACACATAAAAATAAAAATAATAATAAATTAAAAAAGAAACAACCCTTGTGTTACCATACTGAGAGACACTGTGGGGAGAAGTGTGCATAATCCGGGAATGGAAAAGAAGACTGGGGCGTGGAGTTACTGCACAGAAAAGAATTGGTCAGCATGGGAAAATGTCAGAAGTTGCATATGATAAAGAACCGATGATGATGATGAAGGAAGAAGTTCAAGCTGCACTGAAAACACTGATTAAAAAAAAAGGCTCTAGTAATTGATGAGATTCCAACTAACCTGTTTTAACTAACAGATGCAGCCCTGAACGTGCTGACTACACTAGACTAGAACATGCCAAAAAATCTGGAAGGAAGCTACCTGGCTAACTGATTGGAAAACCTTCCAGGCAATTTTCAGAGTCACAGGAGAGGAGATTGACCATTTTTCTCCCATATAATCAATAGTGGATTCAAACAACTGGAAGTGAGGCCTTAGGATTAGCAACCAAACCTCAGATGGACGCTGCGACCCAAGCTCCCTCACTAATGCACAGGATATGCGTTTTCAAGCATCCCGTTTCGTTCTCTACAACTTCCTATTTCCCTAGCTTCACACTACATCCATTCCAAGTTCTCATTATGAATGGATCTTTGCAGCCGCTTCGGTTCATTTTGAGTCACGTGAAATCAGCAAATGAAGGTCTTGAAAGCTTAACTCTATCCTTCACGTTATGATAATGAAGAACAAACCCGAAATCCAACCACAACCTCTCGTTCTTATCGCCATGGAGTTGGAAAGGGCGGACTGACAGGAACTGACACTCCTTTTGGTTTTTGAGGCTGTAAATCACGAGCTGTTGTGCATGGATTAGAACTGGCTCTGAGGTTGGCGGTGAAAACTGAGGAGGAAGCTCTTACTAGGGCTTTCTGACTAGAAAGCCTCGTGTTTTGACAGAGTAACAGACAATATTTTCAGAAGTAGATCACCAGGCCCGACTTTCCCGTCTGACTTGAAGTTCTGCTGACATGGGCCCACCACGGGTAGACCTAGCTGACACTTGAAATACTGGCTCCCAATATCACAGCGATGGGAAAACCACCCCAGAATAACAGACAGACCCTACTGACAAAAAGAGAGGAAAATGTAGGATACCAGGATTGTATTTCAGGAACCCTGGTGGTGCAGCCTGGAGCTGGGTGCACTGCTAGGCAAAAAAGGACACAGAACTCCCACGGTGGGAATCTGTTCACTAGCTGATCAGGAGGAGAAAACTGGACCATCTCTTCTCATGATTTACAGTCTCAGACACTCAGTGGACGGTTGTTGTGAGTCAGAACCACTTTATAGAAGTAGTTTGAATGTTTAATACATTATGAAATGTGACATGAAAACAATTATGAGAGAAGGAGGATTACATTTCTAATAAGAAATAATACTTCTCTCATCTATACTTCCTGCCTGGCACTCTTCTAAGTGTTTTTTGGTTTGGGGTTGGGGTCGCTATGAGTGGCCTGGGACTCCACGGCACTTAACAACAATAACATCAACATGAGAGTGATCAGTTGGCCCAGTGAACAGAAAGTGATGCTACCAAGCCAAAGGTGGGTAACTTTTAATCCACGACCCTCGGGCCTGTCTTTCATTGTATTTGTTCAAACATTCCTCTAGGTCGTATAGCCCTGGTGTGTCCACTTGCCGTACAGCGGTAACTTGTGGTTGTGGTGAGGCTGAACACTGTGACTCTGATGTATCAAATGCGTTAATGGTTGGTTACCCATGGAGGACAGTGTTTGGTGGAGCTTCCTGATTAAAACAAACTTGAAATGAGGAGTGGCATCCACTTCCATAATATCTGGCCTCTGGAGAGAGGATGAGAGACACCCAAGCGTTAAGGACTCTCCTTCATAGGGTCGCTATGAGTCACCTATGACTCGAGGGCACTGAACAACAACAACAACAACTCAGTGAATCCTTGCCAAAATCGTATGAGGTACTTTGCTACTTTGCTGATGATGCAAGAAGATGAAATGACTGTGCCAGAGTCACACACACAGATAGGAAGTGACAAAGTAGCATTTGAACCCTGGTAACAATGGTTTACCAGTGACCATTTATAGTTAAGATAACTAGGTAATAATGTGCAAAAAGAAACATTTGTTTAAATTTTATTTTTTATTGTGATTTTAACAAAACTTTACAGAAAAGTTGGATTTTTATTCATTCATTGTTGTATATTTTTCTCCCTACCTCCTCCCCTACCAGTTCACTTAAAAAAATTTTTTTTTCTCCTTGTGGAGATTGCCCTGCCTTCTCCATTGGAGAGTGATTTCCATAATAAAGGGGGAGACCCCAATGACTACACAGTGGCAAGTTGTAACCTGAGACTCCCTGCATTTGTGCTGGTCACAGTTAAAGGTTTTGCTTTCAAGATGATTGAAGGAGAAGCTGCCTTTGGGATTGCAAAGCAGCTTCTTGTCACTAGGCCACCAGAGCTCCCTAAAAATATTCATTTTCTCTTTTTAAAAAGAAAAATTTTATGGGCAAAAAAAAAACCCCAAACAAAGGGGAAAATAATAATAATATATATATATGAAGAGCAACTTGTGGTTGCTGTGAGGCTGAACAGTGACACTGATGTGTCAAATGTGTTAGTGATTGGCTACCCAATGCAGACAGAGAGTGGGGTGGAGCTCCCCGATTAAAACAAGCGTGGAAGCAGGAGTGACATCCACTTCCATAATAGCTTGCCTCCGGAAACCCTATGAACCTGGAGAAGGATGAAAGGCACCCAAGGGTTGAGGCCTCTCCTTCATAGGGTCGCTATGGGTCCCTTCGACTTGACCTTGACGGCACTTAACAACAACACAACATATGTTAAAAACAAACCAAAACTCAGAACCCAAACAAACAAAAACTGCACTGAAACCACAGTGAGCTCAGGTGGCATAATTCACAACGATTTGTGCCGTTAACCCAAAGGCAGGGCTTTCCTGGTGGTTCAAATCCACCAGCGGCTCCTCAGGAGAAAGAAGGGCAGTGTCCTGAGGGATTACAGCCTCTGAAAGCACGCTGGAGGGTCAGAGCTGCTCCAGCTGACAGTGAAACTGTGAGAGCCAGCACTGAACGAGTCTATATATTTTCTTCCTTTTTCAAGCTTACCACCTAGACGGGTGCAATCTGACTACTTTTTAAATTGTTAATTGCTGTGTTTCACTGAAGAAATATTGAAGTATTCCTTGCGGGATAGGTTCTTGCCTGACCCACATTCCAGCTTTCACAGGTTCTCCTGCTCTGGCAGTACAGACGTCTGTGAGCCACACATCTGAAGGCTGTACCTCACAGGTGGTTTTGCTCCATGGGAGAAAGATGGACAGTCCCTTAACCAGCAGTTTACAATGGTGCAAACCTAGTGGTGGGTCAGCTAGGGGTCAGTTCCTCTTCAGAGGAAGTGAGACTATATCTTTGATAATCTAACATGCAACAAGGAAAATCTGGTGGCCTAATAGTAAGGAGCTGCACTGTTTACTCGAAGGCTGGTGGTTCAAATCCACCAACTGCTCCATGGGAGAATGGACGATCTCTTCCCATGCGATTTACCGCCTCTGAAAAAACCCTGGAGGATCAGCTTGGGTCAGTTCTGACACCCGGTAAACAATAACAACAACTCTTTGCTTTACCTTTGTATTGTTGGAACTTTTTTTTTTTTTACAATGAACAGATACTGCCTTTACAGTGTAAAGGAAAAGAGTATTTTACATTTTAAAGTATCCGTTCCTGTGTATAAATTACCTTCTCATCTTGTTTATCCAGCTGAAATAATATTGGATCTATTCCCTGTCATTCTCACTTCGAGCATTTTGATCTATCTTCCTTAAAAACACATGGATTAATCTCCTACTGCTCACCCTGAATGGAAATGGGCAAAATATGTCTTGTAAATGAAGATAATTTAGGATAGTGTAGAGGCAGCATATCAGGCATATGGACATCATTAAAAACAGCAGGCCCCTCTGTCGACAGTGGAGTAGAATAAAGGTTGCATAAAAGCGCTAGCGGAAAGAAAAAAGAGGGGGGGGAAATTGGAATGAACTAGGCTGTGGGAAACATAAAGTCACGTTTTATTTATTTTTTTTGTTTTATTAGTTTCATTTGTATTTCTATACATATTCCTCCCACTCCCCTCACCCTGCGTCCTTTCCCATAAGACTAGGTGGCAGGACATTGACAAAGCATGGACTTTAGCTCATCGTTGTTGTTGATTGCCTTCAAGTCGAGCACGACTCATAGTGACCCTGTGAACAAAAGGCCTGAAGCCCCTCTACAACCAACGGCATTTATCAAAGTTCATAGAGTTTCCAGAGGCATGTTATTTAGGAACTGGATGCCACTCCTGCTTCCAAACCTGCCATAGTATGTTATTGTTTTTATATACCATTGATGTATAGAGACCCTATGTACAAGCAGCTCTGAACCCTTCCCTGTCTCAATGACTCCAACACACCAACCCCTTTGCCCCAGTTACTGTATCAGTCCATCTCATTCTGAGTCTCCCTCTCCTGTGCCGTCCATCCACCCTTCCGAACATGATGTCTTCCTCTAAGGACTGATCTCTCTTGGCCATATTCCCAAAGTAAATGAGGGAGAGCCTCAAATTCCTAGCCTCCAATGAAAGACTTAACTTCACCCTCTCCAAAACATATCTACTTAGATACTCATAATTTTGTTGAGAACCTTATTCTGTTTAGACATTAAAGTCTAAAAGTGGAAAAAACACACAACACATTCATTCTGTTGTGGAACTGAATTTTCAATAAATAAGGAAGTAAGTATTGGGGAAAATAAAATTCATGGGTTTCTTTCAAGTCTCTGAAACAACATTTGACTGCTAAGACGTTCAATAATGGATTAGAACTTCAAACACTCATTGCCTTGAGTCAGAAGCAACTCAAAACTGAGTCTCACTTGCCTTTCTTCCATGGAGCAATTGGTGAATTTGAACCAGCGATCTTGGGTTAATAGAATGACATCCTGCCCACCAAGCCACGAGAGCTCTCTAAAAGGTATACTGTTGTTATGCGCCTTTGAGGTGAGTGCGACTCATAGTGATCCTGTGAACAACAGATCTGAACCCTGTCCTGTCCTGTGTCATCCTCATCATCTCAGACACTCTCAAATCTGTGGCTACAACCACCATGTCAAGCCATGTCTTGAGGGTCTTCCTCTCTTTAGCTCACCCTCCAACTCTCCAAGCATGATATCCCTTCCAAGGGATAGTCTCTCCTAGCAACATATCCAAAGTATTGGTTAGAGTTCCCATGATTCCTACCTCTCCCAGGCCACCCACTCAGATCCCCACCTCTGTCTGCTTTTGGGTATATTGTAACCTTTGGTCTCATATAGCTGATTATGTATAGGAGTATATTTTTCATACATGTTAGTGTTTATGTATTGTGATTGTTGTATGCCCTCAAGTTGGAGATGACTCACAGCTGACCCTCCGGTGGGTTTTCACAGGCAGGTAATTGCATGGGAACAGGTTGACCTGGAGAAGCTGGTGAATTCGATTTGCTTGCCTTTGGGGTTGCAGCGCAGCTTCTTACCACTAGGCCACCAGAGTCCCTTAGTTTATGTACAGGGCAATCTATCAATTAGAGGAAAGCTTACCTCTGGTGGTGACTTCAGTTCCAGGTTCAAAGTGTTATTACAATGATAGTTTCTAGTCTCGATCAATCCAGTAAGTGTAATGTTTTGTTTTAAAAAAAGGAGTTTGAATTTTATTCTACATGTTTCTTCCGTTTTAACCAGGACCTTCTATTCTGTTTCTGGTTAGAGTAGTCTGGGTACCATCTACTTCTTCTGGTCTTTCAGGCTAAATGAAGCTGTGTTTCACACAGGTCAGTAGCCTTAAGGACTAATTGATTCCTTGAACCTTTGAGGTTCTTCACTTTCCTAGCACTCAATATGCAGAGACCAATCGTTGCATTTTAGATGGCCACTGGCAAGCTTTTAAGACCCCAGAGGGCATTCACCAAACTAAGCTGTAGCATATTATCTTCATGAACCATGTTATACCAATTGAACTAATTGTCCCACGAGTCTATGGTCTTTTTAGCCTTGAAACTCAGTAAACTAGTTCCTTGAGGTATTTGGATATGTGTAGGAATATTGATAACTACACCTTCTAAGTCCTTTATTGTGTATGTGAACATATATGCAGCACATACAAACACATATATACACACACACACACACACACACAAATGCTCACACCAGGCCTACAATCTCTGTTGTGCTTAACTACATTGCTGGAGTTACTGTGTCAATCTATCTCACAGAGCCTTCCTCTCCTTCACTGACCTTCTACTTGTCCAAACATGTCCTTTCACAGGGATTTACCCCTTCTGATAACATGTCCAAAGGATGTGAGACAAAGTACCACTATCCTTGTTTTTAAGGAGCACTCTGGCTGCATTTATTTCTTCCAGACAAATTTATTTTTTCAGAAGTCTGTGGTATAGTCAATATTCCTTACCAACAACACAATTCAAAGGCATTAATTCTTTTCCAATAATTTTGTTCATTGTCCAACTTTCACATGCATATGAAGCAACTGAAAATATCATGGCTTGGAGCAGGCACACCTTAGTCTTTGAAGTGACAACTTTGCTCTTTAATGTGATTCTTAGTGATCCACTGTTTGATTTCTTTTTTCTTTTTTTTTATCAGTAATTGGAAATCTTTTTTTTTTCTGTTTTATTATTTTTGTGTGCGTGTACCGTCAAATCAGATCTGACTGGTACAGGAGGAGATTGTTCCTCCTTCCCCGGCAGAGCATCTGGTGGATTCGAACCGTGCACCTCTGGGATTGCACTGTTTGATTTCTTGACTTCTGCTTCATTGGATCTTGATGTGGATCCAATGAAATCCAAGTCCAGGGCAATCTTTTTTTCCATTTATCATGATGTTGTTTATGTGTCCAATTGTGAGGATTTTGTTGGTACTTTTTAAATATCAAGGTGTAACTATACTGAAGACTATAGACTTTGAGTTTCTTCAATATGCTTTAAGTTTTCTTCACTTTTTACAGGTCAGGTTGTATCAATTGCACATCACAAATTGTTGGTGAATATTTCTTCAATATTGATGCCACATTCTTCTTCCTACAGTTCAGCTCTTTAAATTATTTGTTCAGCGTACAGATTAAATATATATGCTGAAAGGATACAATTGTGACAAACACCTTCTCTGATTTTAAATCATGAAATATCCCCTTGTTCTGTTGAAACAAGTTCTTCTTGGTTCATTTATGAACTCTCCACGAGCACAATTAAGTGTTCTGGAATTCCCATTCTCCTCAATGTTATCCATAATTTGTCATTATCCAAACAAAGGAGTTTTGCATAATTAATAAAGCAGAAATAAACATCTTTCTGCTATTTGTCGATTTCAGGCAAAATCCATCTAACATCAGCAATGTTCCTCATTCCACGGCCTCTTTCAAATCTGCTTTTAATTCCTGGTAGTTCTCTTTCAATGTACTGCTCCAGTCATTTTCAAAGAATCTTCAGTATAGTTTACTTTTGTATGATTTTAATGATATTGGTTGATAATTTTTGCACTCTTTTGGATCACCTTTTCTTTGGGGGGGAAAGAGTGGGGAATGGACACAAAATATGATGTCTTCCAGTCAGTTAGTACTTTAATCAGTACCAAGTTCCAAAAATGCTTAAACAATTTAAATTTCTGTCAGAAATGTGCTGCCTTCCTCTTGGTACCAAATTTTTGTCTTAATTATCTAGTGCTATTATGATAGAACAGGGAGCTCCTCACTCTGCACACAGCCAATTCCATCTTCCAGGAACCTCTGACCCTCCCACCTCATCCTCCAGGAATGACCTCATCTCCTTCAGAGAACACTCCCCTGACTTCCTGTCTGCAAAATAACACCCCTCCTTTCCTCCTCCTCAGGCGATTTCCCCCACGGATGCTTTGGATCCCACTTTCCCTCCTTCCCCTGCTCCTTTCTCTCAGGCTTTGTCCTGTTAACTAACCTCTCAATCAGAATCTTGACTCTCGGGCTCACTAACCTTTAGATAGTATCAGTTATATATAATGCAAAAATTAGATCAGGTGTGAATGAAGGCTGTTATCTATTTGCAGGTTCTATTATCTATTCTGAGATGCTTCAAGGCACGCAAGAGCCAAGAATCATCACCTTATTCTGGCTCCCTTCACTCACAGCTACCCTCCACTGGGCTTCCAGCATTGGAAGTCACACAGGAGGGACTGCCCATCTTCCTCCTGTGGTGGGGCTGGGAGAGGCCAATCACCTTTGGGCTATGCCGCCCGAGCTCCCTTTGTGGAAAGCAGATGTAGTTTGCCAAATGTTGTTTGAGTATCATTCAGTCAGAACCAACCCATAGCTGACCCTCCAGCAGGTTTTCAGAAGCAGTTAATCACCTGTGAGGAGGCTGCTGTTCACCTCCCACAGAGCAGCTGGTGGATTCGAACCTTTGGGATTGCAGTCCAGCTTCTAAGTTTACCAAAGAAAGGTGACCCAACTGAGTGTGGAAACTACAGAACAGTGTCATTGATTTCACATGCA
>NW_006399761.1:25001891-25020588 GCF_000299155.1 Elephantulus edwardii | reverse complement strand
GAAAACAACTCGACGGCACATAACAACAACAACGACAACAAATTTCTTGGAGAAATCTCTATACATATTATTCTTTCAAAGTTTCCTTTCACCATGAGTTTCCAACTTTGGACCATCTTTGTGGACTAGATTTAAGAGAGAAGTTTCCTTGTAGAGTTCTTCTATGGATGTTTTTAATTACCCAGAGCAAGGTGAGGAGGGAAAATAGGTGGAGAGACTCAAATGAAGTCACTGAAAACAATGTTGGAATGATAGTTAAGCATCATGGCAGGGTAGCAATGAAGAGGATTCATTGCACAGCTTCTGGATCTGTCGATGAGAGAGCTGTATCCCTTGCAAAACTAGTAGTCAGTTAGACAGGTTAGCAAAAATTAACAATTCCCAAAGCCCCAAGGATCCAAATAACCTGCAAAATCTTGGGAATTGTATACACGTGCCGTCAACGAAGAAGAGACAGCACACAATTCACAACAGTGCACTGTGTCTGCGAAGGCTCTCAAGCTGAAAGTTGTATGTACACAAGACTGATCCCAGGATGCCTGGTAATTCCACCCCCCACGCCCAACTCTTTTGTCTAAAATTCAAAAGATAAATGAATTTATTTGAGACTTTTTTTTTTGGCCTTTTAGGTCCCCTGGATTTCATTCCCAGGATTGCTGTTATCAGCAACCCATTCATATTTATTTCTTCGGGTTCCTCCATTGAACAGCAGTTAAGATTTGTCTTGGTAACACTTTCTTGACACCTTTGTATTAAGTCATGTCAGAAAGCAAGATACCTTGTTGATATCAAAATCACTTTCTGCCAAAAAGGTCTTTGTTAAATTAAGATTTAATCTTGTGCCCTTAGCTTCTCAAGAAAGGTAATTATAAGAAATGTCCTCTCAAAGAAATATTTCCATATCTTTCTCAAAGTCAAATCAAAGACATCCATTTAGTCATTCATTTGACAAATATTTACTGAATCCTGATTACAGGGCAGGCTGGGACACAGACGTGGCTGAAGTGCTGAAGGAGAGCTCAACCTGGTGGAGAAAGAGACACATAAAATACATCACAATACAGCTTTAGACGCTTGTTAAAGTCCTGGGTAAAGTACTGTCGGAGACAGAAAGAGAGGGAGTATTCATTCTGGCTTCAGGGTGAAGGAAGATTTAGCACTGGAAGTAGTAAGAGGAGGAGGGTTTGAAGATAGAAAAGGCGATTGCCTGATAGAGAGATAAAAGCCCTTCAGACTCAAGCAAGAGCCAAAAGCCAGATTGAAGACAGGCTTTATGGCTCTTGGTCAGTTGGTAGAAAAGTCACTAGTGTATCGGCTAACATAGAAAATGAACATCCTGCCCTCTTGGCAGGATGACTGCTGACCTAAAGATCAGGGTTGGACTCCACCGGTCGTTCCGGGGGAGAAGTATCTGTGCATGTGCTCCTGGAAACAAGACATTGTGGGAAATGCCATGGAGACGTTACGCTCTGTCCTGGAGAGTCAGTCGCTACGATACCAAATCTCCTCAACAGCATCCTTCAATCCAAAAAACAGAAAATGGGGTGCTGGGAGGCATCCCCTGGGGAGACCAGAGGAGCAGCACTGGGAACGATTTGAGAGTCTTGAGGTATATAGTGGACGATATTTGTAGGATGTGAAGTCAGACTGCCCTGTGAGACTTCTTCTGTTTTATCGTTTACTAGCTGTGAAATTCTGAGCCACTGAAAGTTCAGAGCTTCAATTCCCATTTGTAGAAGAGGAATGCATTCATTTAGAATTTACTGAGTATTTACTAAGAGCCAAGCACATAAAAATAGTAATGCCTACCTTACAGATTTATTGTAAGGACAGTAAGTGTAAAGAAAGCATCTTGAGTGGTATTTGACACACAGGCAGTGAGGAATAAATGCTATTTATCAGTGTTATTAAGGAGCACTGCCAAGAGAACAAACAGATCTGTCCTAGAGAAGGTGAAACCAAGTTGTTCTCTGAAGGCAAGGATCTTGAAGTTCCATCTCACATGCTTTGGGCAAGTGGCCAGGAGGGACCAGTCCTTGGAGAAGGACATCATGTTTAGAAGGGTGGAGGGACAACGCAGGAGAAAAAGACCCCGGGATGAGATGGATTAATACAGTGACTGGAGCAATGGCTGTTGGTGTGTTGGAATTAGTGAGACTGGCTCAAGACAGGGCAGGCTTCAGAGCTGCAGTACGTAGGGTCGCTATGGGTTGCAGGTGACTCGACGGCACATAACAACAACAGTAGCCTACTGGTAAGGAGATGTTCTGCCATTCCAAAAACATGGGGTTTGAATCTATCAGCTACTTCGTGGAATAAAGAGCAACAATCTCCTCACTGGAATGAAACTGCCTACAGGTCAGCTATGGGTTGGTTTCAACTCAATGGTACACAACAACAGCAACGATTAGTGTATTATGTGTATTGCTGTTGTTATATATCCTTAGTCTGGAATCAACCCTTAGCTAAACCGTCAGTGGGGTTTCAGAGGCAGTAAATCAGATGGGAGGAGACTGGCCATGTTTCTCTCTTGAAACAACTGGTAGATTTGAACTGTGTACCTATGTGTTGGCAGTGTGATTTCTTACCACTAAGCCACCAGAACTAAATCAGTACATTATGTATGCTAGAATGTTAACATGTCTTCTATGAGACATGGTATATCTTTTGACTGGGGTGAAATGATATCTAATAGTTGTTTGATTTGCATCTCTCTTAGAGCTAGGGATTTTGAACATTTCTTCATGTGCTTTTTGGCCATCTGAATGTCTTTATTGCTGAAGTGTCTGTTCATATCCTGTGCCCATTTTCCAATTGGATTATTTACCTTTATCTTGTTGTGGTGGAGACATGGTGTATCTTTTACCCTGAAAATAAGGAGAGGCCATTGAAGATTTCTATTAGAGGAATAAGACTGATTTCATTTTAGATGGATTATTGGAAGAAGACAGAAGGGATTCATGGAGAGAAAGACCTGAGATAGAAGGATGGGGAGATGCTGATTCTGATGGTGGGAGGTATTCAGGATGGAATGAATGTACATCAGTGACAAAAGGGTAACGACAAAGGCAAAGATCTGACAGATGTTTAGATGGCAGAACCTGGTGATTGACATGGCAATGGAGGCAGAGATGAGAAATCAAGGCCAACTCCAACATTTCTGGTTTAAGAGACAAGATCAATGATGATAATGACTGAGACAGATAATGCATGATGTAGGGAGGGTCCAGCCTGGAACAATAGAGGATTACAATGTTAATACTTACACGGGTCGGTGATATGCAAGATGGCAACTGGAAAACAATGAATTTGATCTCGAACAGAAGAGAGGGCACTGAGGCAGAGATTTGAGAGTCATTGTGGTGATCGTAGGAGTTGAAGCATAGGATGAAAAAAAAAATCTTGCCAAGACAGCCTTGGGCAACACAAAAACTGTGGGTATAGAACCAGGCTGGAGAAGTAGCCTGAAGAGGGGGGAGAGAGGAGAGGAGGCCTGGGGGCCAGGAGAAGGCAATGTGGAAGCTAAAGGAGAAGTTTTCAGCTGATCACAGCAGCTCTGAGGTGTTTCAGAAAGCCAGCCCAGGAGACAACGGCGTGGACAAAGAGCTTGCTTCTGACACGCACCAAAAACCTAACTCCGGGGGAGTTACTGATCTTCTCTGAGTCAATCTGCTGATACGTAAAGTGGAGATGATAATAACCAAAGCTTCCTCAAGGGATGGGTGTAAAGATTATATGATGTTGTTGTTATGTGTTGTCGAGTCGCCTGCGACTCATAGCGACCCTATGTACAACAGCCCTAAACCCTGCTCTATCCTGTGTCAATCTCACTGTCTCCGACCCACCTACCCCCATTACCCCAGTCACTGAATCAATCCATCTCATTGAGGGTCTTCCTCTCCAGCATCATCCCTTCCCCATCCCAAACAAGATACCCCACTCCAAAAACTGGTCCCTCCTTGCAGCATGTCCAAAGTATGTTAGATGAAGCTTCAGAATTCTTGCCTCCAAGGATCAGCCTGGTCTCAGCTTCTCCAGGATGAACCTGTTTGTTCTTCTAGCAGTCCATGGTACATTCGATACTTTTCTCCAGCACCGTAGCTCAAAGGCATCAATTCTCCTTCTATCCTCCCTAGTCATTGTCCAGCTCTGTGATGCATAGCAAGTGATTGCAAAGACGATGAGTTGAAAATATGTGTGTATGTGTATCGTACGCATCTCAACTCATGAGGTTGGAACTGACTCATAGCTGACCCTCCAGCGGGTTTTCAGAGGCTGTAAATCACACGGGAGAGGATTGCCCACCTTTCTCCCACAGGGGCGCTGGTGGATTCTAATGGCGAGAGAGGCACCACCTTCAGGTTCACACAGCACAGCTCTGAAGCTACCAGGCTGCCAGAAGAGCCTTGAATGAGGGCAAGCTTGTCTGAGGTAGGAGCTAAGCAGGCTCCGTCTTGGTTAATACTGGGACCGGTGACCACACGGAAATACCGAATACATACATACAAAGTTTGAAAATAGGGCCTGATGGGCAGGTACTCAAGTAGGAAAAGGAGTCCATATAGAATGATCTCATTTTAGAAAAAGAAGAAAAAAGCCACACAAGAATGAGTATGTTGTTGTTGCTGTTATGAACAGTAGAGTCAGAACTGACCCATAGCTGACCCTCCAGCAGAGGCAGTTAATTGCACGGGAGGAGATTGCCCATCCTTTTCCCTAACAATGAGTGTGTGTGTGTGTGTGTGTGTGTGTGTGTGTGTATATTTTCCTCCTCTCCCCCAGATGAGAGTTCTGAAGGCAAGACCAAAGTTGTTTGCAGTAGTTCTCTTGTTTTTGGAGGAATTTATCAATTCTTAGTTTTCCACAATGTATGTGTGTGAGTGCACGTGTGTGTATATTTGTATATTTATTATAATGGAGTAATGGGGGTAGGTGCGTCAGAGACAGTGAGACTGGCTCAGGACAGGGAGAGGTTCAGGACTATTGTACATAGGGTGCGTGTGGGTCACAGGCAATTCGATGGCACATAACAACAACAATAACAAAAAGTAGTGAAAAGATGTAAGTGTAGTTTTTAGAAAGAATGACGTCCACCATAGCTGACCCTCCAGTGGGTTTTCAGAGGCAGATGACCGCACAGGAGGAGATGCCCATCTTTCTGCTGTAGAACAGCTGGAAGATTCTAATCACGTGCTTTTGGATTAGCAATGCAGCTCTTCACCCCTAGGCGACCAGAGCTCCCCACAGCCAGCATAGTCCCAACATAACAACAATGATGATGCTGGTTAAGGGAGGGAGTGTAGTACGTATCGTTTAGCATAATCGCTATAGTGTTGGGAATCCTTGAAAATATCCGTGGAATTTCCAAAAGTATTCCTCTACATCTAGTGGTCTGAGGGAGATCCTGCGTCTTCCCTGGGCCTCTTCTAATCTTCTGGAGATCCTCTGGCCTCTGAAGAGCCTGGGTCTTCCTTGGGCTTCTTCTGATCTTCTGGAGATCCTTTGGTCTTTGAAGATCTTGGGCCTTTGTTGGGCAGGCCTCTTCTGAGAGCAAGCATATTTCTAGGAATTTGAAGTAGGAGATTTGGCTGCGGACTGATGTCTGACATTTCTATTGCCCATAAGATAGGGTATAGAAGAAGGGGAATCGTTTAGAAAGTGTGGTAATAAATTGTACTTTAGAAAATTTGAATTTGTCCACCAGATGCTCTGCCGGAGAAGGAGAGGCAATCTTCTCCTGTACCAGCCAGATCCAATTTGACGGTACACACACACACACACACACACACACATACACACACACACGCACACACACACGCGCGCACGCACGCACACACACACACACAATAATAAAATAAAATAAAAAAAGTTTACAAAATCTGAATTTGAAGTGATGAGAATACATCAGAAAGGAAATATATTTTTGGCTGTCAAAATCACGTTACGAACATGTGTGAAAAAATTATATAAATGTTCAAATCCTTGGAAGTTAATTTTTTTTTTCTTGGAAGTCTATCAGATGGACATTATCCAAAAGAAGAGAGAAACTGGAAACCAGAAAAATAATAAAAAAGAAAGAAACTAAATGTTCAATAATACAAAATAGTGAGATAAATATCTACTAGATATGAAATCATAGGCACTATAATGCAACTACTGAAATATATTTGTTGTGGGCTGTGTACCGTAGAGTTGGAATTGACCCATAGCTGACCCTCTGGTGGGTTTTCAGAGGTAATTAATCACATGAGAAGAGATTGCCCATCCTTCTCCCACAGAGCAGCTGGTGGCCACAAACTTTGTGCCTTCGGGATTGCAGTGCAGCTTCTTGCCACTAAGCCACCAGAGCTCCCTAAAATACAGTTATGAAGACAATAACACATTGTTCTTGTGGGCTGTTGAACTCAGCAGCTCTGAGCCATGCTCTATCTTGAGCCAACCTCATTGTTTCTGACGCACGCACCTCCAATATCCCAGTCGCTGAGTCAATTCATCTCCTCTAGTGTCTTCCTTTCTTTCACTGTCCCTCTACACTTCCAAGCATGACATCCCTCTCCAAGGACTGGTTCCTCCTTGCAACATGCCCAAAGTATGTCAGACAGAGCTTACTGATTTCACCCTCTTCAGGACAGACCTGTTTGTTCTAGCAGTCCATGGTATATTTAATACTCTTTTCCAGTATCACAACTCAAACGTAGTTATTGTCCAGCTCCCTGATGCAAGTAATTGCAAAGACCATGGCCTGGATCATGTGCTCTAGTGAGGCAAAGTGTCTTAATAAGACATTTAAAATCTTGGTCATTGTCTTTTGAATTTTTCACTCAGTCCAATTTACACAGCTTGAAGCATCACATCTGGCATCTACAGCTCTAATCATATTAGAGGGAGGTCTGGTGGGCCTAGTGGTAAGAAACTGAGCTGGTTTGAATGCACCAGCTGATGTGATTTCCTGGCTGCTGGTGCCAAGAGTGTTGATACTGGAGCCAAGCAAGATGAAACTGTTAACATCTCTCTCCCTCCTCTGTCTATCATAATGCAGTCAGTCGGCCCAGTGGTGAGAATCTTTATTTTCCTGATGCTGAGCTTCAATCCATATTGAAAGCTGCAGTCCTTGACCTTCTGCAGCAAAAGCCTCAGGTCTTCCTCAATTTAAGCAAGCAAGGTTGTATCATATGCATAACGTAAGTTGTTGATGAGCCTTCCTCCAATCCTGATGCCGCACTCCTCCTCGTAGAGCTCAGCCTCCTGGATGATCGGTTCTGTATATAGATTGGAAAGGTATGGTGATAGGATGCATCCTTGATGCACTCCTTTCCTGATTTTGAACCTTACAATGTTTCCTTGCTTTGTTCTGACGACTACCTCCCGGTCCAAGTATAGGTTTCACATAAGCACAATCAAGTGCTCCGGATAGTCAATGAAATACAGATAACAGACATTCCTCTGGTACTCTCTGAGCTAAAATCCATCTAACATTGGCTATAATGTCCCTGGTGCCACAGCCTCTTCTAAATCCTGCTTGCACATATGGCAATTCTCAGCTGATGTGCTGTTTCCGTCAGTTTTGGATACTTTACATCAGAATCTTGCTTGCATGTGACATTAATGATATTGTTTGATAATTTCCATACTCTGTCAGGTCACCTTGTTTTGGAGTGGGAACAAATACGGATCTCTTCCAGCCAGTTGGCCAGGTGGTTGTCCTCCAGATCTCTGGGCACAAACTGGTGAGTACATCCAGGTCAGCGTCTATTTGTTGAAATATATCAACTGGTATGCCATCAATAGACAATTTTAAGATGTACACAACAGGATACAAGTATATAGGCAAATGATAATGTACAAATAAAACGTCTCTGATGACATAAGGGTCAGGGCCGCCCATCCGCCTTTGAAGGCCAAAAAGGACAGCACACAATGGGATAGACCCCAGAAACTTCCCTTGCCTGACTGCCACCAAGAGGAGACGCCAGACGTCCCACCTGCTTAGTGGAGGGAGACTCGAGCCTGCGGAGCCTGCTCCAGGTCCTAGCTTAAAATCCTTCACGAGGCTTGAGGACTGGAGTGTCTCGTGGTTGCTGTGAAGCTGAACACTGTGACACTGAGGAGTCAAAGGCGAGAATGGTTATCCACGGTGGACAGTGTTTGGTGAAGCTCCCCGATTAAAACAAGCTTGGAAGCGGAAGTGGCATCCACTTCCACAATAGCTTGCCTCTGGAAACCCTATGAACTTGGAGAAAGGACGAAAGTTATACAGGAGGTGTTCAGGACTTTCGTTCATAGGGTCACTATGAGTCGCCTGTGACTCAGCGGCACATAACAACAACTGGTGACATCATCTGTGGTGTGTTGTACGACTGTCAAGTATCTCTAGCTGCTCTGAGGGAGGAAGGTGAGCAATCTTCTCCCTTTAAGATTTGTTGCTGTTGTTGTGTACCATCAAGCTGGAGCTGACCTGCAGCTGATCCTCCAGTGAATTTTCAGAGGTTGTAAATGGCATGGGAGGATGTTGGCTGTCTTTTTCCCTTGGAGCACCTGGTGGATTTGAACTGTGTGCCTTTGGTATTGTAGTGCAGCTTCTTACCACTAGGCCACCAGAGCACCTTCCTTTCAGAGTTATGATCTCGGAAAACCAAAAGAGTCACTTTGAGTTGGAGCTAGTTTGAAAACAATGAGTTTGAGAGAGAAAAGAAGGCAGTGAAAGAGGGAGAGAAATCTGGTGGCATTGTGAGTTATGAGTTGTGCTACTATCCAAGCAGTCAGGGGTTCGAATCTATTAGCTGTTCCATGAGAGAAAGGAGAAAAGTCAGAGTAATTGTGTGTGTGTGTGTGTGTGTGTGTGTGTGTGTGTGTGTGTGTAGAATGATATGCTTCAATTTGCATGTGAAAAAAGAATGAAAGAAAATGTTCTAAAAGAATAAAAATATTCTTCAGTAGTTTTTACACTATGACTATAAATATATTTCTTAAAAGTTGCATTATAAGGAATGATTCTGTATATGCATATAAAGCATATTTACAGTTTAAAGAATTCTAAAAACCTCCATTTATACTCAGTATTCAACTTGAAAAAAATAGGTCATAGATTATTGTCACTATGCCCAACCTCCTTGCCTCTGGAAACCCTATGAACCTGGAGAAAGGACGAAAGTTATACAGGAGGTGTCCAGGACTTTCGTTCATAGGGTCGCTATGAGTCGCCTGTGACTCGACGGCACTTAACAACAACAACAACAACATGCCCAACCTCAGTCACATCCCCCTGTTGTTGTTGCTGTGTTCTGTTGAATCAGAACCGACCCATAGCTGACCCTCCAGTGGGTTTTCAGAGGCTGTTTATTGCACGGGAGGAGATTGCCCATCCTTCTCCCACAGAGCAGCTGGTGGAATTCAAACTGTGTGCCTTCAGGATTGCAGTGCAGCTTCTTACCACTAGGCTGCCAGAGCACCTTCATCTTCCCCTAAGTTTGATATAGTCATCTGGAATTTGATATTTATCCTTTCCTTATTTTCCTTCATAACTTTATGATACGTACATGTATGTCCTCTTAAAAAGCATGAATTTTCGTTTTGCATATACTTTTCTTACTTGACTTTCCCTCTAACATTACTGAGAATCATCCATGATTGTGTATGTATGTAGCCACGCCAAATCAAAACCCACGGCCATTGCATGGATTCCAATGCGTGACTCTCCAGCTGGTTTCCAAAGCCAAACATCTGAAGACGAATGGGGGCGGGAAGCTGGTAGGTTTGAGCTGTTGGCCTTTCAGTTCCAGTACAACATGAACTGTATTATGTCACCAGAGTTCCTTTAATGTAGCCGTAATATATCCCTTTTTCATGTAAGTCTATTACAGGACTATCAAACGGTCCTATGTATGAGCATTTGTATTTGCGTTTTTGCTCTTATCAACAGTGTTGCCATGAGCATCTCTTTGTATTTAATTTGGAAAGGTGAAGGGTCAGTAAAAGAGAGCACAAGCCCTGATGAGATAGACAGACATGGCGATTGCAGCAATGGACTCAAGCGTGTAAGAGATGATGAGGATGGCACAGGATAGGACAGGATTCAGACATGTTGTTCATAGGTATAAAAAGAGCAAGGGCTAGAGGTGCACAGTTCAAATCCACCAGATACTCTGCTAGAGAAGGAGGGACAATCTGCTCCTGTACCAGTCAGATCTGATTTGACGGTACACACAAAAAATAATAACATAAATTTAAAAAAAAAAAGAGCAAGGGCTACGTGGGGATGGCCATGTCTGACCTTTACTGACTTCACAAAGGGAACTGTCCATGTCAACAACATCAATAACTCAAAACCGATTGCCATGAAGTCAGACATGTTCCCCACTCTCCCATACCTCTTTCTATTTATTGCAACATCAATCTTACTGCTTTACTGAGTCCAAAATCCAGCGCAATATCTTACATACCACATTGGTCTTGGTCTGTAATACAGAACCTTATTGGAGGAGTAAAAAGGTTATAATCCAGGTAAGTAGCAGAACACCTTTCCAAATTGTTGAGGAGTAGTGATGTCAGTTTGAGGACTAAGGTGTGTCTGATTCAGGCCATAGTCTTTCCAAAAACCAGCTATGCATCTGAGAGCTGGACAATGAATAAGGATGACAGAGAAGAGCACTGAACATCCCATGGACGGCCAAGAGAACAAACAGATATGTCTTGGAGAGGGTGCAGCCAAGGTGCTCTTTGGAGGCAGGAATGATGAGGCTTCACCTCACATACTTTGGACATGTTGCTAGGAGATGCTAGTCCTTGGAGAAGGACATGAAGCTGTGAAGGGTGGAGGGTCAGTGAAGGAGAGAAAGATCCTCAATGAGGTGGACTGACACAGTGATTACTGCAATGGGCTCTTGAGTGTCAGGAAGTGCGAGGATGGTACAGGATAGAACTTCAGATCTTTTACTCATGGGATCACTATGAGAAGTGCTCGACTTGACGACACCTAACAATAACAGCAAACAGAACACAGGATGCATCTGAAATGTGTTCTCAAGTACCTCAGCCTTGAGTTTTGCCACTTACAGTCAGTGTTACAAAGTTCTCAGTCCTGTGAATTATGGCTCCATCCCACCCTAAGGTGTCCAACAAATTTGGGCAAGGGTTCTTTGCTCCCTCTTTGCTGGTGCAGTAGTTCCAATATCACATCTCATGTCAGGTCTCTGGTTCCTCCATGGCTGCTGCTGTCGTAAGTGCAAGTGTAGCTGGAGCAGGACTTTTGGGCCTGAAGGACCCGTTATATTCTCCTGCTGCTTCTTCCTCTTCTTGCGGTGGGGAAGGTCTAATTCTCCTGCTGATGGATTATTTAATTTAACGGTGAGACTAGTCAGTCCCCCTGTGGATAAGCTAACATGCCTCATTTGGACATTCCACCCATCTGCGTGGCAAAGTCCCACAATGTCAAGGTACGTCATACTGAAAGAGAAACGCAATAGGGTTGCAGTGAATTGTACTCAACGGCACCTAAAAACAACAACACTACTGACATACAGTGCAAGTTTCTCCAGGATATGGAGCCTCAGGAAGAATTCCTGGGTAGTTGGATGTTGTTGATTGCCTTCGAGTTGAGCACGACTCATAAGGACCCTATGAACAAGAGGCCTCAAGCCTTTCTATAACTATGGACATTTAATCAAAGTTCATAGAGTTTCCAGAGGCATGTTGTTTAGGAAGTAGATGTCACCCTTGCTTCCAAAGTTGAATGTATGCCTTCAATTTCAGTACATTCTACTTATCCAAAGTAATTGCCTAACTTAAACCCCAACAATAGTTCATAATTTATCTTTGCCAGCATGAGTGATTATGTGCTATTTTTCCTCTTGGCCAATCTGTTGGTTATTAAATGGTGCTTTATTGTAGTTTTTGCTTTAAATTCTCTGATTACTAATATATGGCTGCATCTTTTTATCTACTGACCATTCAAGATTTCTCTTCAGTTAAATGATTCTTCTGTATTTTTGCCTTGTACGCTTATATGCCTTTGAATTCAGCATTATGTAAAGATTGGTTTGTCACTAGGCCAGGGAACATCATATAAATGATGTCACTAGGCCAGGGAACATCATATAAATGATCTCATTAATTATTCTCTCCATGAATCCTTTTTTGGGACAAGGGATTTAAGATGTTAATAAATTTTTGCTATTATATAAGGTGCCTATCTCTACATTTAAAGAAGAGGCAAAAGAAGGAAATACACTATGTTAGTTTCCTAACCCAGTAGCACAGTGTTATGCATCAAGACTCAACACATTTATTTTGGGAATGACCTCAATTCCGGCTTTATTTCACAATTACTATCTGAAAGCAGCATTCGTTTTTATCCGTTACAAGATTAGTTATTATCTATCCAAAATAGGATTGGAAAAAGTGGATTACAAACGGTGAAGGGCTAGTGGTGTAGTCCCTTGTTATTTTATGAGTCATTGTTGCTGTGCCCCGTTGAGTCAGAACCATCCCATAGCTGACCGTCCAGCAGATTTACAGAGGCTGGTAATCGCACAGGCTTCCCCGTACATGTGCAGTATCAACTAACTAGAAATTCACATTTTTTTAGCCTCACTCTAGACCTACAAAAGTGGAACCTGCTGTGCTACCATCCCAAAGGCACGCGGTTCAAAGCCACCAGCTGCTCCGTGGGAAAGGATGGGCAATCTCCTTCTGTGTGATTAACTGCCTATGAAAATCCACTGTAGGGTCACCTAAGGGTTGGTTCTGACTCGACGGGACACAACAGGTGACTCATAGCTGACAAGAAACAATGTATGACCTTGTGTGTCTGTCCCACCTGAATTTAGAAATCATCTCCAGAGTAGGTTTGAGACATTGAACACTAATGATTGAAGACCAGAGGATTTACAAGATGACATCAGAGATATCATCCATGAAGAGAGCAAAAGGTCATTACAAAGACAGGAGACCAAAATGGATGTCAGAGGAGACTCTGAAAGTTGCACTAGAGTGTTGAGAAGCCAAAATAAGGGGAAGAAATGCCAAAGCAAAAACCGATGAACAGATGATTTCAAAAGGCACCTTGAGAAGACAAAGCAAAGTATTATAAGGAAAAGTGCAAAGAGCTGGAGTTGGAGAATAAGAAGGGAAGAATTTGCCTGGTATTGCTAAAGTATAAAGAACTGGAAACCAAAATTCAAACCTTGAGTTGCAATACTCAGAGATGTCATAGGCAAAATCTTGAATGATCCAGGAAGCACCAAAGGAAGATGGAAACAGAGCCACTGTATCAGAAAAACTGGTCAACACCAAACAATTTCAGGAAATACCATATGAACAAGAGCCAATGGTAATGAAGGAAGAAATTCAGGCTGCATTGAAGGTACTGATCAAAAAATAAGGCCTCGGAAATCACTGGGTTACCAATTGACATATTTCAGTTAACAGGTGCAGTCCTGGGTTTATTCACTAACCTGTGCCAGAAAATTTGGAGGACAGATAGTTTCTTGGCCAACTGCCTGGAAGAGATTCATATTTGCTCCCATATTCAAGAAAGATGATCCAACTGAATGTGGAAATTATCAAACAGCATCATTAATATCAAGTGCAAACAAAAGATTGCTGAAGATCACTGCCAGAAATTCAAACTGGATTTAGAAGAAGCCATGGCCCCAGGGATATCACTACTGATGTCAGATGGATTCTGGCTGAACTCAGAGAATACCAGAAGAATGTCTATTTGTATCTTAGTGACTAAGTGAAGGCATTTGACTCTGTGAATCATAACAAATTATGCGTGATATTGAGAAGAATGGGAATCCCAGAACATTTAATTATGTTCATATGAAACTTATTCCTAGACCAAAAACCTGTTATGCAAGCAGAGCAAAGGAAGACTACATGATTTAAAATCAGGAGAAGTGTGCACCAGGGTTGTATCCTTTCTCCATACCTATTTAATCTGTACTTTGAGAAAATAATTTAAAAAGCTGGACTCTGTGAAGAATTGGAGGAAGACTCATCAACAACCTACATAATGCAAATGAACAAACTTTGCTTGTTGAAAGTGAGGAGAACTTGAAGCATTTGCTTCAAAGAGGAAGCATTTGCTTCAAAGAGGATCAGTGTAGATTGCATCTTAATATCAAGAAGACAAAAACCCTTATCACTGGACTAATGAGAAAACATCATGATAGATGGAGAAGAAAAGATTGAAGTTGTCAACGACTTTAATCATACTTGAATCCCTTGGTAACAGCACTTAGGCGACCAGGAGATATATTACATTGGAAAATCTACTGTTTGGGACCTCTCCAAGTTACTGAGGAGCAATGATGTCACTTTGAAGACTAAGGAATGCCTGATTCAGGCAATAGTCTTTCCAATCACTTGTTATGCGTCTTAGAGCTGGACAATGAATAAGGATGACAGAAGATGAATTGATGCTTTTGAGTTGTAATGTTGAAGAGGAGTACTGAATATCCTATGGACTAACAAAAGAACAAACTGATATGTGTTGGGGAAAGTGCAGTCAGAGTGCTCCTTGGAGGCAAGGATGGCCAAGCTTCATCTCACATACTTTGGACATGCCCTTCCTTGGAGAGTGACATCATTCTTGGAAAGGTTGAGGGTCAGCAAAAGAGAGGAAGACACTCAAGGAGATGAATTAACACAGTGATTACAGATAGGGGCTCAAGTGTTTCAGAGATGATGAGGAAGACACAGAACAGGACAACACTCAGATCTGTGGTTTATAGGGTCACTATGATGCAATAGCACATGACAGTAACAAGTGGCTGTAGTAGATACTTTAAAGTTTGGAATACAGTGATTAGCCTAATGGTGGTAGATGCTACTTGTGAAAATGTGACCAGCATTAGGATTGGAAAAGTATGTAGGTGTCATTCCCCTCCCACATCAGCAATAGAGGGCTGTGCTTGGCTTTGTTAAACATAGTACTTGAATCTCTGAGGGACCCACACAGAGCACAGTGGAAATGAGAACAAACAAGCCGTCTTCATCCATCAGACAGCATTCTGGCCCCTCGGTCTTGGAAAAATAGAGCAGAGTAAACAATTCAGCCTGAAGGATATCTAATTGAGGTCCAATTTCTATTTAATTGTTTCACGGTGATCCATACCATTGATTGAGTAGTTCATTTCATCGTGAGGTTTAGTCTGCAGTCTCACATTAACTAGACAAGTTCAGAGAACAGATTTTCCAAGTCATAGGGCCCACAGAAGTAATTTGTACCAACATTCCTGTCTTATGGGTGAGACAAGGTGTCATACAATTAAGTGAGAGACAAGGTAGAGTTTAGTGGCAGGATGTGAGTCCCAGGCTAGGGTTTTCCCATCAAATCCAAGACCCACATTAGGCATTTCCCAGCTCTCTGGATACACCTGCGGGCGCAATGTTAATTTTTTGTACTGTCAAGTCCCAACTGACCCATACCTGACCTTCCAAGTGGGTTTGTTGTTGTTGTTATGTGCTGTTGAGTTGATTGTGACTCATATCAACCCTATGTACAACAGCCTTAAACCCTGCTCTATCCTGTGCCAATCGTATTGTCTCCAACACACCTATCCCCATTACCCCAGTCACTAAATCAATCCATCTCATCAAGGATCTTCCTTTCTTGCGTTGTTCCTCCACCTTCCCAAGCCTGATGTCCCTCTCCAAGGACTGATCCTGTCTTGAACAAGTCCAAAGTATGTCAGACGAAGACTCCAAGAAGTAGTTTGTTCTCACCCTCTCTAGGATGAACTTGTTTGTTCTCCTAATAGTCAGTGGTATATTCAATAGTCTCCAGCACCAGCAGCTCAAAGGCATCAATTCTCCTTCTATAATCCCTAGTCATTGTCTAGCTTTCTGACACATAGCAAGTAATTGCAAAGACCATGGCCTGAATTAGGCACACCTTAGTCTCCAAACTGACATTGTTGCTCTTCAGTACTTTAAAGAGGTCTCTGGTTGGTTTTGTTGGTGCTGTTTTTTTTGTTTTGTTTTTCTTGTTGTGTTCCATTGATTTGGATCTGACTGGCACAGGAGGAGATTGATCCTCCTTCTCCAGCAGAGCATTTGATAGATTTGAACCACACACTTTAGGATTGCAGTGCAGCCTCTTGCAACTAGCCACCACAGATCCCTCTGGAGAGGTCCCTGACAGCTGACTTTCCCAATGAGATTCATCTTTTCATTTCCTGGCTGCTGGTACCAAGAGTGTTGATTGTGGAGCCAAGCAAACTAAAGCTGTTAACAATTTCAGCCTCTTCATCAGAGGTGAGAATCTTTGTCTTCTAGATATTGAGCCTCAACCCATATTGTAGGCTGCAGTCCTTGGCCTTCTGCAGCAAGTGTTTCAGGTCCTCCTCAGTCTCAGCAAGCAGGGTTGTGTCATCTGCATAACACAGATTGCTGATGAATCTTCCTCCAATCCTGATGCCACATTTCTCCTCAAAGAGCCCAGTCTCCTGTGTATATATTGAAAAGATATGGAGATAGGATACATCCCTGGTATACACCCTTCCCAATTTTGAACCATGCAGTGTTAATTGCTCTGCTTTGACGACTGCCTCCTGATCCAAGTATAGGTTTCGCACAATCACAATCAAGTGTTCTGGGATTCCCATTCTTTTCAGAGTCAGCCACAGTTTGTTATGATCCACAAAGTCAAAAGCCTTTGCATAATCAAGGAAGCACAGATAGACATTCCTCTGGTACTCCCTGCTTTCAGCCAAGATCCATCTAACATTAGCTATAATATCCCTAGTACCACGACCTCTTTTAAACCCAGCCTGTGCATCTGCCAGTGGGTTTTAGAGGCTGTAAATCGCAGGATAGGAGATTGTCCACTTTTGTGGTTCAAACCTCATGCCTTCGAGTTGGCAGCACAACTCCTTATTCTTAAGCCACGATATGGAGTTGGATGAAAATCCACAAGGTTTTGGAGGACTAAGGAGATAAGGACCCTCTGGGGATGTAGTCCTGATCTGGGCACTGAATCCAAAGGAAGCACCTCTCCAGTGGTTTGAATCCACCAGCTGCTCCCTGGGAGAAGGATGGGCAAGCTCTTCCCATGTGATTTACAGCTTCTGAAAAACCACTGGAGGGTCAATTATGAATGGTTCCAACAGCATGAGGGAGATACATCCATATTTAGGGAAGATAGACTAGCAAGAAATAAGACACTGAGAGTAACTTTTTGGCTGAAAGGATTCTTTAACACTCCCGTTTCAACTCGGGTCACAGTTGGAAAGGAAGGAAGAGCCGATTGTCTCCTCCTGACAATCAATCAGCCATTCTAGATCACAACAAGCAGCCTTGGGGATGGGCCAAGATCAATATGAGTTAGGAACGCAAAGACGGCTACAAGAGCCAGCAAAACATGGCAAAAAATAGTTTGTTTATTTAACTGTTTATTTCTTTAACCGTGATGCTGTCTTCAGTGGTCCTGTCCACCCTAAGGACAGTATTTGGATAAAAAGAAGCATCTGCATGAGCTTTTTCACTCCTGGAAAATATTCTACCCACTCTGAACACTCCTTTCTATCATAGAATTCAAAGTAATATCTAAAAATCTAATTCTGCTGGCATGCCAATTCCTAAATGGCACTGATTTAGGCAGAGCCCCACCTTTAGAAGGGCAGAGGTGGGGTGACCCATTGTTCTGGGCTTCCTTGCTTTGTCCACTCCCAGTCTCTGACCAGTCACCGTAAGCCATCTGAAGAGAGCCGAACAAGTCCTGGGGTTTTCCCTGTGACTGGGCTGGTTTACAAAAAATAGCATCGCTCCCTTATTTTCAAACTTCCCTTTCCCCAAAGGAGCATTTCCGTGGTTGCTGGGACTTTCATGACTAATAATAAAACAGAGGCTCAAATGTTGTTGTTGTTAAGTGCCTTCCAGTTGCAGGAGAGGCTCAAATAGACTTCTAAAATCATAAAAAGTGGGATTCAAGCAAACCATTAACACCTGATGTGTTCCTCCCGGAAGGAGCCGGAAGGTGGCGGAGGGAGGTCAAAGGCATTGTCACTTTAACGACATTGTTAGGCTATTTTGCAAAGAAAATGTATGTACTTGGTGAAAAGCAAGCGAATCATCATGGAAAACCTGGCAGAACCGGCTGAGTTTCATTCAGGCTTATCTTTAAAGTTTTAACATGGAACAAATGTGTCAAGTTCCCCAATTTCTATTTCCCGCAACCTACTCTGCTGGCATGAGAGCTTTGGTGGTCTCGTGGGTAAGGATCTGCAGTGCCAACTCAAAGGTACCCAGTTCAATTCCATTAGCTTCTTCTCACAGGCCATTTATAGTCTCTGAAAACCCAGCACTGGGCTATGAGTTATTTCTGACTCAACTACACGTAACAATAAGCCAGCTCTTTCACATCCTGTCATTGATAAGCCAGAAGTTCTGAGTATATTTAAGCTTGTAGATTTCTATTTTTCTCTTATTTGGACAGAAGTGGAACCATATAACAGTTCTGTAACTTCTTTTAGTCACTCAACACTGTATCTAGCATAGGCTGTTCCTTAATGATGTGTGTGTATGTGGGGAGCATTCATTCCTCTGAGTCTGTGTACAGTTAAGTGTTTGGACAAAAAGGTAGATTATTTGAACCCAGTATGCTCAGAAGGATGGAGGGACAGCGCAGGATAGAAAGCCCTCGGATGAGATGGATTGATAGATACAGTGCCTGGGGCAATGGAAGATGCTGTGT
>NW_006399761.1:24995550-25001106 GCF_000299155.1 Elephantulus edwardii | reverse complement strand
GTCTCTCTGGGGTATATTCCCAGTAATGGGATTGCTGGGTCAAATGGTATCTCTATTTGCAATTTTTTGAGAAAGCATCACACCCCCTTCCACAATGGTTGCACCATCTTACATTCCCACCAACAGTGAATAAGAGTTCCAGTTTCTCCACATCCTTGCCAGCATTTGTTGCTTGCTGTTCTATTTTGCTGTTCTGACTGGGGTGAGATGATATCTCATAGTTGCTTTGATTTGCATCTCTCTTAGAGCTAGGGACTTTGAACATTGATTAAAAAATAATTTAATCAATGATACCTTAATCCCTTGACAACACATTGGGGGAAGGGTCAACTATGACTCAGCTCTAACCTGATGGGAGATAACAATATCTTGATGCAAATACTGTTTCTAAGATTTGCTATTAAGTATTACAGCACTTCTTAACAATCCTGTTCCAATATCTGCATAAAGATGTATGTGAGATAACTTCCTGGCTAAGGAATTCTAATAGTAGAGGATATACACATTTGAGTTTGTTATATTGTCAATTTGCTTCTCTCCCCGACATGGTTTTTCATAAAAACCAAGTGGTGCCTTAAAATATAATTGACAATTTATTCCTTGGTTTTGCACAATTGAGTGATGAAGAGAAATGACACATTTCAGTTAATTTTCAGACAAAGGGTAACCTCTTCCTGTGTAATTCGTTGTTGCTATGTGCCATTGAGTCGCTGATACCCATAGTGACCGTATGTACAACGGCTCTGAAGCCTGCCGTGTCCTGAGCCACTCTCACGGATTCCGACACACCTACCCCCTTTGCCCCACTTATTGTATCAATCCATCTCATCCAGGATCTTCTTCTCCTGCACTGTCCCTCTACCCTTCCGAGCATAATGTCCTTCTCCAAGTACTAACCTCTCCTGGCCACGTGCCCAAAGTATGTGAGACGGAGCTTCAAATTCCTAGCCTCCAAAGAGAAACTTGGTTTCACCCTCTCCAAGACAGACCTATTTGTTTTCTCGGCAGTCTATGGTATGTTCAAGACTTCTCCAGCACCACAATTTGAAGGCATCAATTTCTCTTCTGTCATCATTAGTCATTGTCCAGCTCCCTGACGCATAAGCAGGTAATTGCGAAGTTACTAATTTTGCCATTTACTATGGAAATCAATGGAGGGACAGCTATGCGTCAGCTCCAACTTGATAGCAATGAGTTTGAGGTTTTTTTAAAGGCTCTTCTGTGTGTTATATATTTCGGTAGAAAAATCATTCCAAAGCTTGTGTTGGCATCACAGAACTACCACAGAGCCTGCTTAAATGAAACCGTATGAAGTTTATAGACCTAGTCTAGACTGAGAAACGTCCATCGTCACAGAGTGAAAATGGCTTCTCTACTCGATCCCAACAAAAGGGGCTCCAATCTCCTCATAAGTAGTTGTTGTAGTGGGGAGTGGTGCTGAAAAGCCAGAACTGGCTCATAACTGACCCTCCAGCAGGTTTTCACAGGGTTGCCATCCACTTCCTAAACGACAGGCCTCCCGAAACTCTATGAACTTTGAGAAATATTGATAGTTGTAGAGGGGCTTCAGGTCTTTTGTTCATAGGGTCTCTATGAGTCGTGCTCGACTCGAAGACAATCAGCAACAACAACATGAACTGCACAGGGAGAGCTTGCCCGTCTTTCTCTCACAGAGCTGCTGGGGGATTGGAACCGCCTACTTTTGGGTTGGCAGCACAATTTCTTACCACTTCTAGGGCACCAGACGTGCTCCATATAAATGCAATGATCACATAATTTACTATCCAAACATCTGGCGAACAGGCAGAAGGAGGAACTGTGCCAAACAAAACAGGCCTTACGATTACTTTATGCATAAAGTATAAAGATAAAGATCGGCTGCTGAGAAATCGGCCATAAAAGTAGCAGGAGAATTGTGTTCGCGGAATTCTGTGTAAAAAATAGGGACATTTTGCTTCTGTAACATAGAGTGAAATTGATCATTGAGCAGACGTTGGAGAAACAGATGAGGCAGAGTTGAGGAAAAGACATTCCTGCACACTTTAATATCTTGTGTATGCATTTTATACTGATTACACCCTCTGACAAAATAGCTACAAATTCAAAGAGGAAAATAAATGTGCAAAACACAGACAAAAATTGGCTGTCTTTAGGCCCCAAACCATAGCCTTGTTTTATGAACACCTCTCTAATTGATACGTGTCCCAAGATCTTTTCAAGGAGCTTGTTGTCAAGTGCTATCAAATAGAGTCTGACTCATACTAACCGTATCTGAGGCCTGTCCTATCCTGTGCCATCCTCATTATCCCTGATAAACTGGAGCCAATTGTTGGAGTCATTGTGTAAATCCACCTCAGTGAGGGGCTTCCTCTCCTTCACTGACTCTCCACTTTTCCAAGCATGATGTCCCTTTCCAGTAAACAGCCTTTCCTAGCAAGATACCCCAAAGCCTTGTCATGTCACTTTCTCCAAGACATATCTGTTTGTTCTTTTGGCAGTCGATTGTATATTCATTACTCTTTTTTCCAGCATCACAGTTCAAAAGCATCACTTCTTCTGTCATCCTTCTTCATTGCCCAGCTCTCAGATGCATTGCAAGTAGTGGAAAAGATCATGACCTCAATCAGACGCACCTTAGTCTTCAAACAGACATCATCGCTACTCAGTAATTTGGGTTTTGGTTTTTTTTTTCTTCTACTCAGTAATTTGTGAGAGATCATCGACAGCAGACTTTTCCGGTGTAATGTATCTCTTTTTTCTCTGACTGCTGCTACCAAGGATGTTGATTGTGGATCCAAGTCAGATGAAATCCTTGACACCGCCAATCTTCAAATCAGTCCTCTGACAGTGACTCCACTTGCAAAAGAAGAAAACAATTCGTCCTGAGCCATTCTCACCGTTATAGCTGCCCCCGAGCCCACTGCTGCAGTCACTGTGACAGTTCATCTCGTGGAAGGTCTTCCTCTTTTTTTTTTTCTGACCCTCTTTACCAAGCATCATGTACTTATTCAGGGAACTGGTCCCTCTTTATAATACACCCCACAAAGGTGAGGCAGCCTAGCCATCTTTGCTTCTCACGAGCATTTGGGCAGCACTTCACGGAGCAGTCAGGTTAAATAAGGTGACAGAAGATAAAATGCGTTATTAGAAACACCCACAAGCAAACAACAAATACACACTGAAGTGTCACGGCGAGAGTCAGAATTTATGAATGCCTCTCTAGAACAATTAGTAGGGAAGACACTCTGCGCCTTGTGAAAGAAGTTATCTAGAGAGAAGTAAATCATGTAGGAAAAGATGAAACAATAGGTTACGTTTATGTGACAGGATAATTTTTGGAGGAGAAATGTTAATGTTGGCAATGTGTTTTCCTCATTATTTCATTTCTCAGCCCCCACACAGCCCAATCTCCTCCACACAGCTCCTTTGTTTCCAGGTCTTTTGTAATTCCTTTTTCTAGGAATATTTGTAAGGAGGGCAAGTCAAAAGCAGCTTAAAGTAAATGCTCTTCCGGTCTTTTGTAACAGCTTAAGCCTGGTCAAGGGGGAGGGGAGGTTGAGGGGGAAAGTTGTTTATGAGAGTAGTGGGGTGGGGTGGGGGTCGGGAAGGAGGACACCAGGTGCTCAGGTAAATGTTCAGCTGCTGACCACTCCCTTCTTGGGAGAAAGATGTGGCACTTTATTTCGGGACCTATTACAGCCTTGGAAACGCTATGGGGCAGTTCTGAGTTCTCTGTTCAATAGGGTTCCTTTGAGTTGGGGTAGGTTCAATGGCCATGGATTTGGGGGTTTGGTTTGGTAGGGAAGAGGAGGGATTCTCCTACATAGGCGAGGTTCTGGAAGTACCAGGAACGTTCTTACTACTTTATGGTTCTGGAGACCAGTTCCAGAATGTTCCAGAATATTTTGACCCATGGTGGTCACCTGTGTGTTGGTGGAGAGCTGTGTTCCATAGCTGTGTTCAATGGCTGATTTTCTAGAAATAAACTTCCTGGGGTTTCCTCCAAGGTACCACTGTGTGGGCTCTAATTATCAACTTTTCATTTAGTAGCTGCGTGTGTTAATTGCACCACCCAGCAGGGAACCAGTGAGTAGTGAAAACCTCAGCATCAAATGGGGTGTGTAGGATGTCTGGATCCCAAAGGGTCTTTCTTGGGTGAAAATGCCAGTACCTCACCGAGCGCAATGTCCTTTGGTGTTGATTGCTGTTGAGTTGAGTGCGACTCATAGCGACTCTATGAACAAAGGACTTTCCATACCTATCATTGTTTCTCCACGTTTGTAGAGTTTCCAGACACCTGTGGTTTAGGAAGTGGATGCCACTCCTGCTTCCAAACCTGTTTTATAACTGGGAGCTCTACCCAACACTGTCCACATTGGGAAACTATTATGGTATTTGATATCCCTATGGTACAAGGTTCAGCATCACAGGAAACCCAGGTTACTTCACACAGCACATTGACAAAGAGTGATGTGCAAAGTGCAAAAGTGTTCCTCCAGATAGAGCAGCACCAGTCTCACTTAGCAGTGGTTAAGTGTCGTCAAGTCGAATAAGGCTCAGGATTTTTGTGACATTGCCAGCGCATGGGGATGCCATGAATTGGAATCAAAACTCGAACTCATTGTCCTTGACTGTGAACTGAGCAGGAGGAGAGCGCTCCTCTTTCTCCCCTGGAGATGCTGGTAGATGTGAACTGCCTGACTGGTCAGCCTTTCGATTAGGGCAACTCACTATTGATAATTGCTCCAGGTGACTGTTGTTGTTGACAACCAATCCATAGTTGACCCTCCAGCCGTTTTTCAGAGGCAGTAAATTGCACAGGAGAATGTTGCAGACCGAGGGTAAAGTATTTTTATAATTATTAATAATGAGACAGACTACCAGGAATGACATAGAACAGAGAGCGTGAAAAACAGGGGGCCAGCAGTTCTCCTGACTGAAGGCCTCAAGCCATGCCTCTCTGGGTATTTATTGAGAATCATAAGAAAGGTAAGCGAAGGAAAATCATTAGGGAGTACAAATCAAAAACAAGGGTTCATGGGGAAGTCTTTTGCAGATAAGGCCAAGTTCCTCTTTATGCTTATCTCAGGATGGAGGGATTCAGTTAATACAAACTAAGAACAATGTTGACTCTTAGGGAACACCTTAGTGCCACAGGGTGACCTTCAGCTTGTTTAAGCCTCCCTCATATCCTGATATAGCATTTGGTCTACTATTAAAATATTAAATTTGATATTCAGCTTCCCTCCAAGGGGAGCAGCTGGTACCTCTAAGCCACCAGAGTTCCCCACCGTGGCAACTAACAACAGTATAAAATCAACACAGAGCTAGAAATCGAAGCTCTTCCCTGACACCTCAGGTGCCCCAGAAGGGTCCCAAAAAAGAATTCATCATTATTACTTTGCCATCACCTTCATCTGAGTCAAAAGGAGCAGGAAAGCAAATATTTCCTTATTTTACAGTTCATACCCAATGTCTCACACAAATATCTTTCTAGAAATTTGGTTGTTACAGGCAGGATAAGGCTCCCCCAAAATGTCCATGTTCTTATCTTTC
>NW_006399761.1:24986405-24994805 GCF_000299155.1 Elephantulus edwardii | reverse complement strand
ACACACACAAACACACACAGAGAAATGCATAGTAAAGTGGACTATGGACTTGGGGGCAATTGTAAACAATGAAAGAATTATTTTTTTCTCTTCAAAGAGAAAAACTAACTGCGGGGAAGGGGTGAGCAGGGAGGATAATGGACAACAATGAATGAATGGGTAAAACATTAAATGGAAAGAATATGCTGTAAAAAAGATATATGTTGCATTTAAAAAATCATTAATAAAAAAAGGGGGGGGGAAGCATGTGTTGCTGTTTATCTTCCCACAGAAAAAGAGTGTGGAGGTGATTAAGCCCAGGTCCTAGAGAGGGAAAGATTCTGCTGGTTCAGTCGTTGAGTCCTGGGCCCTACAAGGATTCTTAACAGTAGGAGAGAGAAGCAGGAGAGGCCAGAGGGACGGCATGCCAGAAGGACCAGCTCAACATTGCTGGGTTTGGAGATGAACCAAGGGGTCCACGAGCCAAGGAGTGTAGGCACCTCTAGAAGCTGAGAAAGTCAAGGAGGCCGAGTCTCTCTTAAAGGATCGAGAAAAGAACAAAGTCCTGCCTGGATCTTGATTCACCGCAGTGGGTGCTGTGCCAGGCTTCTGACTTCTAAAACGGCAATAGAGTAAGTCTGTTGTTTTAAGCCACATCAAACTTACGGTAGTTTGCTATGTCAGTAGTAAAAAACTAAACATGCTTATAGAACCAACTTTCTTTTTCTCCCCTTCTAGTTTCTATTCAGAGCGCTCAGATGGCTTAGTCATAAGGAATTGTGCTGCCATCACAAAGGTATGTGGTTCAAATCCACCAGCAGTTCCATGGGAGAAAAATGGACAATCTCCTCCGGTATGATTTACTGCTTCTGAAAACCTGCAGGAGGGTCAACCATGGATCTGTTCTGATTCCATAGTACCCACAAGAAGCTTCAGTTCAGGGAATTCTGGTGGCCTTGTGATAAGGAGTTGTGTTGTCAACCCAAAGTCATGAGGTTCAAATCCACCAGTGGCACCATGAGAGAAAGATGGGTAATCTCTTCTTGGGCTATTTCTTAGTCTTTGAAAACCCTCTGGGGGGGGGGTCATGTGTGAGTCAGTTCCAAGTCCACGCTACACAACAAGAAAAAGATTCTATTCTCCAGGAACTGTCACAGCTTCACTTCTGTTTTCATCAGAAGAATAGCCTACACTAAGGGCCACTCCAACTACAAAGTGAGATGGTATTCTGGTTGGGTAGCATTTGGTTAGCATGACTCAGTCCCCTAGGGCCTGAGCGTGACATTATTTCTAGAAGTAGTAAGATGGCTAATTCACCTAACAGGAATGTGCACAACTGAATCTGTGAGCTGGTCAGGAAAGTACATCGAGACTTTGTAAAGACCGCTTTGCTAGAATGCTCCATCTTCAGTTCTGACACTCTCCACTGGGGAAGATCAGGTGAACACATCACGCAGATTAGCCATAAGAGGCAGAGAATGGCAAAGAGCAAAGAACCCTGCCTTCCCTCCCCCACAATTCACTCTTCTCCTTGAAAAGAAAGAAAAACTCTTGCATTGTTATGTAATCCCTCCCCCTAGGTCCACTCTACTGTGCATCCTTCATTCTGGACTCCTATAATGACAATAATACCTAATCATATATCCCTTTTAAATGGTTCTCTCCCTCATCTGTTTCCACGCAGTATACCTCATTCTTCCCCTCCTTTTCTGTTTTCCCTCAACCCCGATGTCAGTCCTGTTTTACAACAGTGGCCCTATGTATATTTGTCCTTTTGTGACTGAGATATTTAACTCAGCACAATGTCCTCCAGGGTCATCCATTTTGCATAATATTTCATGAGTTCCTTGTTTTTCAGTGCTGCGTAATATTCCACTGTGTGAATATACTGGAGCTTTTCTATGCATTTGTTTGTTGATGGGCACTTGGGTTGTTCCCAGCTCTTTGCTATTGTGAACAAAGCCACAATAAATGGGGGTGGGCATGAGGAAAACATAATTTTGAGAATCAATCTACAGTATGCAAATTTCACAGCCTCACCTGTGAAAAGTGAAGACTTGAAGCAAGAAGATCAAAGACTACAGTCTTCAATATGGATTACATCTCAGCATCAAGAAAACAGAAATCTTCACCCCCTGGACCGATAGGCAACATCATGATGGGGGAAATATTGATATTCTCAACAATTTCATTTTCCTTGGATCCACAATCAAGATGTATGGTAGGAGCAGTGCTTTGGGGAAATCTGCTGTCAAGGACTTTTCCAAAGTGCAAGGAGGCAAAGTGCAAAGAGCAAGGACGTCAACTTAAAGGCAAAGGTGCACCTGATCACAGCCGTAGTCTTTTTAATTCTCCCTATGCTTCTTGAAGACCCTCGATGAGACGGATCGTTTCAGTGACTGGGTAATGGGAGCAGATGTGTCAGAGGCAGTGAGGTTCATCCAGGCTAGAGCAGGGGTTAGGGATCTTGTACATAGGGTCGCTATGAGTCGCAAATGACTCGACAGCACATAATAACAATAACAACCACCACCACCACCACCACAACAACAACAACTGTTTCTGAAAGTTGGGCAATGGATAAGGATGGCATAAGAATTGATGTCTTTGAATTGTGGTATTGGAGAAGAGTATTGGATACCCCATGGACTGTCAAGAGAATAAACAGGTCTGTCCTCTTAAAAGTAAAACCTTGGAGGCAAGGATGGTGAAACTTTGTCTCACTTATTTTGGCGTATTATTAGGAGGAACGGGTCTTTGGAGACAGACATCATACTGGAAAAAGTAGGAGGTCAATGAAAGAAAGGAAAACACTCTACAAGATAGCTTACATTTTGTTGTTGATTGCTGTCAAATCGAGCACGACTCATAGGAACTTTATGAACAAAAGGCGTGAAGCTTTTCTATAACTATCAACATTAATCAAAGTTCATAGAGTTTCCAGAAGCATGTTGTTTAGGAAGTGGATGCCACTCCTGCTTCCAAGGCTTATACTTTAGTGTCACTGAAATTCAAACGCAAAATGCAAAGAGACAACAGGGATTGTCTGACAGAATGAAAAGAAATACTTTAGTCTTTATTGGCCAAACCAACCAGGTCATAGCAAAGCATTTCCTTTGTGTTGACCAGATAGAGACTGTTTCAGTCACACTGGAGTGTGTGGTGTACAAGAGCAGATGGTGATATCCTCTGATAAGAAAACTCATGCAGTCACAGGTTTGATTTTTTGTTTGATAACAAAATGCTTTCTGTTTGAGACAATTTTAATAGCTCAAATTCTGAGGTCTATGGATTTATTTATTCCAGTGCATCAGAGGGTGAGTTCCTTCTGGAGTCTCAGCTGTAAGAAAATATTTATTTTGAAATTGAGCAAACTTACAGAAAAATCCCCTAGTGAGTTCTAGTCTCTAAACTCTTTGACACTAAAGTTTCTGCCAGGCTTGATTGTGTTCTCTACATAGAGTTGAGCATGGTTATCATCAGAATACAAATGATTTGATGGTCTTGCTTCTGAATTTAAATTTAAATAGAGTCATACATACATTTCTTTGAGTTGATATAATATCTATACTTTTGACTTGGGAGCTTGGCTGAAAAACAGGGAAACCCAAAGTTGTTTACTCACCTTTTTTTTTACTAGTTTGTTTATAAAATTCGAATACATTGTTTTTCACCCGGGATCCTTCCCATTTCCCTCACCCCATCAAATTGTACCACCCTGTGATTAATCCTCCCCAGCCCTGCACATCCTCACCCCTCTGCCTCCACCCTCGCCCACCTTGGATCTTCATATTCATTCTACAATAATCGTTTTACAAAGCATTTGTCTTTATGGGACTGAGTTAGTTCACTAGCATAATGCTCTCCAGTCTTTCCCAAGGTAGGTTTTACTCCTGATTTATTGACTATGCAGAGGCATTGGATTACATGGATTAGAACTAATTATGACTAACATTTCAAAGAAAGGGGATTCCGGAACACTTAGTTGTGCTCATGGAGAACCTGAATACAGTCCAAGAGGAAGGCACTGAAACAGAACAAGGTGATACTGCACAGTTAAACATCAGGAAAGCTGTGCGTCATTCTTTCACCATATTTATTCAATTAGCAAGTTGAGCAGATAATCTGAGAAGCTGGAATATACGAAGTCAACATCAGAATTGTAAGAAAACACAACAACCTTCAAGATGCAGATGGTACTAGCTTGTGAAGGGAGTTTGAAGTATTTGCTGATGAAGTTCAATGACATCAAGCCTTCAGTTTGGATGATACTCCAACATAGAGAAAACAAAAATCCTCCCAAATGGACTACTAAGCACCATCATAGTATATGGAGAAAAGATTGAAGTTGTCGAAGATTTCATTTCCTTTGGATTCACAATAGTAGCCAAGACATTCAATGATTTATTGCACTGGGAAAATCTGCTGCCAATAACCTCTTTACAGGGTTCAAGATCAAGGTTGCCTCTTTGAGGTCAAAGGTGCATCTGATTCAGCCACAATATTTTTAATTTGCCTCACATGCTTATGAAAGCTGGAGGATGAGTAACAAAGTCCAAACAGAACAGATGCCTTTAAATGATGGTGAAGACAGAAAACGTGGAATCTACTAGAAGAAGGAATCAATCTGTCTTCTTTTTTCCCCTCTCTACTTTTTTTTATTTTATAGAGTAACTTGATAAATAAAATATTTTATCAAGTTTGGTTTGTGTACATTGTGTATCGTTCATGTACAGTGCATTTCACACCTTCCTACATTCACATTATGTTTCAAACTATCACTCATGTACTTTGTGTCTCATAAAATTAATCACCATTGATTTATGCTACTATTACCCAGGCTTTTCAGGTCCCTGTTGGGTCTTTCCTAATTCCTTCACTCCCTACCACCCTGCTCAGCAAGCAAACTCTGTTATTCTTGTTATTTCCTCACCTCCCCGCCTTTTGTCCCTCCACCCTCCTCCACTTCCTCTTTTGGACTTTTATCCACATCTTACTAGTTTTCCTTCTGTTTTTACAATAATCGTCTTATGCAGTATTTGTCTTTATGAAACGGAGTTAGTTCACTCAGCGTAATGCTCTCTAGTCTCTCCCATGTGATATAGTATTTTACAAAACCATTGCTTCTGGGTGTTGCATACTATTTCATTGTGTGAATGTACGATAATTTCTTAATCCATTCATTTGTTGATGGACATTTGTTCTGTCTCCATTTTCTTGCTATTGAATAATGCTGCTATGAACATCGGTGTACAAACAGATCTGTCTTGAAAGAAATAAAATCAGATTGTTCCACAGAAGTGAAAATGGTGGTACCTCCTCTCACATACTTTGGACATTTTATCACAGGAGAGGCAAATCTTGGAAAAGGACAGCAGACTGAGAAAAGTAGAGGGTCAGTGAAGAAGAAGATGCTCGGTGATGGATTGACCCAGGGGCCACAACATTGGGCTCAGATACAGCCATACTTGTGAGAAGGAGCTGACCATGTTGTGTTTTATTGTACATGAGTGAAAATCAATTCACCACCACCATCACCATGTAGTATCTCGTGGTTTAGTTATCTCCCATTATAGATTTGGTTTTGTCTTTGTTGTTACTAGTCCATTCATTCATTCATAGTTTCCCCCATATATACTGAAAGTCCTAGCTTCTGTCCTCAGGTCTAGGAGAGTGGCAGATGTGGAAAACAAATGTCATACTGTATTACCCAAGATACGGGATGAACCCTATCATCCCAGGAGCAGACACTCAAGTTCACTCTCCAAGGGGCTACACACTTCCCACCTTATTGGCAATGAAAGCCATCTCTGGGCAATGCTCCTCAACCCCTCTCCAGTTATGAATCCCATGGGGCTCGTAGGTGTCAGGGAAACAGAGGAGAAATGCTGACACTGTTGGCAGAGCCTATATTCTAAACATCTGGCTGTTCTCCAGCCACCAAGAAACCAAGGGTGATTGATGCAGGATATCTTGACACAGTGACAAGTCTGCAGTGATGGGCAGCTAGAAGGATTTAATGCCTCTGAAAACCTCCTGGAGGGGCAGCTGAGGGTCAGTTCCAACTGGACATGGACAGTACACAACAACAGTGGGCAGCCTCTGGCTTCAGAGACGGTAGCCGTAGTAATGCTCTGGGCCAACCTGGGGTTGAGTCACCCTTGAGTCAGGACCGCCCTCCTGCTGAGGTGGAGACAGAAAGGAGACAGCTGGGCCACACCAGGTCCAGAGACGAGGACAGCAGGAGATCTAGGTCTGGTTTTGCTGTCACACAGTTTCCTGTGGGAGGAGGCGTGGGCATCATAAGCATGCTAGGTATTTCTCGGAGAAGCATGAAGAATTAAGATACTTTTTGGTGTGTTTCCTTAAGAGGAGGGATAATTGAGAATCATCATATGAAGGATTGCCGACCAAAATACACTATTTCAGATAAACGATGAATAATGTTTTTTTTAGTATAAATATATGCAATTGATATAAGCCCACTGCCATTGTATTCCCTCTGGTTCATAAATTCCCTGTGTGATGGAGTAGAATTCGCAATAGGGTTTCCAAGTCTGCCAATCTTTATCAGAGGAGACGTCTTCCTCCCATAGACCAGCAAGTGGATTTGAACCATTAATCTTTTCAAACACTTTGAAATTGACATAAATCTCTTTAAAACCCAAAGCTACTGCCATAGGGTCATTTCAGACTCATAGACACCCTCCCTGAGCATTCTGAGGCTGCAAATCTTCACGCGAGGAGACTGACCATCTTAGCTCCACAGACAGTCTGGTGGATTCATCCTGCTGAAGTCTAAGTTAGCAAGTCAACATGCACTTAGCCACCAGAACACCTTGCAATCGACACAGACACTATTAACCTTATTCAAATGCTGGGAAGAAGGAGTTGGTTAAATCAGACAGAGTGGAAAGAGACAAAGAAGGGCGCCAAGTGTCTGAAGAATTAAACCTACCTGTTTTTGACAAAAGAGGCAGACCTGGAGAAGGGTGCAGAAAGTTGAAAGTTGATCTCCTTTTTTTCTCTGAAACCAGATAAACTGGTCAAAAGAAGGGAGAGGAGAGGAGAGGAGTTAAAGGTGAAGGCTGGACCAACAGCTATTGAAGGCAATGACCAGGAGGTGACCTCCCGGGTGCCCAGCTGTTAGGGAGATGCGGAATAGTGACGAGGCTGCAAGCTTCAGGATCCCACTGCTGCTGGACCCGTGCTCGTTAGTAACTGTGTGAGTTTTCCATTTATTTATCTTCTTTGTTCTTCAGTTTCGTCATTTCTGAATTTGGCTCACTAACAAGATCTTCTTAATGGGATCGTGTAGATTAGATGACGTGACACATGCAAAGCACTTCTATTGTTGTTATGTGCCATTGAGTCAGAACTGACTCATAGTTGACACTCTGGAGGGTTTGTTGGGTTTTTAATACGTTTTGGAAGAAATGAATTTCCTTGAATTTATTTCTGTCGTTTTACTTTAAATAATCTGTTCAGCTATTAGGAGATTACCTAATAATCAGCTGATGTATATCCTTTTGCTCAGTTTTGTCAGCTTTCCCCCTTTTTTGCTTTATTTTGTGTTGATTTGTATCCAAAATGTGTATACATTGTGGATCATTCAGGTAGAATGCATTTCACATATTCTTGCTTTCACACTGTATTTCAAACGACCATTCCTGTGTATTGTGGGCTTTTTTTTTGGTTTTTATTTTCTTTTTACATTGTATTTTATAAAATTAATCACACATTCTCACAATGGATACTATACAGCACACAGAAGCAATGAGTTAGAAAAATACTACACAATTCAGGAGAGACTAAGAACATTATGCTGAGTGAACTAACTTTGTCTCATAAGGACAAATACTGCAATAAGACCATTATTGTAAAAAAAAAAAAATAGAAGGATAGCTAGTAAAACATGTATGAGAAGCCAAGGAGGGAAGAGGTGGGAGGAGAGGGGGTGAGGGTGGATAGAGATGAAACCTCAGGGTTGCACAGTTTGGTGTGTGGAGGAGTGGGAAGAAAATTCCAAGGAGTCAGGTGAAAAGACAGGGTAATGATGGGCAAGGTCCAATCACGATTTACTTTTTTAAAATTAATTTTAATGAAAGTTTACAGAGACTTAGGGTTTCCAGTCATTTATTTTTGCACTTTTTTTTCCCTGCCCACCCCTCACCCCCAATTCGCTCTTCTCTTTGAAAAGTAAAAGAAAAATTCCTTCATTGTTTTACAATCCTTCCCCTCCAAGTCCACTCCACTGTGCAGCCTTCATTCTGGACTCCTGTCATGACAATAATACCTATTTGTATATCCCTTTTCAACAGTTCTCTCCCTCATCTGTTTCAATGCAATATACATCATTCCTCCCCTCCTTTTCTGTCTTCCCTCAACCCTGATGTCAGTCCCGTTTTACAAGTGGCCCTA
>NW_006399761.1:24979774-24982560 GCF_000299155.1 Elephantulus edwardii | reverse complement strand
GCCTGACGATTGAAGTGGCTCCAGGAGCAGCAGTAAACTTCAGAACAGCTCTCTTGGCCAGTATTTCTGGAGGATAGGACACTGGTTCATCTGAATTTTTAATGGCAAAAAAGGCCCTAGCAGCCAATAGAAGCTTCTCCAAGGTCCTCTTCAAGGTTTATGATGTAGATGCTGTCACTTTTCCTCTTGTTGATCATGGAAGTCAAGGATCGTGCTTTCCAAGTGTATTCCTGCTGCAAGGAATTGGAGGACATCCTCCTCCTTCATCTGCAGGACATTGAGGTCCTTAACTGCAGACTTTCCCAGTGGAATAAGTCTCTTGTCAGGAGATTATTGTCTGAAGCAGTCGGATTCCGGAGGGTAAGTGAGTACAACTCTCTAATTCTAAATAAAAAATTTTCACACACACACACACACACAGAGAGAGAGAGAGAGAGAGAGACGGAGGGAGGGAGGGAGAGAAAGAGAGAGAGAGAATGATCAAGAATTTCAAGAGAAAGAGTCTTTTATATTGTGTGGTTGTTGTTTTGTACTGTCAGGTCACAACTGACCCCTAGGTGACCCTCCTGCAAGTTTTCAGAGGGAGTTAATCAGGAGGAGACTGTCCACCCTTCTCCCACGGAGCAACTGGTGGCCTAGAACTGCACACCTTCAGGATCCCAGCGTGTCTTCTTGTCACGAGGCCACCAGGGTCTAGGAAACCACAATTCCACATTTAAAAAGTCACCTTGTAAGTGAGCTCAAATGTACATGACTTAGGCCGGGTTCCCTAGAGAAGCAAAATCAATATATATATATGAAAAAAATGTCCTTCCTTGGTCTTGATGTTGTTGAATAGCATCAAATTGAAATCGACCCGTAACTGATCCTCCAGTGGGTTTTTTGTGGCAGTAAATCTCACGAGAGTTGATTATAGGAGTAACACAACACTAGTATAAAATATTAGGAGAAAATTTTGGCACATTTACTAAATGCTAACTCGTAAATTCCCCTGGCATGACTGGATTTCAAGGGGTCCTTGCTATAAACACTTATTTAGCATCTTTTTCTAAACAATCTTCTAAAGATGGCAAATGAAGACATATGTGACATTTCTGGAAGCTAGAACCCACCCACGTAAGATGGGAACCTGTCAGAGAAGGAAAACAAGGGTTTTTTCCTATCATTGCAGTGACTGCACCCTCTTGAAGGTGGAAACGTCTGCAGACCTGGAACAACAGCGCAGTTCTGTCAAGTTCCACCTCTCACAGGTTTCATTGCATATGGAGTCTCTGGATGGACTCAGTAGTAATCTGATTTCTCAATTGAAGAAGATAAAATCCTTGATAGATGTGTACAGAATGGATTTTCAGAGGACATAAACTAAAAGCATGGGAAACAATTAGAGGGCATTGTAGTGGTTTGGGGGAGAGAGAGTGGTAGCTGGGACAACGAGGTGGCAGTGAAACAGAGAGGAGATGGACTGTGGAAGCAAAACAGAACTTTCTGACAGTTTGGATACTGGTGATCGAACAAGTCATAGGATCTTGGCTCTAGCATCTAAGACAGATGAGAAAGATTAAGGTTCTGTGAGGACTTCGTCTCATTTAGAACACATTCACGCTGGACTTTCCCATACCTCCGTGTGTAAGGGAAGCTGGACCAGGAATGAGGGGAAACAATAAATGGAAACATTTGAATTGGGGTATTGGCAAAGAATATTGACTATTCACCCCCTGGACTGTCAAAGAAGAACAGTGATCTCCGAGGGAGTGCAAGCCGGGAGCTGCCCAGGGTCACGAATGGTGACATTTGTTTCCCACATTTGTGCCATGTTGACAGGAGATGCCAGTCCTTCAGAAATGACGTCATGCTGGAAAAGAAAGGGGTCAGCAAAGGAAAAGAAGCCCTCAATGACCTGGACGGACATAGTGGCTCCAACAAGAACACTGGGTACCTTGGACAAGACCAGGACTGGCAGTGTTCCCGGCTGGCATTCACAGCTTCACGGTGAGTGCGAGCTGACTTGCGGGCATCTACAGACAACAATGACAAACAGGAGCACGCAGGAAACAGAGGCCAAGAAGAGCGGAGGCTTCCTCAGACCAAGCCCCAGTGCACAGGCCTGCTTAACAATGGGCTCCAAGGGGCCTCGCTGGTCTGTCTGAAATTCTTTTATTTCTGCATTTGTTAAGGAAAGGATGTGATGGTTGCCCAGGTCTATGGGTGATATGTGAAAACACCAGCTAACGTCTAGAGGAAGTAAATGCTAGATGATTCCAATGCCATGATTGAGGATCGGGGGAGATTATGGGAAGAATAAAGATTTGTTTAAGATTGTTGTTGTTGTTGTTGTTATGTGCAGTAGTTGCCTGCGACTCATAGCGACCCTATCTATGTACAACAGCCCTAAACTCTGCTCTGTCCTGTGCCAATCGCACTGTCTCCGATACACCCATTCCATTACCCTAGTCACTGAATCAATCCACCTTATGGAGGACCTTCCTTTCCTGCACTGTCCTTCAACCCTCCCAAGCATGATGTCCCTCTCCAAGGACCGGTCCCTCCTTATAACATGTCCAAAGTATGTTAGAGTGAGCCTCAGAATCCTTGCCTCCAAGAAGCCGCCCAGTTTAACCCTTTCCAGGATGAATCTGTTTGTTTTCCTAGCAGTCCATGGTACCCTCAATGCTCTTCTCCAGCACCAAAGCTCAAAGGCATCAATTTTCCTTCTATCCTCCTTATTTATTGTCCAACTCTCTGATGCATAACAAGTGATTGCGAAGACCATGGCCTGTATCAGATGC
>NW_006399761.1:24977452-24977989 GCF_000299155.1 Elephantulus edwardii | reverse complement strand
GGCATGAATTGTGTCTGTAGATGGCTCTCTGTGCTCAAGTCTAGGGTCCTGACTGGATCCAGGCATTCCCTCGTGCAGGGGCTAATGAGTTTCCTTTATACCTCACATTGAAACAGCACGAGGACATGTGGAAAAAAAATAAGGGATTTGGAGGCAAACTATCAGAGGTCATTCGTGGGTCAAGGATCACGGACCTCACTCCTTTACCAACAGGATACAAAGGTGTTGGAAAGCTGATGTCTCGGAATCTATTTATCTCCTGGATCTCGTCAGCACCCCAAAGTTGAGCAGAGAGAGCCCTGTTCAGACTCAAAGTATTATGATGAAATGTGCCAAGAGCTGGATTCAGAAAATAAAAAGGGCCGAACTGAGGGGGCATTACATTAAGCTGAAAGAACTGAAGACAAATTTATGTCTGGAGTTGCAATTCTTAAGGATGCTTTGGGCCGAATATTAAATGATCCAGGAAGCATTAAAAGAATATGGAAGGGCGGTACCAGTTGGCTCCTCGAGCCCCAACTCGCGCCGTGGAGCCTT
>NW_006399761.1:24975714-24977352 GCF_000299155.1 Elephantulus edwardii | reverse complement strand
ACCATTTTACACTCCCACCAACAGTGAATAAGTTTCTCTGCAACCTTGCCAGCATTTGATGTTTGCTGTTCTGTTAAACTTTGCTATTCTTACTGGGGTGAGATGATATCTCATAGTTGTTTTGGACACTCCTGCTTTTTTTTTGGCGGGGTTTATTTTATTTATATTAAACTCCTGCTTTTTTGATGTTGCCATTTGCTTGGCATATTTTTTATTCTAGCCTTTGATTTTGAGTCTGTCTTCTTTGTTTTAGATGTGTCTCTTGTAGACAACATATTGATGGGCTTTGTTTTTTTAATCCATTCTACCACTCTTTTTCCTCTTAATTGGTGCATTTCATCTATTCACATTAAGTGTGATTATTGTCAGGCCAGGTTTTGCTTTTGCCATTTTGCCATGTTTCTCTTTCTGTTGTTTGTGGTAATTATGGCCCATGCACTTTCCTTTGGTGTCTCACTTAAAATTTCTTGTAGATTTGGTCTTGTTTTCACAAATTGCTTAAGTTCCTTCTTTTCTGAAAAGAATCTAATTTCTCCTTCATATTTGATGGCGAGATTTGCTGGGTATAGGATCTTTGGTTTTCATTCAGTGTTCTGTATATGCCATTCTATTGTCTTCTAGCTTCTGTGGTCTCTGCTGAGAAAGCAGAACTCAATCTAATTGTTTCTCCTTTGTAGATGACTCTGTTTTTCTTGTGCTGTTTTTAGAATTCTATCCTTATCTTTTAATCTGGAGAATTTTGACCATGGTATGTCTTGATGTTTTTCTTTTTGGGTCTAGTCTATTTGGTGTTCGCTGTGCTTCCTGAACGTGGATTTCCCCTTTCTTCAAAATACCTGGGAAGTTTTCTTCTAGTCCTTATTCCACAATGTTCTCAGTGATTTCCTTGTCATTGCCTCATTTTGGAATTCCAAGCATGCGTACGTTATTCCTTTTAATGTCATCCCACATGATTCTGATGATTTCTTATTTTCTTTATGTGTCATCTCTGATTTTTCTTCTAGTACATTTTCAGGGACTCTCTTGTCTTCCAACTCACTGACTCTCTGTTCCATCTCTTCAGTTCTACTGGTTTTGTTCTACCAGCATTTTGAACACTTCTGCCATTTTGGTCTTAATATTCCGGATTGCATTTTCATGCTTTTCTGTTATTTTCAGTACCTTATTGGCTATGTCCTCTCTGTACTGCGATGATTTTTTTTAAGTTCCTTTTAAAAAATTTATCTTTATTATTATTTTGTGTGTATCATCAAATTGGATCTGACTGGTACAGGAGGACACTGTCTCTCCTTCTCCAGCAGAGCATTTAGTGGATTCGAACCGCTCACCTCTGGGATTGAAGTGCAGCTTCTTAACACTAGGCCACCAGAGCTCAGACTTTTTTAAAAGTTCTTGGAAAACTTTATCTATGCTATCAATTCTTTTTTCCATCTTTTGCATTTTCTTTCGTGGCTGTTCAAGTTGCTTCTCATCAGGTCATTACAAAGACAGAAGAGGAAGAAAAGACCAAAATGGATGTCAGAAAAAACTCTGAAGATTGCTCTGGAGCGTAGAGAAGCCAAAGCACAAGGAAGAATTCAAGATACTAAAGAGCTGAACAGAAGATTCCAAAAGGCTGCTCGGAATGACAAAGCAAAA
>NW_006399761.1:24945348-24951386 GCF_000299155.1 Elephantulus edwardii | reverse complement strand
CTTCCTTTTTACCCTATTGGAGAAGTTTTTGGATGTGCATAGGGATTTGAGTCTTAGAAGATCCCATTCATCTACGTTATCTTCTCCTGGTTGTAGGGGAGTTTATCTTTCAATATGACTTTTACTGGACATCTGAATCTGACCTAAACATGTGGATGGGTGGGGCTATGTGAATACGGTATGTTGGCCTATCCACAGGGGGATTGGCTGGTCTCACCAATAAATTGAACAGCTCTAGACACAGAGACAGATCTTCTGGCACCATTGAAGAGAAAGTAAGTCAACGGAGGGCACCCTTTCTACTTCAGCTACACCTATGGCAACAACAGCTTCAGCCAAACTGACATGAGATGATACCTTGTGAAGGTCGGGGGGAGAGCCAATATTAGCAGGACTCCAAACTTTGTTGCACAACTGGAGGTGAGAAGCCAATAATCAAAGGACTGAGAACTTGGGAACCACTGGCTTGAAGCCGTAAGGCTTGAGACAGAAGTTCCTGCATGCACATTTCAGAAGCTGTCTTGATTGTGTTCTGTTATTAATCTGGATTCTAATCTTTTGACTTCCCCAGTATGGTTGTGTGAGCTATCGCATCACAGTTTGGACCCAGCAAAGCAGTAAACTTGGTGTTGACATGAGTAGAAAGAGGTATGGGAGCATATCTGCCCTCATAGGAAGTGATTTTGTGTTATTTATATTGTTGACTGGGACAGTTACCATTTGTGACGTTGAATAAGATCAGATATGGCCGTCTCATGTGGCCCTGGCTCTTTTTACAACCATCAAGTTAAAACCAACTCATAGCTGACCCTCAGTGGGTTTTCAAAGTCATTTACTCGAATGGGAGAGGATTTCCCATCATCCTGTGGAGCAACTAGTGGATTTGAACTGCATGCCTTTGGGATTACAGTGCAGCTTCTTACTACCACTAGGCCACCAGAGCTCCTATTAACCATTGTTGTTGTTAGGTGCCATCCAGTTAAGTGTGATTCATATCAACCCTATAAACAATAGATCTGAATTCTGTGTCCTGTGCCATCTTCACCATCTCTGTCACACTTGAGCCCGTTGCATCAATCACAATGTCAATCCATTTCATTGCAGGCTTTCTCTCTTTTGCTGACCCTCCATCTTTCCAAGAATGATATCACTTTCCAAGGAACAGCGTCTCCTAGCAATATGGCCAAGATATGAGACATGAAGCTTAGCCAACCTTGCCTCCAACCACTCCGGCTGTATGAGTCCACCAGGGGTTTTGATGGACAAAGGTATGTAATCCTCTCCCAAGCAATTTACAATCTTGGAAACCCTTTGGAGGATTTGCTATCATCAGTTGGTTCTGACTTGATAAAAATGAGTTGAGTTTTAAAGGTGGCACTGCCTTGTGGGAGCTCTGGTGGCCTAGTGGCAAGAATCTGCACTGCAATCCCAGAGGTATGCGGTTCGAATCCATCAGATACTCTGCTGGAGAAGGAGGGACAATCTCCTCCTGTACCAGTCAGATCCTATTTGATGGTACACACGCAAAAAGAATAAAATTAAAGAAGAAAAAAAAGCTGGCAGTGCTTTGTATCATGGCACAATTAATTTTACCACTCTCCCTCTGGTGGACATTTACACCTGTCTTTTGTTGATAGAAATAAGATTGCATCAAATATCACCGGAAACATCTAGAGTATAGAATAAACTCCTCCAAGTTAGAATAACTGGGTCAAACCCTTCCACATATATACACACGTCATTTGGCAAATTTGCCAAATTGTCCTCCATGGTGATGACTCTATTTATTTTTTTTACCAGAAATGTAAACAGATGACTTTACCAAACAGAAAGGCATTTCAGTTTAAAAGACTAGAAAATCAGATTTCAGTGCTCTAGTACCAGGGAAAACCTTTCTGTCTCTGTCAGAACTAGGGGCAGGGCCTTGCCCCTAGAGTCTATTTCCTCAGAGATCTCCATGTGCTTTGGCATCTATTGTTTTTATACCTCAAAAGAAATTAATTTAATTAATTAACTAAGAAAACAAATTGTGGCTAACCTTGAGGAGAATGGGAACCCCAGAACATTTCCTTGTGCTCATGTGAAACCTATACTTGGACCAGGAGACCATCATCAGAACAGAACAAGGAAACACTACATGGTTCAAAATCAGGAAAGGAGTGAGTCAGGGATGCATCTTGTCTCCATACTTTTTCTCTCTTAGGAGGGTGGACTCTATGAGGAGGAATGTAGCATCAGGATTGGAGGAAGACTCATCAACAACCTACGTTATGCAGATGACACAATCTTGCTTGCTGAAACTCAGGAAGACTTGAAGTGTTTGCTGCAGAAAGTCAAGGACTTTAATATTGATTGAAGCTCAATACCAAGAAGACAAAGATTCTCACCACTGAGCCAATTGACATGCCACAATAGTCAGGAAATCAAAAGATGAATTGCACTGGGAAAATCTTCAGTCAAGGAACTCTCCGAAGTACTGAGAAGCAATGATGTCAGTGTAAAGATTAAGGTGTGACTGATCCAGGTCATGGTCTTTGCTATGCATCAGAGAGCTGGACAATGACTAAGGCTGATAGAAGAAGAATCAATGCCTTTGAGTTGTAATGCTGATGATGGACCACCAAGAGAATAAACAGGTCTGTCCCAGAGAGAGTGAAACCAAGTTTCTCCTTAAAGGTAAGGCTTTTGAAGCTTAACATACTTTGGGCCAGGATACCCAACATACATGGCCAGGAGGTTCCAGTCCTTGGAGAAGGACTTCATGCTTAGAAAGGTAGAGAGACAGCTCAGGAGAGGAAGACCACGGTTGAGATAGATTGACACAGTCACTGGGGTAATGGGGGTGGGTGTGTCAAAGTCAGTAAAACTGGCTGAGGACAGGGCAATATTCAGAGCTATTGTACAATGGGGTGACTCAATATAGCAGGTGACTCAATGGCATATAACAAGAACAACAAAATAAACTATACTCTTGCTTCATGGGTGACAAATCAAAGACAGCCCACTCTCAAATAATCATTGATGTAAAGGTTAGAATTTCTCTCTCTCTCTCTCTCTCTCTCTCTCTCTCACACACACACACACACACACACACACTCCATTCTCACATTTTGTTGGTTTTACTGTGATTTCAGTGCAAGTTCATAGTTAGTTGGTTTTCATTCAATCTTTCACACACATTTTATGACATTAATTATAACACACATACCCACACTCTGACCACTTCCTCCCTTTGATTCTGTAAAAAGAGCAAGGGCTGCATGAAGACGTCCATATCTGACCTTTATTAACTTCACAAAGGGGAACTGTCCCTGTCCACAGCATCAATAGCACAAAACCAATTCCCATCAGGTCACAGATGTTCGCCCCACTCCTTCTCCTCCTTCTACTCATTTCAACATCAGTCTTACTGCTTTACTTGGTCCAAAATCTGACGCAACCGCTCACAGACCACACAATACTGTACGGGGCACGTCAAAAAGTTAGAATCCAGATTAATAAAAGAATACAGTCAGGAGAGTACAACTATTTGCCCAGTGGGACATCAGAGCTCCCCTTACCAACTCATGGCAGACCATAAACATGTTTTTGTGCTTGAGAATTTTTTTAAATTAAGATAAATGAAAACTCATTTACTTGGAAGATTTAATAATATTCCTCTGGTGGTATGGTCCATAGGGAGTTTTTCTGCTAACTCAAAGATGCTAGCAGTTAGAATCCACCTGTGCATCTGCGAGGAAAAGACGGATCGTCTTCTCCTGGGTATTTAACAGTCTTGGAAGCCTTGTGGAGGGTCAGCTACCCTAACCCTAACCCTAACCTGAACCCTAACCCTAACCCTAACCCTAACCTTAACCCTAACTCTAACACTAACCTTAATCCTGCCACAATAGCACTGCTTTTGAATTTGAGTGATTTCATTTTGTTCTTTTATGGAGATATTCTGGAATAGTTTGACATTGATGTTATACTTATTGATTCTTAGAGTTAATTAGAGTGTTAAAATTAGAGAATGTTGACCCAGATTTCCAGCTTTTCCTTAGTATTCTAGAACAGACATCATTTATAATGGCGTCCATACACAAGATACAGCTGCTAGGAATAGACAAGACAATTTGAAGAGAAATTTCAAGTATGCCAGGAGGAACTAGAAAAGGCTTTGACATTCTCTGGGCTTGGAACTAGTTTGTAATGACATAGTTCAATGCACTAAGAAAGCTGGAATTCTCATTAATTGTGGGAAACATTGGGGGAAACTGGTGAAAAAAATGAGATCAGCTGATGCATCAAGCACACTTGCTCCTCTGTAGCAAAATCCAAATGAAGAGAAGAGCTGTGAGATAGGACATTTTGATTCTTGAAGGAAAAATGGCAGCTGGTGGTGGCTGGACCTACACCTCCTCTCTAGTCACAGTGGAGTCCACCATCGGGAGGCTGGAAAGAATGAAAGCTCAGTAGAAGATCTGCTGTTAGAAACATCTCTAACGGGGAGCTGTGGTGGCCTAGTGGCAAGAAGCTGTGCTGCAATCCCAAAGGCACATGGTTCGAGTCCATCAGATGCTCTGCTGGAGAAGGAGGAACAATCTCCTCCTGTGCCAGGCAGATCCGATTAGATGGCACATAACAACAACAAACAAAGACAAAACAAAAAAAGAGAAACATCTTTAACCTATAATAGATGCAACAAAACAAAAGCCACAAAAAAGACTTTGCGAATGGAAAGATCTACCAAGTTCTAGAATAATCAGTTACCATCAGAAAGACACCAATTCTCACTAAATTACTCTAAAAACGTTTCCTACAGCCCAATGAAGATATCAAGAGAATGATTTTCCTGATAAGTTGACAAGCTGGTTCTAAAGTTGTTGTTATTATTATGTGCCTTCGAGTCACTTGCTACTCATAGTGACCCTATGTACAAGAGCTCTAAAAGCCCTTCTATCCTGTGCCAACCTAGCCATCTCAAACACGCTCGTTCCCACCACTCCAGTCACAGAACTGATCCATCTCATCGAGGGTCTTCCTCTCCTGCGCCGCCCCTCCACCCTGCCAAACGTGATGTCCCTCTCCCTCCTTGCAACATGCCCAAAGTACGTCAGATGAAGCTTCAGAATCCTTGACTCCAAGGAGCATTCCGGCTTCACCCTCTCCAGGACAAACCTGTTTGTTCTCCTAGCAGTCCATGGTATATTCAACACTCTTCTCCAGCACCACAGCTCAAAGGCATCAATTCTCCTTCTATCATCCCTATTCACTGTCCAACTCTCTGATGCATAGCATGTAATTGCAAAGACAATAGCCTGGATCAGGCGCACCTTAGTCTCCAGCCTGACATAGTTGCTCTTCAGTACTCTTGAGAGGTCCCTCACAGCTGACTTTCCCAATGCAATTCATCTCTTGATTTCCTGGCTGCTGTTATCAAGAGTGTTGATTGTGGAGCCAAGTAAACTAAAACTGTTAACTATCTCAATCTCTTCACCATCCATACTAATGCTGCCAATTGGCCCAGTGGTAAGAATCTTTGTTTTCTTGATGTTGAGCTTCAATCCATATTGAAGGCTGCAGCAAATTGACCTTCTGCAGCAAGCGCTTCAGGTCCTCTTCAGTTTCAGTAAGCAGGGTTGTGTCATCCTCATAACGCAGGTTTGTTCTAAAGTTAATGTGGAAAAAAAAGTAAGAAAGATTGTTGTTGTTGTTATGTGGCATCAAGTTGCCTGTGTCTCCTAGCAACCCTATGTGCAACAGCCTGAAACCCTGCTCTATCCTGTCCAGTCTTATTGTCTGTGATGCACCTAGTCACACAAATTGTCAAAGAATGATATTGAAGGGACATTAGGTCACTTTGCTAGTAAACCTATTATCAGTCCAAGTGATTGTAACTATGACACTGATGCCTGGGCAGATATGAAGAGGAATGGACAAAAGTAGAAAAGCAGACTCAAATATATATAAGAATTTGGTATATGATTATGTGTGTGTCTAGAATTACGGGAAAAACATAGCTTGTTTAAGAATGGGTTCTGGACTCTGCTCCTCTG
>NW_006399761.1:24941573-24944918 GCF_000299155.1 Elephantulus edwardii | reverse complement strand
TTTTCTGTCAGAATTATTTCCAACTGGAGGGAAGATTTAAGGAATAAACCTAAATCATGAAAGTTCTAGAGGGAACTATGTGAGATGGTTTCCTGATGTAAGCTCCCAGAGGGAAGGCCTTTCTGCTTAAGACGTGTATAGGGGGTCGCTTTTTCAAAGCTCTTCACCATCACTGTTGTCTCATTGCTGCAACTGAGTCAGAACAGACCCAGTTGACCTCCCATTACATTCTCAAGACTCTCATTTGCATAGGAGATTACCGATCTTCCATCCTCAGAGGCACCTCTGGATTCAGATTGTCCCAGACGCAGTGGGTGAGCAGTGCACCTCCCCAAGGACTAGGCCATCAGCAGACTCTCCATAATGATTGTTGTTGTTGTGAGGGGTCAGAGTCAATCAGACTCATAGCGACCAAAGGACAGCTGACCTGAAATCTGCCCTATCCTGTGTCATCCTCATCACCTTCCACGCACTCAAGTCCATCGCTGTCTCACCGTGTCGATCCAGATCATTGGGGATCTTCTTCTCTGCAGACTCTCCGTCTTCCCAAGTATGATGTCCCTTTCCAAAGAATCACCTTGACTGTTGAAGGTGAGGAAGATACGAAACACTTGCTGCAGAAGATCAAGGACTACAGCCTTTATTATGATTACATTTCAACGTCAAGAAAGCAGAAGTCCTCCCCACAGGACCGTCAACATTATGATAGATAAAGGATTGAAGCTGTCAATTATTTCCTCTTCCTTGGATCAATAATCAACACCCTTGATACCAGCAGTCAAGAAATCAGGTGATGTATTGCATTAAACAAATTCTGCTGTCAGGGACCTCTTACTGCTGAAGATCAATGATGTCAGTTTGAAGACTAAGATGAGCCTGCTTCAGCTCATAGTCTCCTCAATCACCTGCTACACATTAGAGAGCTGGACAACGGATAAGGATTCCAGAAGAAGAAGAATTGAGGCCTTTGAGTTGTGTTGGAGAAGAGTACTGAGTGTCCCATGAGAAGAACAAACAGATATTTTGGAGATTGTGCAGCCAGAATGCTCCTTAGAGGCAAGGATGACGAAGCTTCATCTTTCATAGTTTGGACATGTAGCTAGGTAAAGCTATTTCTTGGAAGGGACATCATCCTTCCTCCATAAAGCTTACAACCTTGGAACCTTATGGGACAATTCTGTATTGTCCTGCTGGGTCAACATGTGTTGGGATAGACTCAAGGGCAGAACCATTTTCAATGTATATGTTCTGATACAGAATCATCTCTAAAATCACAATCTTTATATCAAGTGGGGGGAAAAAATCAAGAAGCAGAACAGTAGGCTTAATAAACCATTTTGAATATATTTGTATCTCTCTCCACACACACTTGAGTATATGTGTATAGCTACTGCTAGTAGCATCAAGTTGACTATGACACATAGTGACCAAAGTAAAACAGATCTAAACCCTGCCCTAGCCTGTACCATCCCCATCATCTCTGTATTGCTCAAGGATATTGTGGTAGTCACTATGCCAACTCATTTTGTTAAGGGTCTTTTCCCTTCTTTCTCTGACCCTCCACCTTCCCAGCATGACGTCTCTCTCCAAGAATTGGTTCCTCGTGGGGATATGCATAGATGACAGCATAAGTTACATATAAGCAAATCATTACATGTTTTGATTCTGAGGTGAGGAACTGATGACTGAGGACTGTTGTTGTGCAGTCGGGCTTACTATGACTCACACTGATCCTCTAAACAATGGTTGTGAACACTGCTCTGTCTTGAGCCAACTTCACCATCTCTGACACACTTGACACCACAGTCACTGAGTCAATCTGCCTCATCCAGGATCTTCTTCTGCACTGACCCTCCACCCTTCCAAGCATAATTTCCTTCTCCAAAGAATGGCACTTCTTAACAATTTCCCCCCCTTTTTAAAAACTGATATTTTAATGAAGGTTTACAGAAAACTTGGATTTCCATTCATTCATTGTTGCACATTTTCTTCCCTAACTCCCCTTACAGTTTGCTTTTATCTTTAAAAAGATTTTCACAATTTCTTCTCTCCCTCCTGCCCGCCGGTCCACTTTGCTATGCATCTCTTATTCTGAACTACTGTCATGAAAGTAATACTTAGTTCTTTACCTCATCTATTTAAATGCAGTATTCATTATTTATCTCCTCTTTTCTTAGTTTCCCCCTAACCCCCAAGTCAGTCCTGTTTTTATAATAGTGGAATTATGGAATATTTGTCCTTTTGTGACCGAGATGTTTCACTCAGCATAATGTCCTCCAGGGTCACTCATTTTGTATAATATTTTATGCGTTCCTTATTTTTTAGTGCTGTGTGAATATACCACAGCTTCTCTATCCTTTCGTTTGTTGATGGGCACTTGGGTTGCTTCTCTTTCTTTACTTTTGTGAACAATGCAGCAATTAACATGAGTGTGCATATATCTGTTCAGGTCGCAGTTCTGGTTTGTTTAGGGTATATTCCCAGTAGTGAAATTACTGGATCAAATGGTATTTCTGTTTCCAATTTTTTTTAGAAAGCACCATGCTACCTTCCAGAGTGGTTGTACCAATTTACATTGCCACCAACAGTGAATAAGGGTTCCGGTTTCTCCACAATTTCTCCAGCATTTGTTGTTTGCTGCTCTGTTGATCTTTGGTATCGTTACCGGGGATAAGATGATATCTCGTAGTTGTTTTGACTTGCATTTCTCTTAGAGCTAAAGATTTTGAACATTTCTTCATGTGCTTGTTAGCCATCTGAATGCCCTCTTCGGAAAAGCGTCTGTTCATATCCTGTGCCGATTTTTCTATTGGATTATTTATCTGTATCTTGTTGTGGTGTCATTCATTCTTCTTTTTTATAACTCTTGCTCCTTGTTTTATAAATCTCTTCCAGAAATTTTTAATAAACTGCCTCACCGCTGTCTCCCGAGCAACTGCCCAAGAACATGTGAAGATGATGCTTCTCCTTCAGACCTTACAGGAAACCAATACCATTTGAATGACTCCTTTGATGAAGTGTCTGTTCATATCCTTTGCCCATTTTGTGATTGGGTTGTTTATCTTTATTTTGTTAGGTGCCCTCTTAACTTGCTCAAAGGATTTGAGATGGAGATTAAAAATTCTTGCCTTCCATCTCACTCCCTGACTTAAAATCCTACTACACTGCCGTGGTGGTCAAGACAGCATGGTATTGGTACAATGACAGACACATAGATCAATGGAATAGAATTGAGAACCCGGAAATCAGCCCATCTATTTATGGGCAATTGATTTTTGACAAAGAGATGAAATCAGTTAGGTGGGGAAATGACAGCCTTTTTCACAAATGGTGTTGGCAAAATTG
>NW_006399761.1:24929377-24940408 GCF_000299155.1 Elephantulus edwardii | reverse complement strand
AGGGGGCTGTGCGGGGAGAAGGGTGCAACAATGAATGAATGGAATTCCAAAATCTCTGTAGATGTTCATTGAAATGAAAAATAAATAAACTAAATTAAAAAAAAAAACTAAAACAAAAACAAAAACCACACACAAAAAAAATTCTTGCCTCCAAGGAGCACCTGGTTTGCTGGTCCAGTGGTAGAATCTTCCCCCCCTTCCATGCTCACTATCTGGGTGTAGTAGTGTTAATGTGTAGTGGTGCTATGATGCTGAAACGATGTCTACGGAGCTTCCAGACTAAGATCAGGAAGAAAGGCATGGTGGTTTACTACACAAATCCAGGCATTGTGAGCCCTATGGACCACTGTGGTCCAATCCCTAATTGATCATGAGATTGTCACAGAACCAGGTACTGTTTCTGCTGGGCATGGGGTCACCACAAGCTGGAGGTCAACTTGACAGCCTCTAACAACAATAGCATGACCTACTTAATAAAATGCTGCTGTTATTGTTGTTATGTGCCTTAGGGTTGGAACCAACTCATAGTTGGTCTTCCAGTAGGTTTTCAGAGGCTGTAAATGGCACTGGAGGACTTTGTCCATCTTTTCCCCCCAGAGTGGTTGGTGGATTTGAACCACCTGCCTTTTGGTTGGCCACACAACTCCCTACCCACTAGGCCACCAGGGCTTCCTACATGATAACACGGAATAATTGATTTAAAACACATATGTAGGTTTCCTGGTGCAAACAGGTCTCTGTCATTGGCAAGGGGTTTGAGGTGAGCACACACAGCAACTGATTACCCTAAGAAAGTGCACGGATATTGTTTCTATGTTCTGTTAGAACTCACAGCTGACTCTCCGGTGGGTTTTCAGAGGCTATAACTCACCTGGAGGAGATTGCCCATCTTTCTCCCCTGGAGCAGCCTACATAGCTCCATGTCTTTAACCTTAAAGTTCATTCCAGCTCCAAAATTCTTAATCTCCAGCTTGCAAATTCCTTTTCAGCTTAGAAATTCTGTTTCCCCATCTTTGGTTCTCAAGCAAGTGTGTGGTACGAGCCTTCTGTAGGATGGCAGTCCATAAAAGCACGCTGACTGACACAAGACCAGAGCCTGACTTTGACATAGAGTTCTGTTTTCCCAGCTCCTTCCAAGCGACCAAACGCCAGCAAGTTTGTATCAATCGACCCACTTTGCCAGTGTAGGCCCTCCGTAGAATGACTGCTTAATATAATCAGCGGCTTAGACAGGCACCATGAAACTTAAGGTGGCAATCTTAGACATTTCTGTCAGGACCCGTTTTGGAACTCTGTTTTATTCTGTGCTTAGCACTTCATCAGGCGATTGGAGGACTCAAAGAAATGCTCAAGGAATCTCCTTATCTGAGGGGCTGGTAGTCCGTCCATACAAATATTTGTTGAATAATAATAAATATCTGGCATGCTGGGAGAAATGTACAAGCAGTTTCAGGAGAGAGCCCCCGAGGCGGGCTTCAAAGGTAATCACGGCGACTGTCAAATCCGTGTTGACTGATCCCATTTCACAGTTTGGGGGTCCTTTTTCATTTCGAATGAATTGGCAGAATTAACAGAACTGACTAGCATTCTGCCTCCATTGTCCCCCAAATTGGATCCACCGTAGTTTATAGTTTCCTCAAGGCAAAAATAAGGCAGCCCAGCTTTTTGAAATAGATGTTAGATTCGAGCCTAATGACAACAAGCAAGCTTTGTTCAGGTCCGTTAGCTGTTCTTTCTTTTGTTTTGATGTCTCTAGGTTTAGAAAACGCTGAGGCTTGACATTTTTAGGACTAAGCGTGTTTTTCTCCTGAGGCATAATACACACCTAGTAAAAAAACTGTCCTTTAAAGATCATTTAGTATTTCATGCCAGCAGTTAAAAGAGTAATTACATTATTACTCACAGGTTCACTACTCTGTTGTGTGACTGTGGTTTCGACAACTGTTGATAGTTGACAGTTACTCTCTGACTGTATGACATTTACCATGTGATTCCTGCTGAACCACTTCCACTTAATAGGAGTACCGTGTGTCCTGCAAGACAAAGTGATGCCAACCATGCCCAGTAGGAAGCTTGATCACAATTTCAGTTTTTGGGGTTTTCATAAGTTTATCATGCAATTTAAAAAAAATTATGATGTTTTGCTCACAAAGTTTGTATACATTGTGTTTCACACTCTTTTTCATTCACATTGTATTTCATACAATCCTTCCCAAGCATTATATTTTATAAAATTAATCACCATTGGACCTTGCTCATATTACTCTGTTTTTTCAAGTTCCCATCAGGTCTTTCCCATTTCTCTCACCCTCTCCTTCCACCCACCATACTGTAAAACCCTGTGGTTTCACCCCTACCTGTCCTCACCCCTCTGCTCCCATTCCTTCTCCCCTTGGGTTCCCATAAGTATTTTACTAGATATCCTTCTATTTTTTTTTTTTTTTACAATAAAGGTCTTATGTAGTATTTGTCCTTATGAGACTCAGTTCACTCAGCATAATGGTCTCCAGTCTCTCAGAAGTTATGTAGTATTCTCAATTTTGGGGTATTTCTTTGTGAAGTCTGAAAGGTCATTTTCAAGGAGTATGGAGACATCATTTTCCGATGACAGTTCAGTTCGCTGTAATTTTCCTGTCACACTTGGAATGTGAATTTTCTCAATCAGTCCTGCTCAGGGGGCTCTGGTGTCCTACAGGTAAGAATCTGTGCTGCAATCCTAAAGGCACATGGTTCAAATCCACCAGTTGCTCTGTGGGAGAAGTATGGGCAATCTCTTCCTTTGCATTACTGCCTCTGAAAACGCACCGGAGGGTCAACTATGGGTCAGTTTCTACTAGATGGTACACAACAAAAACAACAATATCAGTGCCCTTCAGGGAACTCTGGTAGCCTAGTGGTAAGAAGTTGTGTTGCAATCCCGAAGGCACATGTTTCGAATCCATCAGCTCTGTGGGACAAGGATGGGAGATCTCCTTCTGTGTAATCAACTACCTCTGAAAACCCACTGGAGGGTCAGCTGTGGGTCAGTTCTGACACACAACAACAACAACCACCAGTCCCCTCTGTGGGCAGAGGTCTGTGCAGGTGCCCGTGTGGGGGCATCTTGAACATCTTCCTTGAGATAAAAGATGCTGTTTTAGAGTGCAGAGAAACTAAAACAAAGAGAAGAAATCAAGAGGTTAAGGAGCTGAACAGACTGTCCCAAAGGGCAGAGTGGGAAGACAAGGCAAAATATTATAAGAAAATGTGCAAAGAGCTGGAGGCAAAAAGTCAAAAGGGCTGAACTCGCTCGGCATTTCTTAAGCTGAAGGAACTGAAGAACAAACTCAAGCCTGGAGTTGAGATGCTTAAGAATGTTTTGGGCAGAATGGGTCCAGGAAGCATTAAAAGAAAATGGAGGGAATATACAGAGTCACTGTACCAAAAGGAATTGGCTGACACAGAAGACTTTAATGAAATAACATACGATTAAAAGGCATTGGTGATGAAAGAGAAAGTTCAAGCTCTGAAGGAACTGGCAAAAATAAGTCCCATAAATTGACAGCACACGAGTTGACATATTTCAACAAACAGATTCTTCCTAGACGTGCTCACCATGTTGTGCCAAGAAATCTGGAGGACAACTACTTGGCCAACTGACTAAAATAGATTCATATTTATTCCTATCCCAATAAAAATGTGATCCGACAGAGTATGGAAATTATCAAACAATATCACTAATATCACACACTAGCAAAATCCTGCTGAAGATTATAAAAAAAAACCAACTGGGACAGTAAGTACATTAACAGAGACCTACTAGAAATACAAGCTGGATTTAGAAGAGGATGTGGCACTAGAGACATTATCACCAATGTCAGATGGATCTTGGCTGAAAGCAAAGAGTACCAGAGGGATGTCTATCTGTGCTTGACTGTGCAAAGGCATTTGACTGTGTGGATCACAACAAATTGTGGCTAACCTTGAACAGGAATTCCAGAACACTTGATTTTGTTTATGCAAAAACTAGACTTGGACCAGGAGGCAGTTGTCAGAACAGGGCAAGGAAACACTGCATAGTTCAAAATTAAGAAAGGAGTGTGTCTCCATACCTTTACCATCTGTATGCAGAACAGGTCATCTGGGAGGCTGGACTTTATGAGGAGGAATGTGACATCCAGATTGGAGGAAGACTTGTCTTAATAATATGCGTCATTTAGATGATACAACCTTGCTTGCCAATCTGAGGAGGATTGGAAGCATTTGCTGCAGAAGGTCAAGGACTATAGTCTTTAATATGGATTGAAGTTCAATATCCAGAAGACAAAAATTCTCATCCCTGGGCCAATGGCACCATGATACATGGAGAAGAGAATGAGTTTGTTAATAATTACAGCTTGCTTAGCTCCACAATCAACAGTCTTGGCACCAGCAGACAGGCAATCAAAAGACAAATTTCACTGGGGAAGTCTGCTGTCAGGACCTCTCCAGAGTCCTGAGGAGCAATGATGTCATTCTAGAGACTAAGGTGTGCCTGTTTCAGCCCATGATTTTTTTTTCAATTACTTGCTATTATACATCAGAGAGCTGTACAATGACTAAGGATGACAGAAAGATTGATGCTTTTGAGTTGTGGTGCTGGAGAAGAGTATTGAACATACCGTGGACCACCAGGAGAACAAATAGATTTGCCTTGGAGAGAGTAAAATCTAGTTTCTCCTTGGAGGCAAGGATTTTAAAGCTCTGTCTCACTTTGGACACGTGACAAGGAGAAACAAGTCCTTGGAGAAGGACATCATTTCTGGAAGGTTGAAGGCACAGCACAGGAGAGGAAGGCCTAGTATGAGATCGATTGACACAGTAATTGGGACAATGGGATTAGGTGTGTTAGAGTCACTGAGACTGGCTCAGGACAGAGCAGTGTTCAGAGCTATCGTACATAGGGTCGCTGTTAGTCATAGATGACTTGATAGCACATAACAACAGGGAAATTTCTGTATATACGATCAAGACTGTGATGGGATTAGAGGGTGTTGCCTTCCAGTCTTAATAATTTTTTTTTTTTGTTTTAATCCTTTTGCCACTACTTGGTTTATCAGATAATATCTTCCATATGATATATTTTTTTAATGTTTAAAATACATGTGAAGTTTTACTATATTATTTATAGTCAAAGTTATCTGAATGGAATTTTAAGCCATTATTACAGGTTTATCTCCACGTATAATTAACTTCTCTTCTGAGTCTTGTGCCAATTTTCACTTCTCTTTTAATGCTTGCTGATCTCTGGAATACTGTTCAAATATTGGTTGGTAAATATACAGTCCTCCAGTGATTCCAAGGATGCTCGCAAAGACCATCTGTGGAAGAGTTAACCTTCCAATCACTGCTTCAACAAACGTAGCACAATAGAAGGGTGTTTTTAAAAGATTACACTCCCAGATCCAGGAAATCTCTTCAGACCTTTAAGCCCCCATGTGGTGTAGCCAAATCTCACCTGTCCTGGTGAGACTGGCTTCCTTTCAACAAAGTTTCTGGACCATAAAGCCAAAGGTGAGTAACCAACCTTGCGGGAAAGAAATGACAAAGGCAGTGAAGGGAGGGAGAGCTGACCACGCCAAGACCACCTTGGAAACGGAATCACCACATTATATATAATTTATTATATTTAATTTATACGTGTCTTTTTAGAGGACATAGTTCAGTCCATGACAGCAGGTTAATCCTCATAGTCATATGTTGTCGTTTTTATGTGACGTTGAGTCACCTGCGACTCACAGCAATCCTATGTACAGTCCTAAACTCTGCTCTATCCTGTGCCAATCTTACTGTCTCTGTCAAGAGTGTTGACTATGGAGCCAAGCAAACGAAAGCTGTTTACAGTCTCAATCTCTTCATTATCTATCATGATGCTGCCAATTGGCCCAGTGGTGAGAATCTTTGTTTTCTTGATATTGAGTTTTAATCTGCATTGAAGACTGCGGTCCTTGACCTTCCACAGCAAGCAGTTCAGGTCCTCCTCAGTTTCAGCAAGCAGGGCTTTGTCACCTGCACATGGTTACCTGTATGACCGACTCTGAGCTCTCCAGTGGGTCTCCAAGCCTGTACATCGCACAGGATTGCCCATCTTTCGTCCATGGAGTTACTTACTCATGATTGACAGTGTAATTTTCTGTGAACTATGACATTAATTTCTACGAGGTTCTTTCATACATATATAAGCATACACACAGGCCTATGTAACCACATTTCTATTTGTTGTTGGTGATGTTGTTATTGGCCATCCAGTCGCCTGTGACTCATAGCGATCCTGTGTACAGCAACCCTAAACCCTGCTCTATCCTGTGCCAATCTTATTGTCTCTGTCACACCTACTGTCATTACCCCAGTCACTGAATCAATCCATCTTATCTAGGATCTTCCTCTCCTGCGCTGTCTCTCCACCCTCCCAAGCATGACATCCGTCTCCAAGGACTGGTCCTTCCTTGCAACATGTCCAAAGTATGTCAGACAAAGCTTCAGAAATCCTTGCCTCCAAGCTGTAGCCTTGTCTCACTCTCTAGAGGATGAATCTATTTATTGGTTATTATTACTATCTGTTGATAGGAAGCTCTGCTGGCCTGGTGATAAGGAGCTGTGCTGCCATCCCCAAAGGACATAGCTCAAGCCCACCGGCTGCTCTGTGGGAGAAAGATGGGCAATCTTCTCTCATGCAATTAAAGAGCCCCTGAAATCCCACCGATCAGTTAAAACTCAATGATACATAACAACATTACTGCTGTTGCAAAATTGTGTGTGCAATAACAGCTTCAGTGCTTGGCTGCACAGTCAACAAACTTGGTACCAGAAGCCAGGAAATCAAAAGACAAACTGCTTTGGGAAAGTCTGCTGTTAGGGACCTCTCCAGAGTACTGAAGAGCAACAATGTCAGTCTGGAGACTAAGGTGCACCTGATCCAGGCCATGGTCTTCACAATTACTTGCTATGCATCAGAAAGGTGGACAATGACCCCCTTTGATCTGTGGTGCTAAAGAAGAGTATTCAACATCCCATGGACTCTTCAGTAGTTTGTTCAAACAGAGAACAAACAGATTAGTCATGGAGAGGGTAAAATGAGGCTGTTCCTTGGAGGCAAGGATTCTGAAGCTCTGTCTGACATACTTCAAACATATTGCAAGGAGGGACCATTCCTTGGAGAGGGACGTCATGCTTGGGAGGGAGAGGAAGACCCTGGATCAGATGGATTGATTCAGTGACTGGGGTAATGGGGGGTAGGTGTGTCAGAGACAACAAGATTGGCTCAGGATAGGGCAGAGTTTAGAGCTATTGAACACAGGGTTGCCAAGTCGCAAGTGACTTGATGGCACATAACAACAACCACTACAACATGACCTTTCCCAGAATTGTTATTCTTGTGATGTAGAGTCGGAACTGATTCATAGCTGACCTTCCCTTGGGTTTTCAGAAGCAGTAAATCGCATAGGAGGAGACTGCCCATCTTTCTCCCATGGAGCACTTGGTAGACTTGAACCACGTGACTTCAGGCAGCACAGTGCCTTTCCACCAGGCCACCACACCTCCCTTTACTGAGATGATGGCTCGTTAACGTCATCTGTTACTTTCGCTGAGCTGTACTGACTTCATTCTTGGTCCATATCACTCTGCCCATCACCAGCACTAACGCTCGTCTTCCAGTCTCTCTTTTATCCCTGATAACCACCCAACAATCTTTCTTTCTTTGTATATACCTGATTTCATTCTGCCCATGGTATTTTGAATCACTTGCCATGCATCTGAGAGTTGGTCAATGACTAAGGATGACAGAAGAAGAAAGGATGCCTTTGAGTTGTGGTTCTGGAGAAGAGTATTCAGCATCCCATGGACTCTTCAGTACTTTGTCCAGAAGAACAAACAGGTCTTGGAGAAAGTGTGGCCTTAGAGGGAAGGACAGTGATGCTCATCTCATATCCCTTAGGGGTGTTGTTAAGAGGGGCCCGTCCCTAGAGAAAGACATCATCCTTGAAAAGGTTAAAGGTCAGCAAAAGAGAGGTAGGTTGACACAGTGACTGCAGCAATGGGCTGAATCAAGTGTGACAGGGATGGTGAGGATGGCACAGGGTAGGACAGGGTTCAGGCTGGCTGTTCGCACGCGACTCCATGGTATCAAACAACAACAACAACATTCATTCTTTTTTGTAATAATGAAATCATACATTAGTGGCCCTTTTCTCGCTGACCCAGCGCACTGTCCTCCAGAACCCTCCACGTTCTGTTTTGAGGATGCACTGTTGTGTTCTGTGGCTGCATCTTTCGCGCCGTGTGCATGGATCACTGCTTACCTCAGCTGACGGGCAGGTGGGCCGTGTTCCTCTTTGTTCTATGACAGGCAGGGCTGTAATGAGGAAACCCGATCAAACCCTCTGTCCTCGAGTGGGTGCTGACTCGTTAGTTGCTGCCCCTCCCTCCGGTTTCTGAGGCTGGAAATCCTGAAGGGAGGAAACCGCCCATCATTCTCCTGTGGAGCCGCGGCTGTTGGATTCAAACCACCTGAGACTCAAGGGATTGGTTAGCTGTGCCCCTCACTGGGCATGATGCTGCCAGAGCGTCTGCAGTGAACACAGGTAGTGCTGGTACTTTTAGTTCTTTAAGTAGAGAAATCCTAGGAGTAGATTACTGGTCACTGGGTACTTCTGTGCGTAGCTTTTGGAGGAAGCACCCTAGCATCTTCCACAGTTGTTGAATCCATTTACAATGCCATCAGCAAGGGGCCAGGATCCCAACTTCCCCACAATCCCCCTCACCATCTGTTTCCACATCTCCCTCTTAAATTTGTTTTGTTTTCTTATGTACCATTGGATCAGAACCAACCCATAGCAGACCCTCCAGTGAGATTTCAGAGGCAGCAAATAGCATGGGAGGAGATTGTTCATCCTTTTCCCAAGGAGCAGCTAGTGGATTCGAACCACACACCTTAGGATTGGTGGTGCAACTCCTTACCACTAAGCTCCCAGAGCTCTCTCCCTTTTTAATTAGTGTCCTTCTCCCCCACTAAGGATGACAGACTTATTCCATTCAGCATTTTTTCAAGATTCCTCATCCACATATTAGAATTTCATTCCTAGCTTACCCTCCAAGTTGTACTGATATTTAACCCGTATGTCGTACATGGGCTTATTTAAAGCGTGAAATCCATTGCAGTTTAATATACACGTTCACAAATGGGTGCAATCAGCACCCCATTCTAATGAAAGCATTGGTTCTTCAGTGGTAACGGATGAGAAGGTGAGACGTTAATAGGAGAGACAGCGAACAGGGCAGGAAGTCAGTGGGGACTCTCTGTACTTGATGCACGAGTTTTCAGAAAATGTGAACCTGCTCTTAAAGCAAAGTCTCTGAAGAATGGAGTCAATGGAGCGTGGGATGCGAATATGTTGCAATTTAGGAAGGAGGATAAAGCAGGAAGGGGGGGGAGGCAGTCAGGTGGGCTGTACCATCCCTGCTTCTTCCTGTTTGGGGCGAAGGCATGAGAGCAAGGAGAGACCTCGCTGTTTGGACAGAGTACCTTTTTCGTGGGTTTGGTTTGCCACTAACTTGAAAAGAAAAATCTCAAACCAAACCACGTGCCTCCATATCAGCTACAACTCAAGAAGACCTTATTTGTGTCAGAAAAGAGCTGTTTTCCGTAAGATTCTCAGAGGCTCACTGTTCACAAGCTAATCACCAGGCCTTTTCCCCAAGGTGTCTCTGGGTGGACTTGAACTGCCTTCCCTGTTTGTGCCTCCCTGGGCTCTGTTCTCTTAGGGTATTGAGCGTGTTTTCCATGCATTAAACCTGTTCTTCCTTCATGCCATTTTAAAAATGACTGCATACAATGAATGACTGGAAACCCTAAGTTTCTGTAAACTTTCATTAAAATTAATTTTAAAAAATGACTGCATAGAATTCCATGGGATGTAAGCATCTTAACTTAGACAATTGTGAAAATAGAGTTTCCAAATACTCTTTTCTAGAAATACTCTCTGTGGAAAAATATTTTTTAACATCTGTGATTATCGTTCTGATCTACCAACTGTTTTTTAGTTAAGAGAAAGCTGAGTAATCTCCTCCCGTGTAATTTAGAGCTTTGAAAACTCAAGGGAGGGTCAGGTATGAGTCGGTTGGTTCATAAAAATAACACTCGTAACAACAACAAGACGAATTATTTCCTGGAAGTAGTATTTCCATTTCTACTTTAAAGAGTTTGTGTATTTTGAAGGTTTTTGAAGTGAACTGCAAAATTACATTCCCAAAAGACTGAATCAACTCATTCCCCTTCTCAATATAAATACATACATATCCTTTGTCCCACCTGTACTCATGCAGTATTCTTTATATTTAAAAAAATATCCCTTTGCTTATTCGTTAGGTGAAAATGGTATTTCATTATTGTTTAGATGCATATTTCTTTTTACATTAGACAGAAAGGGTTTGATTTACTTTTCGAATATCTTCTTTTGCCTTTTGGATTTCTTTCAGCCTGTTTTCTTGGTGCATTCTTCACGTGTCACTCTCTGATAGATTGGTGAGTGGTATTTCGCGCTTGCTCCCAGGAATTCCATCTGGTTCTAGAGAAGCTTCTCGATTAGTGTTGTGATTGATCAGCAGTAGGCACAGCCCTTAGCCCCTGCCTGAAATTCACGTCCGCTGCGTACTGGTTTAATTCCAGATGGTTTTTCAGAAAATTCAGTTTAAAGTCTGCTGAATGACCTCTTTGGGTTCATGAATACTCGTCCTGGAGCTCTGAGCATTAGTGCACGTTTTAATACACACCCCAGGTCATTTAGGGGTTTTGTTCCTTCTTGCTTCACAAACATCTCCTTTCTTGTTCTTAGGTCTACAGATACTCTGTATTTTCCTTTTCGGCTTTTGTCTTTCCCTTTAAGACCTGCCAGTACAGAGGAAACTGAGTGTGTTGTTGTTGTTAGTTGCTGTTGAGTGTGACTCATAGTGACCCAGAAGGGATTTGAACCCTGTCCTGTCCTGTGCCATCCTCGTCATCTCTGACTTACTAGA
>NW_006399761.1:24903801-24927812 GCF_000299155.1 Elephantulus edwardii | reverse complement strand
TCATATCCTGTGCCCATTTTTCTAATGGATTATTTACCTTTATCTTGTTGTGGTGCTCAAGTATTTTATAAATTCTGGATATAAGTCCCTTATCTGATATGTCATTACCAAATACTTTTTCCCAGTCTGTGGCTTCCCTTTTTACCCTGTTGGAGAAGTTTTTGGATGTGCATAGGGATTTCATTCTTAGAAGATCCCATCCATCTAGTTTACCTTCTCCTGGTTGTAGGTTGCCACATTCTTCTTCATAAAGGCCAACTTCTCAAAAAATTTGAAGACCAAAATAGGTGTCAGAAGAGAGAGACTCTGAAAATTGTACTTGAGTGCCGAAAAGCCAAAGCAAAGGGAAGAGATGCTGAAGTATAAGAGAAGAAGATTTCAAAAGAGAAGACAAAGTAGATTATTATAATGGAACGTTCTAAAAGCTGGAGTCAAGGAACAAAAAAGGAAGAGCTCACTCTGAATTTCTCTAGCTATAAGAACTGAAAAGCACATTCAAGTCTCAAGTTGCAATATTGAAGGATGGAAAAATCTTGAATGATCCAGGAAGCATCAAAGAAGATGCGGAGAAAGCACAGTATCTCTATACCAAAAGAGTTGACTGACATGGAACATTTTGGGAAGTAGCATATGACCAAGATCAAATGGTAATGGGAGAGGTTCAAGCTGTACGGAAGGCGTTGGCAAGAAATAGGCCCCAGGAATTGATGGAAATCCAAGTGAGGTGTTTCAACAAACAGATACTGCCCTGAACGTGCTCACCAGGCTGTACCAGGAAATTTGGAAACAGCTATCTCTCACCTACTAGAAGACATTTCTATTTGGCCCCCTTAAAAAAAAGATGGAAGTGTGAAAACTATTGAAACAATGTCATTAATGTTACATGGAAGCAAAACCTTGCTGAAGATTATCCAAAACAAGGCTAGAACAGTACCTCAATAGATGCCTTTGTTCAAGACGCATTTAGAAGAGGTTGAACCAGAAGTTTAAGCTGGATTTGGTACCAAATACAAATAGAGATATTGTTGGTGATATCAGATGAATCTTGGTAGAAAGTAGAGAATACCAGAAGAATGTCTACTTGTGTTTTGTTGACTAGGCAAAGACATTCGACAGGGTGGTTCCTAACAAATTATTACTAACACTGAGAAGAGCGGGAATTCCAGAACACTAGATTGTGCTTATGTGAAACCTATACCAGGACCGAGAGGCAGTTATCCAAACAGAGAAAGGGAACACTGCATGGTTTAAAATCAAGAAAGATGTGTCAGGGCTATATCCTTTATTCATACTTGAGTGTGTTGGGACGCTTGCAAATCCTAGCAGGTTCATCCTTCACAGCTTCACCTGCCTGAGGTCTGTGGGTGGAGAGCTGAAGACATGCATACATGCCCACAACAGAAAGTTGTAGGTGAGAGAGACTGTATCAGTATGTCTTCGGGTAGGCCATACACTTGTCTTTTCGCTTTACTTTGTTAGTTTATTAATCCATCCTTCCCAATTCTACCACACACAGTTTAAGGCAAAAATATTTTAAATTTATTTTTAACTGGGGGCTTGATGGGAAGGTATTGTGCAGCCAACCCAGTGGGGGAAAGGATTCAAATTCACAAACCTTTCTGGAGGAAAAAGACGAACAATCTCCTCCTGTGCAATTTATAGCCTCTGGACACCCACTGGCAGGTCTGCTGTGAGTAGATTCTGATTGGATGGCAATGAATGATGAGTTAGTCAGTTCTGATGATGAGTAAATGACTATGTAAAAGTCAATATTTGCACAAGCATTGCAAGAATAGTCATTAAAGAGTCCCTTTAAGCTAGATTCCCCAAATAATAATATTTTACCACATTTGCTTGATCCTTTATCTCTCTTTGCATATAGTTATATGTCTTCCTGAATAATTGGATGCAATCAGTGTATCTTTTCTAAAAAAAAAACCCCAAAATATTATCTTACATATCCTTATACTATTATGAAAATTAACAGTTACATTATCCCCTTTTTTTAACAAAGGGCTTAATCCATTAAAATGTCATCAAATATTTTAGTATTATCATTTTGGCAAGAGAAAGAAAACTCTCGTTTTTGTGGTAAAGTGTTCTGACTGATCACCTGTTTTTGTTTCTAGGTCTTCCCAAGTCAACTCCAACTCATAGCAGCCCTGTGAACAATAGATCTGAACGAGCCTTATCCTGCATCATTTCAAGGTCTCCAACACTCTCCAGCCCATTGTTCCAGTCACCATATCTGTTTATCTTGTTGAGAGTTTTCTTCTCTTTTTCTGGTCACCCATCTTTCCCGGCATGATGTCTTCTTTTAAAGGACTGGGAATATGACCTCCTAACAACACGCTGGAAATATGTGAGACAAAGTTTCACCATCTTTGTCTCTAGGGAGCACTCTGGATGCACTTCCTCCAGGAAAGAATTGCATGTTCTTCTGACAGCTCATGTCAGTGCTCTTCTCCAACACCACAATTCAAAGGCATCAATTCTTCTTCTGTCATCCTTATCCATTGTCCAACTTTCAGATGCATAGGAAGTAACTGAAAAGACCGTGGCTGGGGTCAGACACAACTTAAGTCTTTGAACTGGCAGCTTTGCTTTATGGCACTTTGGAGAAGTTCTTGGCAACAGATCTTCCCAATGCAACCACGACTAGTGGTTTCCAAAATAAAGAATTTTATTTAAAAATCAAAACTCTGTGTATATTGAAATATGTTGTTGTTGTTGTTATGTGCCATCGAGTTGCCTGAAACTCATAGTGACCCTATGTACAACAGCCCTAAACCCTGCTCTATCCTGTGTCTCTGACACACCGACCCCCATTACCTCAGTCACTGAATCAATACATCTCATTGAGGGTCTTCCTCTCCTGCACTGTCCCTCCACCCTCCCAAGCACGATGTCCCTCTCCAAGGACTGGTCCCTTCTTGCAACATGTCCAAAGTATGTCAGACGAAGCTTCAGAATCCTTGCCTCCAAGGAGTAGCCTTGTCTCTCACCCTCTTTAGGATGAACCTGTTTGTTCTCCTGGCAGTCCATGGTATATTCAATACTCTTCTCCAACACCACAGCTCAAAGGCATCACAACAGATTAAATGTTAACACATTGGAGACTATCAGTTCCTTAAAACGTCCATTCCTCATTACTACATGTGGGGAGATTTTAAAGACCAGGTTATCATCTGAAAATGGAGATGACCACAGCGGATCACAAATGGAGGGTCAGTCACAGCTGACAGGCACTGAGAATCATGGTCCAGCCAGCAGCCACATGACCTTGACCTCAGCCAATGTCACTCTCTCCTTGCATGTTAGTGTTTGCTATTGCCAGTCACACATTATTAATGCACACAATCTTGGCACATAGATTTTAAAACTGTAAAATGTTTCCTAGCAAAATCATCAATAAGTGAAGAATGGGTGTATGTCTGTATTATTTTCCTTGAATGATAGAAAAGGTATAAATGCAGTACTGTTAACTTATAAGTAAAAAAAAAAATTATCTCTTTATTGATTGTGTTGGCCATGATATTCACACGTAAATGTGTAATTCTGTATATATTCGTTCTCTCTCTCTCTTCTCATTACCATTGAGTCAGAACCTTCGCTCACCCTCTAGCAGATTCAGAGGCTGTAAATCATGCTGGAGGAGACTGTCCTTTCCCCTTAAAAGCAGCTGGTGGATTCAAATTGTCAGGGAGGCGTCTTTGAGAAAGCCGTGCAACTCCCTCGAGACTAAGCAATCGGAGTTCCCGTAATATGTTACTTATGCCTCTATAATTTCCCCTTACTGTTTATTCCCTACTCATGTTTCATAGGAAGCTACCATCTGATCCTGGGACCCCTAGCCAGCTAGTTTCTAAGTATAATTTGACTACTGTTGTGCACTGTCAAGTCAGAGTGGACCCATAGCTGACGCTCCAGCAGGTTTTCAGAGGCAGTTTAATCACACAGGAGATTACTCTTCACTCTCCTGAAGAGCAGTGGGTAGATTTGAACTGCATGCCTTCGGGATTGCAGCACAGCTCTTTACCTGTAGGCCACCAGAGCTCCTTATTCGGACGTACTAAAATAAGACAAGGGCACTCTGATGGCTTAGTGGTAGAAGTTGTGCTGCCAATCCAAAGACACACAGTTTGAATCCACATTCTGCTTCCTAGGAAAAAGATGGGCAATCTCTTCCCAGGCAATTTATTGTCTCTGAAAACCCGCTAGACTTTTCAGTCAGTTCTGACTTGGTTTCTACACAATAAACATCAACAATAACAGACTGAAGAAACAAGATAAAGGAAGTAGCCACAGTCTTTCTTCTAGCTCTGCCTTGGGAATTTTCTCTTCTGTGGCTCTTGTCAACAGCCCTCCTCCTGTGCGCGTCCTCCGGATGGTCCAGTTCTGGCCTCTGACAGCCCCACAGCCCCATCGCCCCTCCAGCTCTATGAGTATCAACAACTTCCGGCTCTGACACGTCTCTAAATCATCTCTCTTCCCCATTTGTCTCCCTAGCTCGTCTCTCGCCTGTGTTACCGATTCCTTGCATTACATTTCCTTTGTTTGAAATAGCTGGTTTCTATTTTCCTGACTCAGCCCTAACTGATAACATGGGACGATATTTCATTGGAAAATGGTCCTTGTGCAAATAACTTCAGAAAAAATTGCCACGGATAATTGCCTCAGCCCTTCATTTTACTACATGGGTCCATTTATTTATTTGTTCACTCACACACTGTGTGTGTATCGAGCTCCTATTAGGCAGCAGGTGCTAAACGCTAAAGAGACAAAGGAAAACGTAGCTGGGATAATAATGACGAACGTTTATTGGGTGCATACTATATGCGTTTTGAGTGCTGTGACAATATTATCTCACATTAAATATCTATTACTGGGAAACAAATCACCTTCAAACTTGGTGGTTTAAATACCAAGCATCTACCACCTCAGTTTATGTGAGTGAGTCGTGCCAGGGGTGGCTTATTAGAAGGTTCTGGTTTTTTTTGTTTGTTTGTTTTTTTAATTTAGTTTATTTTTCATTTCAATGAACATCTACAGAGATTTTGGAATTCCATTCATTCATTGTTGCACCCTTCTCCCCGCACAAACCCCTCCCCCCCCAGAAGGTTCTGTTTAAGCTCTTTCTGAGGTTGCTGTCAGTAAGTTCACAAGGATGGCAGCCATCTGAAGACCTGCCTGGACCTGGAGATCCTCTTTCAAGATGACTTATCCATAGAGCCGTTGGCAGGAGGCCTCGGTTGCTTCCCACCTGGTGATTCAAAGTCCTCATGCCTTCTATGTCCTGCTTTCACAGACGCACACAATCACGCCTGTTCCGTTTGCCATGTTAGTCATGAAACCCACCCAGGCTCAAGCAAAGGGGAACGGAGCTCCATGTGTTGGAGGGAAAGTTGTTGAATAATTCCCAGACCTCTGTTAAAACCACTGCGTATATGATCTAAGTCTTTAGACCACACTCATTTTCAAGAATCTTATTTTGTAATTGAGGAGACTAAGGCATAGATAAGCTCAGGTGGCCTAAGGGTAAGGAGTTGCTCTGCCAACCCAAAGGCACATGGTTTGAATCCACCAGTTGCTCCATGGAAGGAAGATGAGCAGTCTCCTCCCATGTGATTTACTGCCTCTGAAAACCTGCTAAAGGGTCAGTTATGGGTCAATTCTGCCTTGATAGTATATAACAACAAGAACAAGACCTATTGTTGTTTTGTGACCCTTAACGACCCTTTGCACAGCAGCGCTGAAGCCTGCCCTGTCCTGAGCCAGTCTCACTGACTCCAACAAACCCACTCGCATAGCCCCAGTTACTTTATCAATCCATCTTATCTGGGGTCTTCCTCTCCTGCACTGTCCCTCCACCTTCAGTGCATGATGTCCAAGGATTGGTCTCTCCTGGCCATGTGCCAAAAAAGTGCCCAAAGTATGTGAGACAGAGCTTCAAAATCCTAGCCTCCAAGGAGAAACTTGGTTTCACCCTCTCCCACACAGACCTATTTGTTCTTGTGGTCCATGATATATTCAAGATTCTTCTCCAGCACCACAACTCAAAGGCCTCAATTCTTCTATAATCCTTAGTCATTGTTCTGTTCTGTTCTCTGATGCACAGCAAGTAATTGTGAAAACCATGGCCTGGATCAGGCATAGATGGTTAAGACATTTACCTGTCAGTAAGTGATAGAATTGACATTACAATACGTATTGGCTGAGGTGTGTAGACTCTTAAGCACAGTGCTAAACTGTGTGAAAGAGCCCCTGAGATCTAGATACTTGGCATAGGATGCACAACGATCTCTTCTCTGTCTAATATGAACAGATCTGAAAAATAAGAGCCACTCAAGCTAAATTCAGTAATAGGATAATGTGTCCCAACTCAGGGAGGATGGCGAGGAAGGAAGGAAAAACTGTAGCTGCTCTCAGAAAAAAAGGGGTTTGCATGAACTGTTCTTTTTTTCCTTATTTTTTTTACATGAACTGTTTTTATCCTTGAAAAAGAAGTGTAATCATATTCACAAAATGCTGGTGAGGGCTAATTCAAGGGCAGGATGTCTATAGAGTAACTGATTTATAACTGAGAGTTATTGGTGTGTGTGTGTGTGTGTGTGTGTGTGTGTGTGTGTGTGTGTGTACATATGACTATTGTTGTGTACCGTCAAATCAGAACTGACCCATACCTGGCCCTCTGGTGAGTTTTCAGAGGCACTTATTGGAATGGAGGAGATTGGTCATCCTTTCTCTTATGGAGCAGCCGATGGCTTTGAACCGTGTGCCTTTGGGATTGCGGCACAGCCTCTTGCCACTAGGCCACCCATGGTCCCTTATGTATGACTGTTGTTGTTAATGTGTATCACAGAGTGGGAACTGACTCATAGCTGACCCTCTGGTGGATTTTCAGAGACAGTTAATCACTCAGGAGGAGATTGTCCACCCATCTCCCATGGAGCAGCTAGAGGCCTCGAACCACGTGCCTTTGGGATTGTAGTGCAGCATCTTGCCACTAGGCCACCAGTGCTCCCTGACTAATGGTTACTATTTCCCTAAACTTTTCCTTTATGGAAATCCCTCTCTTTTCCTGTAGCTGTGATCACTCTGTGCCAGCAGGTCACTTCTGTCTCACAGTGACTCTCCACCTGGGGCCGGAAGTCAGTGAGATGAAGGAGGCTGCGCACTTTCCCCCCTCATTGTCCCTAGAGGATTCGAACTGCCAGAGGTGAGCAGCTCTTGGCTTAGGAACACAGCTGCTGTGGACAGTGCCACCTGAGCCCCTGCAGCTGTAATCAGCAACTCAGCTCAACTCATTGGCGTCTCGAGTTGGAAGCAGCTCATTCACAGCTGACACTCCAGTGGGTGTTTAGAGGCTGTGAACCACGCAGGTGGACATTGCTGTTGTTGTTACGTGCTGTCGAGTTGCTTGCGACTCACAGCGACCCTATGTACAATAGCCCTGAAACCTGCTGTGTCCTGTGACAACCTTATTATCTATGACACACTTACAGCCACTACCCAGTCACTGAATCAATCCATCTCATCGAGGGTCTTCCTCTCCTGTGCTGTCCCTCCACCCTCTCAAGCATGATATACCTCTCTAAGGTCTGGTCCCTCCTTGCAACATGTCCAAAGTATGTCAGACAAAGCTTCAGAATCCTTGCCTCCAAGGTGCAGCCTGCTTTTACCCACTCCAGGACAAATCTGTTTGTTCTCCTAGCAGTCCATGGTATATTCAACACTCTTCTCCAGCACCACAGCTCAAAGGCATCAATTCTTCTTCTATAATTTCCTAGTCATTGTCCAGCTCTCTGATGCATAGCAAGCAGTTGCAAAGACTATGTCCTGGATCAGGTGCACCTTAGTCTCCAGATTGATGTTGTTGCTCTTCAGTACTTTGGAGAGGTCCCTGATAGTAGACTTTCCCAACGCAATACATCTTTTGATTTCCTGGCAGCTGGTACCAAAAGTGTTGATTGTGGAGCCAAGCAAACTAAAGCTGTTAACAATCTCGATCTCTTCACCATCTATCATAGTTCTGCCAATTGGCCCAGTGGTGAGTATCTTTGTTTTCTTGATGCTGAGTTTCAGTCCATATTGAAGGCTGCAGTCCTTGACCTTTTGCAGCAAGTGTTTCAGGTCCTTCTGATTTTCAGCAAGCAGGATTGTGTCATCTGCATAATGCAGATTGTTGATGAAATCTTCCTTCAATCCTGTTGCCACATTCCTCCTCATAGAGTCTACCTTCCTGGATGATCTGTTCTGCATATAGATTGAAAAGGTACGGAGATAGGACACAACTCTGTCATACACCATTCCCGATTTTGAACCATGCAGTGTTTTCTTTCTCTGTTCTGACCACTGGCCCAAGTATAGGTTTCACATTACAATGATCAAGTGTTCTGGGATTCCCAGTCTTCTCAGAGCTAACCACAGTTTGTTGTGATCCACACATTCAAATGCCTTTAGTCAATGAAACACAGACAGACATAGCCTTCAATAAATCTCTTTGCTTGCATTTTTTCTGCTCAATCTTTTTTTTTAATTATTATTAAATTTTATTAGTTTTAATGAACATTTACAGGGATTTTGGGTTTTCATTCCTTCATTGCTGCACCATTCTCTCTACCCTCCTCCCCACTTTGTTCTTCTTCCCCCGCCCTCCAATGTCTGTTTTAATTGTCCAATTGCCACAGTGCTTGTCAAAGTCAGTTCTGATTAATCTCCTTTGTCAGTGTGCCCTTTGCCATTCCCTATCACTCCTCCCTGAGAGAGACTTCACCCTGATTCAGAAGGAAAAGGGGACGGCGTATTCTCTTAGCTACTTCTTGCTGAAAAGGGACGCTGTGGGTTTCAGGGTGAAGATCTTCTCTCACTACTCTAAAGGGCCCTTTTGGCAGTAAGAAACACATAGACTATTATGGAGATTGATTTTGGAATTTAGATGCACTGTTATTAATTGTGCTTAGCCGTACATGTTCATATCCTTGGTATCATGGGGGTGCTGCAACCTAGAAGACACAAATTTAACTAACAAGTTATAAGTACATGAGTCAAAAATTATGGAAATTTTTTACTCAAACTTATTCCTTGACATTTTGGTATAAGAATTATGTAGTCGGAAGATGTATTATCTGCAGTGATGCCCCCTCCACTCCATCTCAAAATACCAAGGACCTTGGAGTCAGGCTTTGGTACCAGTGGGAGCCCCCTGAGTGTATCCAATTCCACCCACTTCTGGAGAGTTGCTAGCAGGTAAATAACCTTTGAGTCTTGAACTACGCCATCTTTTGCCTAGAAACCCTCCAACACGTATTGAAGGATTTGGTTTGATCTTGCATAATTAGTCTCTGGTATTTGTAGTCACTGGGTAAATTAACTGCCTCTGAAAACCCACTGGAGGGTCAGCTATGGGTCAGTTCTGACTCAACGACATGTAACAACAACAACAGCAACAACGTTGATAGTAGTAGGGGCACTCTGGTGGTGCAGTGGTAAGGAGTTGTGCTGTCAACTCCAAGGCATCCTATTTGAATCCACCAGCTGCTCTGTGGGAGAAAAATGGGAAATCTCCTCCTATGAGATTTCTTGCCTATGAAAACCCTCTAGAGGGGCAGTTATGAGTCAGTTCCAACTCAACAGGACATAACAACAACACTCGTAATAGTAGAAGTTCTGAGTATTGTACAAACCACCGTCTTAGAAACGTTCAAGGAATCTCAAACTCAGTAAGTCACAAGGAAAACCCATGACAATGTTCTTTAGGATTTTGTTGAGCCTAAGACCCCTACATTTGGAACAAACTTGGATCTCCTTGAAAATTGACAAGGAGAAACTATATAGGTTAATGGAGAGTCTTGAAAGTAAAATACGAATAGCTTACATTAGATATTCTATGAAATATGATTTGTTTAAGGAAAAGAGGTAAATTTTATTAATGACAAGAAATGAAAGGTTCACAAGGCTAGGAAAATTTAGACATATAACAGCTACTGGCCTAGCGGTAAGAAACTGCACTGCAATCCCAAAGGTACATGGTTCAAACCTACCAGATTCAGCGCGGGAGAAGGATGGACAATCTCCTCCCAAGTGATTAACCATCTCTGAAAACCTCCTGAAGGGTCAGCTACGGGTCGGTTCTGACTCAATAGTACACAACAACAACATCACAGCTTTCTAAATCCCTGGTGGAGTACAACTAGCACAAAGCAAGAAAAACCAACTCAAAAAGCCTTTCAAAACAGGTTCATGTTAAGAAGCCTTGAAGAAATCTTAGAGCCTTTTTCTAGAATTTGCTGTTAACTGTTCCCTTCAAGACAACAGACTAACAGTACAGTTTCAGCTTCAATAATAATAATAATAGGAAAATAAAATGAGAGGGACTTCCTCTTTGTCACCTGGCAATTCAGTCAGACTTGTGACGTTTGCACTTGAAATGATGAAAGCATGGCACTGTCAACTTTGCTCAAAGCTTCTGACCTTCAGATAATTAAGACTGAGGAAATGAAGAGAAATAGCATGACAGGCAAGTAGACAAGCTGTTTCGTTGTCGTGTACTGTAGAGTCAGAACAGACTCATAGCTGACCCTCCAGTGGCTTTGCAGAGGCAGTTAGTTGTACAGAAGGAGATTTCCCCTTGGTCTCCTGCAGAGCAGCAGGTAGATTTGAACTTTGCGCCTTCAGGATTGCAGTGCAGCTTGTTACCACTAGGCCACTAGAGCTGCTAGGATCTGTTCAATATTACATTGGCTCTCTTGAGCCTGTCTCCATTTCATGTAAAGTCGATCAGTATTTTATTTCTCCATTTTGTAAAGAATGAGTTTGGTATATGTATCAAGATTGATACATATTTGATTATTGAAATTTGGGAAATGTCTTTCCTTATAAAGGATCAGAATCCTATCCTATCCTATCCTCATTATTTCCGATGTATTTGAAACCATTGGTGCAGTCACTGTGTCAATCCACTTCGATGAAGGTCTTCTTCTCTTTGACAGACCCTCTATCTTTCCAAGGAACAGCCTCTAATAAAAACATGCCCAAGTATGTGAGACAAAGCTTTGTCATTTTTGCCTCCAAGGAGCCCTCTGGCTGCACTCTTTCCAAGTCTTATCTGTTTGTTCTTTTGGCAGTTCATGAGGTATTCAGTACTCATCTTACCTCAACTGAAGAAAATCTATTTTTCTTCTGTCATCTTTATTCATTGTCCATCTCTCAGATGCATAACAAGTGACTGGAAAGATCACAGTCGGACTCATCTTAGTCCTCAAACTGACATCATTGCTCCTTAGTAGTTTGCAGAGGTCCCTGATAGCAGACTTTCCCAGCGCAATATGCCTTTTGAGTTCTTAACTGCTGGTACCAAAGGTGTTGATTGTGGAACCATGTAAGATGAAGTTGCCGACAACTTTAATCTTTTCTCCTTCTGCTTGCTGAGACTGAGGAGGACTTGAAGTGCTTGCTGCAGAAGGTCAAGTACTGCAGCCTTCAATATGGATTGAAACTCAACATGAAGAAAACAAAGATTCTCATCAATTGGCAGCATCATGATAGACGGTGAAGAGATTGAGATTGTTAGAAGCTTCTGTTTGCTTGGCTCCACAATCAACACTCTTGGTACCAGCAGCCAGGAAATCAAAAGACGGATTGTATTGGAAAAGTCTTCTGTCAGAGACCTCTCCAAAGTACTGGAGAGCAATGATGTCCATCTGGAGACTAAGGTGCACCTGATCCAGGCCATAATCTTTACAATCACTTGCTATGCATCAGGGAGCTAGACAATGACTAGGAAATTATAGAAGAAGAATTGATGCCTTTGAGCTGTGGTACTGGAGAAGAGTATTGACTATACTATAGACTGCTAGGAGAACAAACAGGTTCACCCTGGAGAGGGTGATACCAGGTTGCTCCTTGGAGGCAAGGATTCTGAAGCTTTGTCTGACATGCTTTGGACATGATGAAAAGAGGAACAAGTCCTTGGAGAGGCCATCATACCAGAGGGACAGAAAAAGAGAGGAAGACACTTGATGAGATGGATTGATTCAGTGACTGGGGGTACGTGCGTCAGAGACACTAATATTGGCACAGGATAGAGCAGGGCTTTAGGGCTGTTGTACATAGGGTTGCTATGAGCTGTTGTTGTTGTTGTTACATGCCATCGAGTCATTTGCGACTCATAGCAACCCTATGTATAAGAGCCCTAAACGCCTTTCTATCCTGTGCCAATCTCGCTGTCTCAAACACATTCATTCCCACCACTCCACTCACAGAATCGATCCATCTCATCGAGGGTCTTCCTCTTCTGCGCCGTCCCTCCACTCTCCCAAACATGATGTCCCTCTCCAAGGACCAGCCCCTCCTTGCAACATGCCCAAAATACAACAACATTATCATAATGTCTGCTGGCCCAGTGATGAGAACTTTTGTCTTCTTGATGTTGAAATGTAATTGATATTGAAGGCTGTATTGCTTGATCTTCTGCAACAAGTGCTTCACTTTCAGCAAGCAAGGGTGTGTCAGCTGCATAACACAGGTTGATGAGTCTTCTCCAATCCTGACACCACATTCTTCGTCATTAGGATCCAGCTTCTTGAATGAATTGCTCAGCATACAGATTGAATAAATATGGGAAAAGGATACAAACCTGATGCACACCTTTCCCAATTTTACACCATAGAGTGCTTCCTTGCTCCATGTGGACAACAGCCTCTTGGTCGAGGTACATGTTTCACATGAGCACGATTAAGCATTCTGGGATTCCCATTATCTCAGTGTTAATCATAATTTGTAATGATCCACACACAAATGCCTTTACACAGTCAATAAAGCACAAATAGACATTCTTGTGATATTCTCTGCTATCACTTTTTCTCAGCCTTTGGCACGCTGATCAAACAGCAGAAGTAAGAAAACACCTTCAAACATTTTAATAGCCAGAAGCAAATGGCATCTGACATTTGACAGCTGATTCTGAGATCACAGAACAAGCCTCTTTGCAGCCTCCTGAGGGTTTTGGACTTTGATTTATAATTGTAGCTATTATTGTGTTGTTACCTGTACTTCTTCACTGCCAACATCTTCCCTGAGGGTTTATACATAACAGAAGATTGTTTATATACTTCTTTCCTTTATAATTTCCTCTAATGCTTTGTTGTGTTGTTGATTGCCTTTGAGTCAAGCATGACTCATAGCGACCCTATGAACAAAAGGCCTGAAGCTCCTCTACAACCATCGACATTTTTCAAAGTTCATAGAGTTTCCGGAGGCATGTTGTTTAGGAAGTGGATGCCACTCCTGTTTCCAAACCTTAGAGGAAGAAAATAATTTGTTAAGCTGTCCTAATCAATAATAGCTGATGTCTGACTGTTTAACAGTTTGACTGTTAGATCTGTTATTGCCATACCCAATTGAGACAGGAAAACTAGGACCTATTAGAAATTTTTACTTTAAATAGAATCTTCATTCCTGACACTCCTGAGAGTACTGGTTCTTGATTTGACTCCACTTTATGGACAGACTGAATACTTTTAATGACTCTAATAATTGTCATAGAGTGACTTAGATAGATGTTTTATAACACGTATGGTAAATACTTGCACATAACACACAATGCTGTTTGCTATACAAAAGATTTGTGTACTTGAAAGAAACCATAATTCATTAGAAAGTAGTTTATTTCTTCACCTTGACTAGCAACTCCTTGTACCAACTATTCTTTTTTAATCTATTCTTCTTATTCTTTTTCCTTTTCTTTTTTTAAAAAAATAATATTGTACATGTATTCCTAAATGCTATGCTAACTATTCTTATTCATTCAACTTTGCTCTAACAAGTCTCTTTTAAAAAAAGAATAGAAATAAAGGTCAAAATGATGACCTGGCAAAGATGCAGGTGGTGACCAGATACCATTTATGAACAGCTTCTGGGGTCTTAAAATCCTGCCTTCAAAACAGGCAGCCATGTAGAAGATATAAGAAAAGTAAGTCCTTGCAGAAGAAGGTATTCTTCTTTTTAAATTTATTACTCTGTGTGTGTGTGTGTGTGTGTGTGTGTGTGTGTGTGTGTGTGTACCTTCAAATTGGCTCTGACTGGTACAGGAGGAGACGGCCCCTCCTTCTCTGGCAGAGCATCTGGTAGATTCGAAACTCATATCTCTGGGATTGCAGTGCAGCTTCTTGCCACGAGGCCACCAGAGCTCCCCCAGAAGAAGGTCTTCTTGACGAAACAGAGAGATTGTGGAAGAACTGAAATCTCGGTGCTTGGCGTAAGAAAATTCAGCTTTGCATTACACAAACAGACCTGAAAAATAAAAGGCATTTAAGCTAGGTTGGCATTGATGGGTTAATCTGCTCTAATTTAGGGAGGAGGGGAAGCAAAGTTGTACCTGCTTGCAGAAAGAACATCTTTGCCCAAGTTATACCTATCGTTAAAAAAGAAATGCCATCATTTTCACAAAACACGTGTTCAAGCTAGTTCCAGGGCAGGATGTGTACAGATGAATGGATATGTATGACTTAGAGTTGTTAATATATAACTGCTGTTTCCCTAAACTTCTATGTAAAAAGCCTTTCTAATTTTCTATACTTTGGAACCATCTGAAATTTTACAAACTGTTGCCCAACTGCAACTCTAATAGTCTTCTAAGAAATGTCTTTGCTTAAATATTTTCAGAGAGTAGTTCTCGTTCTTTGATGACTGCCTCAGTACCCTATAGTTTCATGAAAGAGTTGATCAATCACACACACACGTCCGCCCCTCTGACACACACACGTCATGACACACTAGTTCCAAAGTGTGAATGACTTTATTTTGAGTCTAGAGTGCTGTTTCTAAGGGGCTAGCACCTGGGTCTTTCCCAATCCCAGTTACTTTCATACCGCCTGGAAAGTAGCTTTGCTATCAATGCCAAGAGGCTTCAGGCAAATGAAGCAAGAATCTCTGGAGCTGGGACCCAAGGAATCACTGCTATTAAAAAAAAATAATATTTTCTTTTTGGTGAAAATTTACACAGCAAAAACCACATCTGTGTCACAGTTTCTAAACATTGTGCTCAATGATTTTGGAAATGTATCAATATTCTCAGTATCTCTGTTCTCATTTTTTGACTTCTAAGAACAATAACATCAACAGAGAGAGAGATCAGTTGGCCTAGTGTAGAGAAAGTGATGCTCTCAAGCCAAAGGTGGATGACTTAATCCGTGGACCTTAGGCCTGTTTTTCATTGTTTTTCGTTCAAGCATTCTTCTAGGTCGTATAACCCTGGTCTGTCCACTTGCTGTACAGAGGTAACTCATGGTTGCTGTGAAGCTAAACACTGTGACACTGATATGTCAAATGTGATAATGGTTACCCATGGTGAACAGTTTTGGGTGGAGCTCCCTGATTAAAACAAGCTTGGAAGCAGGAGTGGTATCCACTTCCAAAATGGCTTGCCTCTGGAAACCCCATGAACCTGGAGAAAGGATGAAAGTCACACAAGTGTTGAGGACTTTTGTTCATAAGGTTGCTGCGAGTTGCCTATGACTCGACGGCACATAACAACAACAACATTAAACTCCCTGCTCCCTCCTTCCTTTGCCTGTGGTTTTAAATAGCTATTATCATTTGGCCTTATAGAAGTAATTTTCTTAAATGGCACACTTCTCAAGGAGGATAATCTTTACTCTTTTGTCTAAACTGTAGCTTAAAGATGACTTTAGGGGATAACTTCAATTCAAGGTTTAAAGAGTTCCCATAGGCTAGGACTCTTACAGCCTCAATAGATCCAATAAGTCTGGATTCTTTCTGAAGCATTGTTTCATGTATAACTTTTTTTTAATAATTTTAATGAACATTTACAGAGAATTTGGATTTCCATTCATTCATTGCTGCACTTCTCTACCCACCCAGCCCTCTCCTCACCCCCCAGTTCGCTCCTCTCTTTCAAAAGTAAAAGAAAGACTCCCTCCCTGGTACACAATCCCCACCCCCACCCCTCCCACCGCCCCAAGTACATTCCACTATGCAACCTTAATTGTGGACTCTTATGATAACCATAACACCCTATCATACATTGCTTTTAAATTATTCAGTCCCTCATCTGTTTCAGTGCAGTATACACAATTTATCCAGTTTTTCTCAGTCTTACCCCCACCCTGATATCAGTCCCATTTTACAGCAGTGGCACCATTCAATATTTGTCCTTTTGCGACTGAGATATTTCACTCAGCATAGTGTCCTCCAGGCTCACCCATTTTGAACAATATTGCATGAGTTCCTTGTTTTTCAATGCAGCGTAGTATTCCATTGTGTGAATATACCACAGCTTCTCTATCCATTCGTTTGTTGATGGGCACCTGGGTTGTTTCCAACTCCTTGTTATTGTGAACAGAGCTGTGATAAACATGGATGTGCATCATGTATAACTTTTAAAAAAACCACAACAAAACAAACAAACAAACAACTCCTGAGGTAATTATCGGTGTGGTCAGGGTTGAGGTCCATTACAAGGCTCTGTTCACCACACAGACTTGCATGTGGAAATGCCAAGAAGTAATGGGCTGATGGAGCTGTCTCTTGCCTGCTTTTGTGCCAAGGAGGGGTCTCACTTCCCAATAAGCGTTCCAAACATTTGTAAAATAATTTCTTTTTTTCCTATAATTATATTTTATTAATTTTCATAAACATTTACAGAGATTTTGGGTTTCCATTCATTTATTGTTGCACTATTCTCTCTACCCTCCTCCCAGTTTGTTCTTGTCCAAATGCCACAGTGCTTGTCAAAGCCAGTTCTGATTAATCTTCTTTGTCAGTGTGTCCTTTGCCATTCCCTATCACTCCTCCCTGAGAGAGACTTCACCCCGAGTCATAAGGAAAAGGGGATGGCGTATTCTCTTAGCTACTTCCTGCTGAAAAGGGACACTGTGGGTTTCAGGGTGAAGATCTTCTCTCACTACTCTAAAGGGCCCCTTTGGCAGTAGGAAACACATAGACTATTATGGAGATTGATTTTGGAATTTAGATGCACTCTTATTGATTGTGCTTGGCCATACATGTTCATATCCTTGAAGATGTTTCATGGGGGTGTTGCAACCTAGAAGACACAAATTTGACTAACAAGTTATAAGTACATGAGTCAAAAATTATGGAAAAGTAAAAGAAAAGATTCTTTCATTGTTTTACAAACCCTCCCCCAGGTCCCCTCTTGTAAAATAATTTCTAAATGTCATGATTCATGGAAGCTGTTTTTGTCTTCCAATGGATGAGTATGTGATATTATATTGTCAGGACTATTTTTCTTAATTGAAGAAATAATATTTTTTTAAAATTATTTTTTATGTGTGTTTACCAGCAAGTCGGATCTGACTGGTACAGGAGGAGATTGTCCCTCCTTCTTCAGCAGAGCATCTGGTGGATTCGAACTGAGCACCTCTGGGATTGCATTGCAGCTTCTTGCCACCAGGCCACCAGAGTTTACCAAGAAATAATATTTTTAAAGGAACAAATTCCAAACCAAACCCATTGGCACTGAGTCAATTCTGACTCATAGCAAGTGTATAGGACATGATAGAACCACCCTGTAGAGTTTCTGAGGCTGTAAGCTTTATGGACACAGACTAATATAGCTTTCTTCTGTGGAGCACCAGGTGGGTTTGAACCTCAGGCCTTTTGCTTGTAAACTGGATGCCTTAACCATCATACCACTAGACATCTTTGCCATGAACTAGCTGGCTGCAAATATTCCAAGAAGTAAGAGACAACCTCAACCTCCCCCCCCCCTTTTTTTTACTGTCTTCTGCCATATCGTTGTTGCTGTTTGTCTTCAAGTTGGAACTGACTCATCGCGGACCCTCCAGCAGGTTTTCAGAGGCAATGAATCACATGGGAGGAGACTGCCCATCCTTCTTCCATTGAGCAGCTGATGGATTCAAACCAAGTGCCTTTGGGATTGCAATGCAGCTTCTTACCACTAGGCCCCCAGAGCTGCCATATGAGATTTCAGAAAATAAAAACCACTGTCTTGATGCAAATCACGTGCAGTGGCTCCACTTTGAGGAAGAGTTTCTCTTACTAGGTTAAATACAGTTGGAGATACAATTTTTTTCCTTTTCTTGACGTTAGCTAAGACTTTAGAATTATTTTCTTCTCTCCATCCCATCCAGAATTCTATACAGGAATTTTTCTGCTCCTCGGGTTTTAAGGAGTTTATTCCATTTCACATCCCCAAGCAAAGCAAAGCAAAGCATCATGTTGTCACTTGTTTGCTCACCTCTGCTGGGCTGTGGGAAGTCCCTGGGTGGAGTAAATGCCTAAGTTGCTTGGCTGATAACTGAAGAAAAGGCCTAATGACCACTTTAGGGACAGCAGCCATTCTACTCTAACACACATGGGCCACCATGAATCAGAGTCAACGTGGTGGCCACTGGGTCAGTAGGCTGTCTGCTTGCAGCCACATGGTGGTTTCTTAAAGGGCCTGAACCAAATGTCACTTATTTGTGAATATTCAAATCCCAACACAGTGCATTACTCAAAACCATTTGACACATTGAATTAAAGTGAGAAAGCGCTGGTGGCCTAGTGGTAGGAAGCAGTGCTGCCAACCGAAACGCAAGCAGTTCAAATCCCCCCCCCCCACCAGCTGCTCCATAGGAGAAGGAAGGGCAATTTCCTCCCTTGTGATTTACTGCCTTCGAACACCCACTTATGAGTCAGTCCCGCACTCGATGGTACGTAACAACAGCAACAAGAGATAGTGGAAATGCCCCAAAGGGTTTCCAAGCCTGTAAATCTTTGATGCAGATGGTCCCATCTTCCTTCAGGGCACCTGGTGGGCTCGAACCACCAACTTTTTGGTTAGAAGCTAGCGACTTTTCAGTGAGTGCTTACCCACTAGCGCTCCTGCATTCCTGGGTATAGGCAGCACTATGATGCCAATGTAGATGTTTCAGGGGATGCGATTGTGCCCACAATACCCTGCATGACCTGGGCTCTGCCCACCTCTCCACCTTCATCCTCAGTCCCCTTCCTGACTCCGTCCTCACCGAGCCTCTCTGTTCGCCATTCCTCTGTCTGCAGCTCTCTGGCCTAGCTCTCGGCAGGATCTGCACCTTCGTCGTTTCCAGTTCTCACCATCGATGTTCCTTCTTCAGAGAACCTTTTTGCCCCATCTTCTTGAAAGCAGCCTCTCTTAGTTGCTCTTTGTCTGTGCTTCTGACTTTTTATTATCATGTGTCACTGAATCGATTCCATCGGCTCTTGTAGGACTGGCCGTACGGTTTCCAAGGAAACCCTTTGCAAGAGTAGGTCACTCAGTTTTTCTCCCTTGGAGCCACTGTGATCGAGCAGTTGACAGGTGAGCACTTCACCCCACACACACCCTTCTCTTTCACTCATTTCCATTGAGTCAGAGCTGACGCATAGCTGATCCTCCAGTGGGTTTCCAGAGGCTGTAAATCACATGGGAGGACACATTCTCTAGTGATTTCACACATGACAGGTTTCAGTGGCGCTTCCTGACTGAGACAGACTAGACAGTAGAGTCTGAGTGGTCTACTATTGAAAATTAACCAATGAGCTCAAATCCTTCTATAGATTACATCAGAACATTTCCTGACAAGACGCAGGGAGACGAGCCCTGTATAACAGCTGCAACACTGAATCTATCATCAACCACTCTGGAAGACAGTATAGTGCTTTCTCAAAAAGCTGGGAATGGAGAGTCCATTTGACCCAGCAATTGCACTACTGGGAATATACCCTAAAGAAAGCAGAACTGCCACCCAAGCAGATATATGCACACCTATGTTTATTGCTGTGTTGTTCACAATAGCAAAGAGATGGAAGCAACTCAAGTGCCCATCAACAAATGAATGGATAGAGAAGCTGTGGTATAGTCACACAAAGGAATACTATGCAACAATGAAAACCAAAGGTCCCCCAAAAAATTATACAAAATGGGTGACCCTAGAGGGTATTATGCTGAGTGAAACATCTCAGTCACAAAAGGACAAATACTTCATAATTGCCATTGTTATAAAACAGGATTGACATGGGAGTGGGAGGGAAATGAAGAAAAGAGGGGATAAATAATGTACAACACATTGAAATAGATGAGGGAAAGAACTGTCTAAAAGAAATGTATGATTAGGTATTATTTGCATGACAACAGTCCAGAATAAGAGGTGCAGAGCAAAGTAAACTGCGCGGTGGGAGGGAGGGAGAAAATTGCACAATAATGAAAGAATCTTTTAAAAGAGAAAAGCTAACACAATGAGGGGGATAGAGAGGAAAACGTGCAACAATGAATGAATGGAAATCCAAGTTTTCGGTAAATTTTTATTAAAATATCAATTAAAAAATAATAACCAAAACCCAGCAATGAACTCCACCATAGTAAGAGCATGAAGATAGCATAAGATCATGCAGCTGTTCGTGTTATTTGACGTGTGGTTGCTGTGAGCCAATTCAGTGACAACTAATAGCAACAACAGACCCTCAGTGGAGAGTGTTCAGGATAGATTCTAGGACAGAATATGTTTCAGGGAAGCTTTACCACAGGGTGGTCTGGAGGTCTAATCCACAGTGAGCTGCATTCGTAACCCACAGGTGGTACCCTCTGGGGGTTCAAATCCACCAGCGTCCCCTCAGGGGAATGATGGGTAATCTCCCATGTAATTTACAGACTCTGAAAACCACAGCTGTAAGTGGGCTCTGACACGATGACAATGAATGAGAGCTTTTCTAGAACAAGTTTTTAAAATATCCTCTTATAACATTTCCCAAAAACTTGAAGATCCATTAGTATCTTAAAAAAAAATTCTTTGAGGTGAAGGTGGGAGGCAAGCATGATGGTGTTTACTTTGGAAACAGACTTAAGATTTGCTTTTCTTTTACATCCCAAGGGTTGAAATGCGACTCCTCTGCCGTGCAAAATCTCCAATCAAGCTGAAAGCGGACAAGACATTGGCATTCCCATCTATTATAACTGGACCAGAACTTCAATCACCAGCTGAAAAAATAAACACGAGGTCAGCCAGCATTTCACCCTGCACCCCAGTGCATTCCAGAGCGCAGACCACGTGCAAGTGACCTAAAGATCTAACGTCTGTCTCCTGATGTAGAAGTCCTGCCTGGCTGCACAATCAATGCAAGACAGAGCGGGCCGCTGTCATAGATCCTTGAAAGTGATGCCCACTGCAGAGGAATGGTCCAGGAGAGGAGTGTCACATTTAGGGTAAAGGAATTACTATCCGTTTCTTTCTTCACTTTTGGTGATCAAATGACTAGGATCACTAACAGAGAGATGGTTTTGCCAGTGGTGGGATGAGATAGGCCCTTCTCAGAGGTTTTTGTTTTAGCATTTGCTTAGTTTTAGCAAGAAGCCAGAACAGCACCATGTATAGAGCCACTTGACACATTCGCTGGCTGTTGCTCAGCGTGCAGTGAAAGCAGCCTTGATTAAAGCAGGCCAGGCGATGTAGAACAGCCCTGGGTGGGTATGTATACAATGAATATGAGAGCCTGAGGAAGAGGGATGCACTCTGCTTGGCTTGGGACAACAGAGCTGTTAGCTGCAGCTCTGTCATTTCCCCAACTGTACTCTTGGCACCAGCAGTCAGGAAATAAAAAAAACAAATAGTACTGAGAAAAATCTACTGTCAGGGACTTCTCCAGAGTACAGAAAAGCAACGATGCCATTCTAGAGACTAAGGTGCACCTAATCCAGCCCATGGTGTTCGCAATTACTTGCATCAGAGAGTTGGACAATGACTAAGGATGACAGAAGAAGAATCAATGTCTTTGAATTGTGGTGTTAAAGAAGAGTCTTGAACACACCATGAAAGCCAAGAAAACAAATAAGTCTGTCTTGAAGACAATGAAACCAACTTTCTCCTTGGAGGCTAGAATTTTGAAGCTCTTTGGGCATGTAGGCAGGAGGGATCAGTCCTTGAAGAAGGACATCATGCTTGGAAGAGTGGAGAGACAGTATAGGAGAGGAAGACCAAGGATGCGATAGATTGATATAGTAAATGAGGCAATGGGGGTTGGTGTGTTGGAATTTGTGAGACTAGCTCAGGACAGAGCAGGCTTCAGAGCTGCTGTACATAGGGTTGCTATGGGTCTCATGCAACTCGATAGCACATAACAACTCAACAACATACTTATCTGAAATTATCTTGGTCAGCCAGGAAATTAAAAGCTGTATTGCAATGGGAAAGTCTGCTGTTAGGGACCTCTCCAGAGTACTGAAGAACAATGGTGTCATTCTGGAGACTAAGGTGCATCTGATACAGGCCATGGTCTTTGCAATCAGAGAGCTAGACAATGACTAGGGATGATAGAAAGAGGATTGATGCCTTTGAGCTGTGGTGTTGGAGAAGAGTACTGAATATACCATGGACTCCTAGGAGAACAAATAAGTTTGTCCTAGAGAGGGTGAGTCGAGGCTACTCCTTGGAGGCAAGGATTCTGAAGCTTCGTTTCATGTACTTTGGACATGCTGCAAGGAGGGGCCAGTCCTTGGAGAAGAACGTCATGCTTGGGAGGGTGGAGGAACAGAGCAAGAGAAGACGACCCTGGATGAGATGGATTGATTCAGTGACTGGGGTAATGGGGGTAGGTGTGTCAGAGACATTAAGATTGGCGCAGGATGGAACAGGGATTAGGGCTGTTTTACATAGGGTCATATGAGTCGTAGGCAACTCGATGGCACATAACAACAACAACAACATTAATTATAATACCCATAGTGTCTGATCACCCAGTTATTTCAAAAAGGCTTCAAAGATCTTTAGAAGCTCTTTTATCTAGCTGAAAGCGTGTTTAAGGTATCACGTTAGCTCTTTCTGAAATCTTAACAAGGTATCTCCCAGGCACACCCTGTAAGATTTGATCTTTACCCTGAAATCAGTTTTTAAGTATGAGAATATTTTTATCTCAGGAGCAACTGAGAAAGAAATGATTTTATTTTTCAAATCTTTTCCAAGGCCTGACTCCTTTATAGTTCTGACAGATTTATTCTTTCATCCCCCAACTTTTTTTTAAAATTTCCCTCTAGATCTTATCATAGGAATCAATAGACACTTTCAACACTGTCCACACATCTCCATCGCTAGAAGATTATAGTATTAGGTATATTTGCTGTTTTCCACATTATTAGAGACAACAGCTCTGCTGAACTGAGCGTCACAACATTCAGTGTTGCTGTGAGGCGCCACGAGTCGACTTTGACTCCTAGTGACCCTCTGACTCACTGACCGGAAGCCTGCCCTGTCCTGCGCCGTCCTCACCATCTCTGATGAGTTCAAGCCCATTGTCACAGCCAGTGTCAGTCTCTCTTGTTGAGGACCTTCCACTCTTTCTCTGACCCGCTCCCTTTCTCAGCATGACGTCTTCTTCTAAGGTCTGGTCCCTCTTGATAATATGCCCAAAATATGAGGGATGAAGTTCCATCATCCTCGTTTCTAAGGATTGCACTTTCTCCAAGACAGGCCCCAAAGAAAGCACTGGATTGCTTTTGTTATTGTTATGTGCTGTCAAGTGGCCTGTGACTCAGAGTGACCCTATGTACAACAGCTCTGAACCCTGCTCTATCTTGAGCCAATCTTATTGTCTCTGACACACCTACTTCCATTACCCCAGTCACTGAATCAATCCACGTCATCGAGGGTCTTCCTCTCCTGCCCTGTCCCTCCAACCTCCCAAGCATGACGTTCTTCTCCAAGAACTTGCCCCTCCTTGCAACATGTCCAAAGTATGTCAGACGAAGCTTCAGAATCCTTGCCTCCAAGGAGCAGCCTGGTTTCACCCTCTCTAGGATGAATCTGTTTGTTTTCTTGGCAGTCCAGGGTACATTCAATACTCTTCTCCAGCACCACAGCTCAAAGGCATCAGCTCTTCTTCTATCCTCCCTGGTCATTGCCCAGCTCTGATTAAATGTGATAGAAAGAAAAATCTAAGAACAGCGATGCACAACATTTTTTGTTTTTTCCCTATAATTATATTTTATTAATTTTCATAAACATTTACAGAGATTTTGG
>NW_006399761.1:24884462-24901991 GCF_000299155.1 Elephantulus edwardii | reverse complement strand
GGGGCTTTTTTCCAATCCATACGAAATTGGAGATTGCCTTTTCCATCTCGTTGAAGAATGGGGTTGGTATTTGTATTAGGATTGATGCACAACATGTTGAATGTCATCAGTGCTGCTACTGTACATGGAAGCATGGTTGAATTGGCAAAAGTTTCATTGTATACATTTAGCCAAAACAAACATTAGAAAGGTAGAATCTCTTTCCTCTATCTTCCAATAATTCTCTTTTTTTGCCTTGAGCTTGCCTGACAATCTAGAACTCTCTCAGGCTGTGCCAATGTTATCTCAAAGGCCCTTCTGGCTTCTGTTGCCACCTGATCCCAAAGCTGATATCACACAGTTTAGGGTTTGTTTATTACAGCATTCCATTTCCAGGTAACCTACATCTATTCTAGTTATGATTGTTGTGTCACAAATTACCTCAAATGCAGGGATAGAAAATGAGAAACATTTTATTTTGCTTATCATATGGATTGGGTACAATGTGGAGGGCTTGTCTCTGGAAAGACCTGAACTCCCAGGCTGCCTCACCTAGCTGGGAACTGAAATAATCTGGAAGCTTCTTCATTCACATACCTGGTGTCTGCCTTGGAATGTCTCCAGGGCTGGGCTCAACTGAGACGTCTCAGCTGGCAACTGGGCTCTGCAATGGGAGGTCCTGAAGGAGAATGTGCCGAGAGAGACAGATGGGAACTGCTTGAACTTTTTTTTATCTCATCTCATCTCATCTCAGAAGGGATGCAGCATCTCTCCTTCCACGAGACTCTAATACAGAACCCCCTTTGTGTCTGTCAGTTACAAACCATTTAAAATGGAATCTGTGGCATGATGTGGTTAGGAATACCCAGGTTCTGGGAATTCTGGCTGCGATTCCACATCCAATATGATTCATGGTCTTACCTTTGGAGATAATTCCCCCTCTTCTAAGTCCAGCACTGAAGCAACTATCCCAGCTGCCCACTCAGGGTGGGAGAGGGTTTACTTCTCATCCAAACTTTCTGGAAATAGTACCTCCCATTAGACCCTTCATTTGAAATAGATCTTGGACTTTGTCTTGTATGAAAATTGAAAGTGAGGATTCCCCCCCTTCCTCTATTGAAGGCTGTAGTCTTGATCTTATGCAGTAAGTGTTTCAAATCTCCTTCACTTTCAGCAAGCAAGGTTGTTGATGAGTCTTCTTCCAGTTCCTGATGCCACATTCTTCATCATCGAGTCCAGCTTCTCTAATGATTTGTTCAGTGGAGAGATTGAGTATGTATTGTAAAAATATGGTCCTGGCACGTCCCTTTGTTAATTTTAAGCCATGCAGTATCCCCTTCGTCTATCATATTTCAAGAAATTTTCCCTTTGTCTTCTTAAGTTGTTTACTCAAAAAAACCTTGGAAGTGGAGACTTGTACACCAATGTTCATAGCAGCATTATTCACCATTGCAAGAATGTGAAGAGAGCCCAAATGTCCAACCACAACTGAATGGACTGAGAAATTATGATACATTCACACAATAGAATACTACGCAGCACTCAGGAGCAATGATTTTGCAAATCACTACGTAACTTGGGAGGGACTAGAGGGCATTATGCTGAGTGAACTTAGTCCCGTAAGGACAAATACTGTACAGAACATGTATGAGGATACAAGAGGGGGTACAGGGGTGAGAATGGGCAAGAGTCGGTGGCTAATCATAGAGTCACACAATTTGATGCATGGAGAGAAGGATGGGTAAAGGAAATGAGTAAGATTCAGTGTGAAAAAACAATGTACAAAAACTTGGTAATTAAACCAGTATAAAATTTAAAAAATGAGTTTAAAAAGAAAATAAACACCATAGAAAACCCCCACCTTGAGAACTTTTTTTAAAAAAAAACTAGCTTTATTTTGATAGAACATACAATTGATCCATTTAAAAAATGTTTATTTACAGTTAAGTTTCTGTCATCACCATTAATTTTTAAATCTTTTCATCACTCCCAAAATAAATCTTGAACCTGTAACCAACACCTATTAATCTCACCACTCCTCAGCCCTAGATAACCAATAAGCTACTGTCAATCTTGATGGATTTTGCCTGTTCTGAACATTTTATAGACATGAGATCACACCATGCACAGCCTTAAGTGAATCTCCTTTCACTTTCATAATGTTCCAGGGCTCTTTTCCGTTGTGAAGTTCATTTTTCTTTTTAGCCCTTTTAAAGTGACAATTCCTTGTAATGGAATATTCACCTGATTATACAACCACTGGTGATTGTAGGGTGTTGTCGTTGAACCCCCTCTGAACTTCTCCATTGGGCTGGCTTTGGTGGTCTTTATCTCTTATTTTTTCTGAAACATTAAAGATTGATTCTGTGGCTTCATCTGACATTCTTTGGATGTGTTGCAAGGAGAGGCCAGTCCTTGGAGAGGGACGTCATGCTTGGGAGGGTGGAGGGACAGCACAAGAGAGGAAGACCCTCTCTGAGGTGGATTGATTCAGTGACTTGGGTAATGGGGGTAAGTATGTCAGAGACAATGAGATTCGCACAGGACAGAGCAGTGTTTAGAGCTATTGTACATAGGGTCATTATGAGTGGCAGGTGACTCAACAACACATAACAATAACAACCACCACCCTCCCACAGAAGTCCTGAATGGGTTTGAATTGTTGACATCATCAATTTCTTGGTAAATGTTCTCTCATACTTGTTGTGGATACTGTCCCTTGGCTTGGTCAGCATTGGTCAGCATCCACTTTAGACCCTTACTACTGAGACTTGTTCTATAGTGAAGGTTAGAAAATGTAAGCCTGTGTTTCCCAGAATCCCTTTCAGCTAGATGTACAACATCATTTGAAATCTGCCAATCAGGTGTTTCCAAGTGAGATCTGAATTTATAACTGCATCAGACAGTCAGGAATCATTCCCAGGACTGGCACTGGTTGTCAAGGAGACAGTGGTCAAGAGCAGTTTCATATGGGGCACGAGTTGATTTCCTGCCACAGAGGCAGCACTGATTGACTCTGGGTTTTGGGGCTGTTTCTGGAAGCTCCACCTAGAACCTGTTCCTCTGGCCCTTCCGAGGATTTTGTAAGCCTCATACCGGGTAAAAGGTGGATTCTGTTGTTCTTGGAGGGTATCTTAAGAGCTTCTATGGTTAGCTCACTTCTCTGCCTCCAGGAAAATGAAACTTTTTAGTCTTTCAAGAAAGGAGACTGGCTTTGCTTTTTGGATTTTTTTTTAAACATCCCCTGGGACTGACATCTCTATAAAACACCCATTCTCTTCATAGCCCAGTAGTTTTCCTTGTTATTTAGCTAGGTAAGCACTTGAGCATGGTGCCATCCAACATCAATCCAATACTAGGCACATATGTAATTTCTAATTTTCATTAAGTCGTGTTAAAAAGATGGGGAAAAGAGACAGATGAAATAATTTTAATAACTTATCTTATTTAAACCCACAATTTAAAAATACTTTTAAAAACATGTAGTCAATACAAAGAAAGCATTGTTAATGCTAACTTTGAAATCTAATGTGTGTTTTATACTTGCAGCTCATCACAAATCAAACCAAGCTCATTTCTGGTTTTCAGTGACCGCGTAGGGCTGGTGGCCTCCTATATGAGCAATGCAGCTTTAGAGTCATTTAGCAAGGCTTCCTCTTTTATCCCTCTTGGGAGGCAACAGATTAGAGCTTTTACATAAACTTTCAGAGTAATGACAAATTAATGACAAGGTTGGACTAACTGCTTGTTTCGGCACTGCTGTAATTGACACTCTTTACTCCAAGCATCTTCATTTCCTTTCAATTCCTTACTCTGTGCAGCCTTTGGTGTCCCCAGGTTTTGCTACCTGCTATTCTCTCCACCTGATCAACGACACTCAAAAGGATACCATCTTGAAGGCTAAGCTGCGCCTGATTCAGGCCACAGTCTTTTTAATCACCTGCTACACATCTGAGAGCTAGACAATGAATAAGGATGATGGAAGATTTGATGTCTTTGAGCTGTGGTGTTGGTGAAGAGTACTAGACATCCACAGAGGGCCAAGAGAACGTCTTAGAGAAGGAGCAACCAAAGTGCTCCTCAGAGGCAAGGACTACGAAGCTTCATTTCTCATCCGTTGGGCATGTTGCTAGGAGATGCTTTTCCTTGGAGAGGGACATCACACTGGGAGAGACGGAGGGCCAGCAAGAGAGGAAGACCCTCACTGAGAAGGATTGGCACAGTGGCTGCAGCAGTGGGCTCAAAGGTGTCAGCCTGACGAGGATGGTGCAGGACAGGACAGGACAAGGTTACGGTCAGTTGTTCATAGCGTCACTATGAGTCGTCCTTGACTTGATGGCACCAAACTACAATGCCATCCCCCATGGAATAATCTTCTCTCCCTCTCCCATCTTCTTTGTTCCTTCTCTATCTCCAGCACTTTTCTTGGTTTCCAATCTTAGAAAGGCTCACCTCACTCCCCATTTGAATTTTATTCTCACCCACTATAGTCTCTGCTATCAGTGATAACCTAGTGGAAAGGAGTTGGTCCACCAGCCCTAAGGCACACGGTTCAAACCCACCAAATGCTCCATAGGGGAAAAGATGAGCAACCTCCTCCCAGGCAACTTGCAACCTTTGGAAACCTGCTGGAGGGTCGGCCAGGACTTGGATCTGATTTGTCAGCAAGTAGTCACACATAGTCCCTGCTTCTCCCTGGCCACCCTCAGTGCAATTTGTATAAATAAATTATTTGTACAAACACTTGAAATGTTGAAAGCCAGAATCTGCTTTGGAATAAAGAAAGGCCTGGCAACTTACAAGAAAATCTCAGCCACTGAAAACCCCTGGAGCACGGGTCTACTCTAACACCCATGGGGTTGACATGCGTCCTATATGAGCCCAGGGCACGTGTTTTTTTCCAATAATCTGATGTGCATTATTATTATTTGTTTTTTATCTATCTCTTCAATAGATTATACACCCCAAGAAGGCCAGAACTCTCTGCCTAGGTCATCCATCACCTATCCTCAGCCCCGGGCATGGATTCTGACAGAAGTAGTCATTCCATGCATTTGCTGAATGAATGGAAATGCAGTGTGACTTCCACTGTGCTTTTAAGCTCGCCTTGTACATGGAATGTATCCATCCTTCTAACTTCCTTCCTACTGGGATTCAGCAGACACTAGAAACTCAACCAGGACAGTTGGACAAAAGCAAAATATTCTCCTCTCATTTTAGAATGGAGCAGAGTGTAAAAACCATAGCTGTAAAGGTAAAAAAGTTTGCATTTTATTGCTGTTTGCATTTCTCAGAGTAAGTCAAATCATAGCTACTCAATGAATATAGGGTGGTGGACTTTTTTTTTTATGCCAGCCTTTTCTTTCCAAGGTAATTATGGATTTACATGAACTCCTGACTCACTTTCCCCTATTGGCCCCAGCACTGGTTTCCACTAACTTGATTCTCCTCCAGGGGGGGTCCATCTGTACAAACCATAGAGCGGGCTGTGCACCGCATGGTTTTCAATGGTTACGTTTTCAGAATTAGATGCCAGATCTTCTGAGTACATACAGCTTTTTGAAATGGTAATGGTAGGAGCTTGAAGGCGCCCAGGGTGCCTGGTGGTGTGCTCCACCAGTTGATTCTGACACCAAAGAAATGGTTGCTGAGTTTTAAAAGGCATCCAGGAAGGTGAAGATGGTCAAGTGGGGTTAAAGGCAGGGGGCTCGCTTTCCCTTTATGAGGATCCTTAATAGCTGAACTCGATTTGTTAGTTGGCTCCAGCCTCCCTTTCTTTTTGCAAACTAATGATGTTATATTGCTTCACATGCTCAGGGAGCTTGGGTGGCCTTATGGGTAAGAAGTTGCACCATCAACCCATTGGCAGGTGGTTTGAACCCACCAGCTGCTCCATGGGAGAAAGATGGGCAATCTCCTTTTTCATTACTGATTGTTCCTGAAAACCCACTGGAGGTGAAAGATCACCTGGAAGGTAGGCAGCATTCTGCGCAGATGCACCCTTTGGGAACCATTCCAATGCTGCAGCCAATCAGAAGAGAGCATGATCACTGGCCACTTTCTGCTTAACGCCAGCCTGACACAACTCACATAAAGGGGTCCTGGGCAGCTCCATACATGGAAAGGGGCAGAGGGCATCGGATTAATGTCTTCTTCAGGGAGCTGATCACCAAATAAAGAGAGTTGACCACTAAATAGATCAACTTGCATCCCTCTCCCCTGCACATCAAACCTTTGTTGTGAGTTTCCTGCACCCACATGTGCACGGCTTCTTATTCCTACTGTCTCCCTCCTGCTTGGGTTTGTGGAATCCACCGGAGAGCTGATAATAAATTCCTTTATTTTAGTTAATCTGGTTCTCCATCTTTTTGCTTTTTACCTCACAGGAAGGTCAGCTATGACTCCTTTCCATCTGTTTTGCCATACTGTCTGTGACATCACTGCTGAAAAATCTATTGACGTGAAGTCAGCTCCTGGCAACATGCAAGCCGGCATGTTCAAAGCAGAGCTGCCCCCACGGGCTTCTCAATGGCTGAGTTTTCAGAGTCAGGAGAGCAGGGACTTTCTCTCAAGGTGTCTCTGAGTGAACTCGCAATCCCACACTTTTGATCAGCATTTGAGCGTGCTAGCCTTTTGCACCACATGCTGTTGTTGTGCATGGTTGAGCTGAAACTGACTCATAATTGACCCTCCAGAAGTTTTTCAGAGGCAGTAAATCTCCTGGGAGAAGACTATTCATCTTTCTTGTAGAGCAGTGGGTGGTTTCTTTTTTTAAATAAAATTTGTAATTTTTACTGGTTTACTAAAAAAATTCATATATCCTGTTTTTCACAATGGATCTTTCCCGTTTCCTTTACCGATACCTCCCTCTACCCATCAAATTGTGCGACCCTAGGATTACCACCCTCCTTGGCCCATCCTCACTCCTCTGCTCCTACCCTTCCTGCCTTGGATCCTCATACATGTTTTACTAGTTATCTTTCTATTTCTACAATAATGGTCTTATACAGTATTTGTCCTTATGGGACTGAGTTAGTTCACTTAGTAATGCTCTCCAATCTCTCCTAAGCTTGGTAGTGAATTTCAAAATCGTTGCTCCTCTGTGCTGCATAGTATTCCATCATGTGAAGGTACCATAATCTCTCAATCTGTTCAATTGTGGTTGGACATTCGATCTGTTTCCAAGTTCTTGTGATGGTAAATAACTCTGCTATGAACAATGGTGTGCAACAGCTGATGGATTTTAACCACATGCCTTTTGGGTGATAAGGCAACTCTTACCACTGGGCAACCAGATTCTTTTTAAGATCATAATGATGTAATTTGTATCCTGAGCATTTGGAAACATAGGTAACGCTTGAATACAGTTTCTTATAGACTCTCAATTCAACTTACTGCTGTAGAGGTGGCACTGGGAACTGACTTATAGCTGGCCCTCTAGCAAATTTTTTCCGAGGCTGTGAATCACCTGGGTGGAGATTGCATCTTTGTTTGCAAGAGCTGGTGGATTTGAACCACTAGAGAAGCATGACTTTTGGGTTAACAATTCCCTAGGGACTCGCAGGCTTCACAATTGCCTGGGTGTGAATATGTGTCTTGTGTCTGTGCAAAATGGTCGAAGGAGAAGTTTTCCTTTAAAGACTAAGGTGTTTCTGGTTCGGGCGAGAGTCTTTTCAATCCTTTGCTATACATCTGAGAGCTGGACAATGAATAAGGATGACTGAAGAAGAAGCGATGCCTTGGAACGGTGGTGCTGGAGAAGAGTTCTCAATATCCCATGAATTTCCAAAAGAACAAACAGATGTGTCTCGGAGAGGGTGCAGCCAGAGTGCTCCTTAGAGGCAAGGATGACACTCATACTTTGGATGTGTTGTTAAGAGGGGCTATTCCTTGGGAGGGTAGAGTGTCAGTGAAAAAGAGAAAGACCCTTAATGAGATGGGTTGACACAGTGACTTCAGTAATGGGCTTAAGTATATCAAAGATGAGGAGGATGACACAGGAGAGAGCTGGGTCGAGATCTGTCGTTCATAGGGTCACCGTAAATCATACTCAACTTTATAGCACAGAGCAACAACAGCTAGATATGATTTAGGATCAATTCTGAGTCCATTGGAGCCAGAACTATGACCAAATTTTTGTAAACTAGATAGCCAAACACCCTAACCATTGCTAGCAACTATGACCAGTTCAAGGTAATCCTGCACGCTATGGTTGTAGGCTGCAGCTGATTTAATGGATTAGGCTGACACTTGAGGCTCGCCCATGACCTCTGCTCCAGTGGAGGAAAGAATGCTGTATGGTATTGTGTAAGAGGGAGTCGGCAAAACAGACATGTCTTCAGAGAGGAACATCAGCAGTCCCTGAGCAACTCTCAGAGTCAAGAGCCAACTCTCCTTAATCCTTCTTCTTCTTCTTGTCGTTGTGTACCAAACAGTCGAAACAGACCCATAGCTGACTTTCCAGTGGGTTTCCAGAGGCAGTTAATTGCGTGGTAGGAGATTGCCTATCCTTCTCCCACAGAGGGAAGCTGATGGCTTCGAAACCTATGCTTTTGTGATTGCAGCAAGCTTCTTGCCACTAGGCCCCCAGAGTTCCCTTAATCCTAGTCACAGAAAACCAAAGTCTGTGGCAGCTCCTGTTTAATGAAGGTGAATCTTTATGATGTTATTATTATTATTGGGGTTTGACTCATGGCAACACGGGGTGACAGAGAAAACCTGCCCCTTGTGGATACCTAGACTCTTTATATAAACAGATTGCAAGATAGTCTCTCCCTCCCCCGTCCCAGGGTCTTTGAATTTGCAACCTTTCAGTTAACAGCCAAGGGTCTAACCATTGTGCCCCCCAAGCCTCCTCTTCCTTATGATAAATCTCTCCTTTTTTCTTTTTTTTTTTTTAGTTGGTTTTGGGGAAACTTGATTCCTTACATCCAAACAAGTCTAAATGAAAGTGGTCTAAGGTTCTTTAGAACATTGACACCGACTGTTTTAATACCCACCGAAATAGACACTGCTTACGTTGCCACAACCTTCCTTCTTTGAGGCTTGCCTCCACCCAAATGTGAGCCCCAACAGACTGGTACTGGTTGTTGTTATGTGCTGTCGAGTTGTCTGCAACTCACAGCGACTCTATGTACAATAGCTCTGAAACCTGCTCTGTCCTGAGTCAATCTCACTGTCTCCGACACACCTACCCTCATTATTCCAGTTACAATATCAATCCATCTCATCCAGGGTCTTCCTCTCCTGCGCTGTCCCTTCACTTTTCCAAGCATATTGTCCTTCTCCAAGGCCTTCTTCCTGGCCATGTGCCCAAAGTGTGTGAGATGAAGCTTCAAAAGACTGGTACCCTTACAATAACCCCCCTCCAGAAGGCATCAGTTGCTTTCATCCAAAATATCGTAGCTCAACAACATAAGAGATAGCACCACGTGGAGTGTCTTTGGTATATAAAATATCTTAAGGGGTCATGATAGCAGCACAGCCATCGCCTGAGCTGCCAACTTCCACCTTGTGAGTGACCACAGTGCCACAGCTGCCAGGTGCCAGGGCCCAGGGATGATGCCTCCCAGGGAGAAGGGGCGTGATGGAGTCTCAGCCTATAAATTCTCTTGTGGAAAAGGTGTTCCAGTATTCATTCACTCAACAAATAAGCACAGAGAGACTGCTTTGTCTACTATCCCAATTCAATTCATCCCAACTGTATTACCTCTGAATCCAGGTTCTATAGGATGGCTTTGGACCCCTCTACGGTTATTTAGAACATGGTCTTAAATAAAACCATGTCCCACCTCCCTCTACTCAGATTGTTTCCCAACTGACATTCGGCTCAGCAGGCATGAGCTGCAGGGAGCGCTGTGTGTGTGTCTCACCTGAGAAAAAGCTGCTGGCTTTCAATATTGTTTCCTGAGTAAATCAAGGAAGGGACCAACAGCGTGAGAGCAGAGGTTCCAAAATGCAGCTTGTGTGGAAGGAGTCTCCAGGAAAGCAAAGAGACAGTGGAGCATGGGTGCTTAAACAGGTAGTGATGGTCACTACTGACAGGTGCCGTTCAGTCAACTACCCAAAAGGATTCGATGAAGAGCAGGTCGAATCCTTGCCCTATCCTGCACCTAACGTGCAGTCTCTGCCGCGCTCAAGCTCACTGCGGCTGCCACTGTGTCAGTTCATCTTACTGAGAGACTCCTGTGACCCTCTCCTTTCCCCAGCATGACGTCCTTTAGTAAAGACAGGTCCCTCCTGACAACATGCACAAGCATGTGAGCCAAAAGCTTCAGCAACCTTGTCTCTAAGGAGCACCCAGGTTGTACATCCTCCACAACAGATTTGCTTGTTCTTTTGGCAGTCAGTGGGATACTCGATACTTTTCTACAACATCACAAGTCAGCAGCATTGATTCTTCCATCTTTCTTATTCCTTGTCCAACTTTCATATTTAAGCGAAGCAAGTAAAAATACCACGTCTAGAATCAGGCGCACCTTAGTCTTTAAACTGACATCCTTTCTTTTAAACATTTTGAAAGGGTCTATGGAGGCAAATTTTCCCTATGTGCTACATTTTCTACTTCCAGATGGTACCTCCTGTGGGTGTTGTCTGTGGATCCAAGTGAAATGAAATGATTGACGACTTCAGTTAGTGGAGACACTTGCAAAACTTCTGAAATGAGCTGTTGATGATTTAGGCAGTAATCAATCCTGCTGTCTGATTTAGCCACAATCTTAGATGGGTTTTGTCAAGCTTATATATATTGAGTTATATTTGTAATAAAAAATTAAGTTCCTTCAAGATCAACTGTAGAAGGAAAAAAAATAGCAAGGTTTTCACCTAGGGAAAGATTTGCTAAAGAGTATTTATTTTCTTTCATTTTTTTAAATGAAAATGCTAGGGAGTCTTTATCTTTTGAAAGTACACATTCACTTTTTAAAAATCGAAAATAATATGTTGTTGTTATTGATTGTCATCAATTCGAGCACGACTCATAACAACCCTATGAACAAAAGGCCTGAAGCCCCTCTATAACTATGGACATTTATCAAAGTTCATAGATTTTCCAGAGGCATGTTGTTTAGGAAGTGGATACCACTGCTGTTTCCAAGAAATAATAAGAGAAAAGAAGGGGTTATCTACTTCTGTGAAGATTACAGCCTCGGTAGAACCGGAGGGTAGATCAGTTCTGTCCTGTAGGGTGTCTACGAGTCATAACTGACCTAATGGCCGTGGGTGGGTTCTCATTGATTCATGGTGACAGTGGACACAATGGAACAAACAGCATTTATACAGAGAGAGAAGCGGGGGAGGGAGAAGGGGAGAGAGAGAGAGAGAGCGCGAGCGAGCGAGCCCTGGTTGCCTAGTTGCAAGAAGCTGTGCTTTAGTCCTGAAGGCATGTGGTTCAAATCCCGTCAGCTGCTCCATGGGAGAAGGATGGGCAATCTCCTCAAGTGTGATTAACTGCCTCTGAAAACCCACTGGAGGGTCAGCTGTGGGTCAATTCTGACTCTACGGTAAACAACAACAACAACAAACTATATATATATCTTATTCACAAAGTTTGTACACATTGCTTCTCACACTTGATCTTTCGTACCTCCTTCATTTTCTCTCTCCACCCATCAAATTGTGTAACCACCCCACTCCCATCCATTTCCACCCCTCTGTCCCCAACCCTGTCCCCAGATCCCCACACTCATTCTACAAGAATGGTTTTATACAATATTTGTCCTTATGGGACTGGGTTAGTTCACGTAGCATAATATTCTCCAGTCTCTCCCAAGTTAGGTAGTGATTTACAAAATCATTGCTCCTGCGTGCTGCATAGTATTCCACTGTTTGAATGTATCACAATTTTTTAATCCTAGCTATTGTCGTTGGACTTTTGGGCTATTTCCATATTCTTGCGACGGTGAATAATGCTACTATGAACACTGGTGTACAACTCTCTGTGCCTCAGTTCTCATTGTCTCAGTGAATAGCCAGGTCATATGGAATTCCTATGTTCAGCTTTCGGAGGAAACACCAACTATTTTCCAGAGTGGTTGTACCGTTTTCCAGTACCACTAATAGCTTTGACACACCCACGCTGCTTCGGAAGATGACATTTTCTCACGCTTCCCCCTCAGAAGAGAAATGTCCGGTGTGCTGGTTGGGGCTTCCCATTACAGGTGGTCATTTGTATTTTATTTGAAGAATCGATCTGAGCACACAATTTGAGAGACATGACCAATCAAGCTTCAGAGTATTATCAGTGAGATCAATCTGCAGTTTTAGATTTTCAATCTATAAAGAATTGAATCTTTCCTTAGTGATGCTTCCACCGAGAATTTCATTCTATGGATTAAGAAGATATTATTTTTCTATAGGAGAAGGGTCAAAGGAGGAATCTTTTATAAAAAGACTCGCTTTTCCTATTATTAACATTTTCAGCACTTAATCTGTGTTATTGCTGCACATAAATGTGTCTAAAATAACCCTTTAATCAAATTCATGAATGTTTTATAAGGAGTGAGCTGAATTACAGAACATGGTTCTGACTCATACGTTCTATTTTTAAAATTTCACCTCTTCGAAGGCTAATTTAAAAGATACTTTTATTTAGAGGAGAATTATTGGTCTCTAGTCTAGACTAATGTTCCTAAACAGCATATTATCTTAGACTTTAAAGCTTTTATGAATGTAAAAAAAGGATATGGTTCTGGTGAATAGTGAAGTTTGTCATCTCAAGTGCAAACTAGCTCATTTAGTTGGAAAATGATTAAATAACTCTTTCTGCAAAGAAAACGTACCATAAAGGTACCAAAGCCATTAAAACTATTTTATCCCTTTTTAAATCATCTTCCACTTACCTCATTCTAGGATGTGATTAAATTGGAAGAATACTCTATGTAATCCAGCACTGTTGCTTCTCAGTTTATATTTTGGCTCAGAGTAGTATGAGAGAATAAGGAGCAGATTCAGGTGCCAGAGAATAGATTCTGATCCATCTGTGATTGATGGGTTAGATGGCAGACTGCTGTGTAAGCCTAGAGAACCAGAGGGCAGATGATGAGCTTGGTGCAGCATTGGAATCAGAAGCTTTGCCAAGACGACCATAATCTATCTTCTATCCAAGCCACATTCCTGAGGCAACTCCCTTTCAACGGATTGGCTGCTTGATGAGTGGATCTCCTCGAGGCGTGGTGATGTAAGTGGTAACATCAGGTCTCATCCTCAAGAATGGCCACGTCGTAAATGTCACGCCAAAGAATCCTGGCCCAGCCACATTGATAAGCAACCTTCCAAAATCTATAAAGAAAGCAACAGATCAGCAAGGCTTCTTCCTGTTATACCTAGATTGCCTGGGGTCAGAGTTCACAAGATGGCAACTAACAAGAGTAAGAGCTACAAAAACAACTGCTTTTTCTCTTACATTTATCAATGTAATGAAGTCATTTCCCCATATTGATTTATCAATGTAATGCAGTCATTTCCCCATATTGTTATTCCTTTAACACACAGAATTCTATTACCTGAGTGAGCTAACTAGAGTTAACTGGATTTGCTATTACTGTGTACTCCTGAGTCAGAAATGACCCATAGCTGACCTTCCAGTGGGTTTGCCCATCTTCCTCTCACAGAGTAACTAGTGGATTCGAACTATGTGCCTTTAGGTTGATAATGCAGCTCCTTACCAGTCAGTATGCCACCAGACTAGTTAAATGGATCTTTGTGTGTGTGTGTGTGTGTGTGTGTGTGTGTGTGTGTGTATTTGGGGGTTTCTTTCATATACTTTGCGAAGTTCAAAGTATCAAAATTTGCCAGGTCAAAAGTTAAAAATATTTCTTAAGTTTTCTATCTGTAATCTGAGCAGCTGGACTATATGAAGAACACGGTATCAAGGAAGAGGAAGAATCGTCAACAACCTGTGACCTTGTTTGCTGAAAGTGAGAGAACTTGAAGTACTTACTGATAAAGTTCAAAGACTACAGATTTCATTATGAATCACACTTGAATATAAAGAAAACAAAAATCCTCACCACTGGACCAGCGAGGAACATCATGGTAAAAGGAGAAAAGATTAAAGTTGTAGATGATTTTGTTTTACTCAGATCCACAATCTGCATCCATAGAAGCATCAATCAAGAAATTCAAAGGTGTACTGCGTTGGCAAATCTTCAGCAAAGCATCCTTTTAAAGGGTTAAAGAGCAAAAGATGTTCTTTTTAGGCCTTGGGTGTACATGAACCAAGCCATTATATTTTCAATCAACTCATATGCATGCGAAAGCTGCATATTGATTAAGGAAGACAAAGGAACTGGTGTCTTTGAGTTAAGATGTTGTTAGGAGCCATCAAGTGGACTGCAATCCATAATGACTTTATGAACAACAGGTTGGAATCTTGCCTCATCCTGCACCATTGCCACAATCCCCACCACGCTCAAGCCCATTGTCACAGTCACTGTGTCACTGTATCTTATCAAAGTTCTTTCTCTTTTCACGGACTGTCCATTTTCTCAACCGTGGTGTACTTTTCTGGTGCCTCTTCACAATATGATCACACTATGTGATGAGAAATTTTACCATCTTTGGTTTTAAGGGACAACCAGGTTGCATTTTCTCCAAGATGGGTTTGTTTTTCTGGCATTCCATGAGATAATCAGTACTCTTCACTAACACCACCAGTCAAAGGCATTGATTCTCCTTTGGTCTTCCTTTATTCACTGTCCAAATTTCACACGTGCAAGAAGCAATTGAAAATACCACACCTTGGGTCTTTAAATTGATATCCTTGTTCGCTAGCACTTTAAAGAAGCCCTTGAAAACGAATCTTCCTAATGGAACACATCTTTTGATTTCTTGACTTCTGCTGCTATAGGAGTTGATTGTGGATCTAAGTAAAATGAAATTGCTAAACATGTCACTCCTTTCTCCATCTCTCATGATGTTGCCTATTGGTCTGGTTGTAAGGATTCTTATTTTTATGTTGTGGTGTAATCCATAAATGAAGACTATAGTCTTTGATCTTCTTCAGTAAGTGCTTCAAGTCTTCTTCACTTTCTGCAAGCCAAGTTGTGTTATTTGTATAAGGTAGGTTGTTGGTGAGTCTTCCTCTCATCTTGATATCACATTCTTCTCTGTACAATCCAGCTTCTGGGATGATTTTTTCAGCATGTAGATTGAATATTGTTGTTATTATTATTATGTGCTGTTAAGACGACAATGACTCATAGTAACCTTATGAACAACAGACTTGAACCCTGCCCCATCCTGTGCCATCCTCTTCGTCTCTGACGTAGTTGACCTCATTGCTGTAGTCACTGTGTCAATCCATTTCATGAGGGTCTCCCCGTCTTTTGTCCATCCTCCACCTTTCCAAGCATGATGTCCCCACCCAAGGACTAGTACCCCTGATAACATGCCCACAGTAAGTGAGACAAAGCTTCTCCATCTTTGCCTCTAAGAAATACTCTGGCTGAACTTTCTCTGGGACATATCTGTTCTTTTTTCACTTAATGGGATATTCATTACTTTTGTCCAACACCACCACTTAAAGATACCGATTGTGTTTTTCTGCCTTACATGTTCATTGCCTAACTCTCAGATATGTAGGAAGTGATTCAAAAGACCGTGGCCTGAATCAGGTGCACCTTAGTTTTTAAACTGACATTGTTGCTCCTTAGTATTTTGGAGAGGTCCTTGACAATGTCTTTTCCCAGTACAATATATCTTTTGATTTCTTGACTCCTGGTATCAAGTATGTTGACTGTGGATTCAGGTAAGAGGAAATTGTTAATTATTTTGTCTTTTCTCCATCTCTCATGATGTTGCCTGTTGACCCAATGGTGAAGATATTTGTCCTTTTGATGGTATGATGATGTAAGGTTGTAGTCTTTGATCTTCTGCAGCAAGTGTTTCAAGCCCTCCTCACTTTAAGTAAGCAAGGTCACATCATCTGCATATCGGAGGTTCTGATGAAACTTCCTCCTAACCTGATGTTACATTCTCTTCATGGAGTCCATGAATTGAAGGTCAGATGAGTAGTAGGATGACATCAAGGAAATCAGCTAAGAAGAGAGTAAAAGGTCATTACATAGACAGAGGAGAAAGAAAAGACCAAGAGGGGTGTCAGAAGAGACTCTGAAAATGTCACTAGAAGATCAAGAAGCTAAAACAAAGAGAAATGAAGGAGAAGTTAAAGAGACAAGCAAAAGATTTCAAAGGGCAGCTTGAGAAGACAAAGCAAAATATTATAAAAGGATGTGCAAAGACCTGGAGTCAGAGAATAAAAAGGGGGAAACTCGCTTAGCATTTCTCAAGCTGAGACAACAGAAAAACAAATTCTAGCCTTGAGCTGCAATACTGAGAGTTGTGATGGGCAAAATCCTAAACGATTGAGGTAGCGTCAAAGGAAAATGGAATCACTGTATCAAAAATGATTAGCTAATTCTGAAACATCTCAGGAAGTAGCATATAATAAAAAATCATGGTAATGAACTAAGAAGCTTAAGCTGAACGAAATACTTTGGCAAAAATTAAGGCCCCAGAAGCCAGGATCCAATTGAAATGTTTTAACTAATGGATGTGCCAGGAAATTTTGAGGACAGCTGTCTGGCCAGCTGATTGGAAGAGAGTCATATTTGTTCCCAAGAAAGGTGATCCAACAGATTACGAAAATTATCAAATGATACCATTACTTTCACATGTAAACAAAATCTTGCTGAAGCTTATTTAAAAGTGATTAGAACAGTATATTAACTGAAAACTGCCAGAAGTTTGAGCTGGGATTAGCAGAGGTTGTGGTAGCAAAGATTTAATTGCTGATATCAAATGGATCTTGATAGAAAGCAGAGAACATCAGAAGAATGTCTGTTTGTGTTCTATTGACCACGCAAAAACATTTGACTGTATGGATCATAACAAACTAGAGTTAAGATTGAGAAGAAGGGGATGTGCAGAACATTTAATTGTGTTTACAGAAAACCTAGGGAGCTCTGGTGATCTAGTAGTGGTAAGAAGCTGTGCTGCAATCCAGAAAGCATGCTGTCCGAATCTACCAGCTGCCCCAGAGAAGAAGGATAGACAATCTCCTTCCATACAATTAACTAACTGTCTCTGAAAACTAGCCAGAGGGTCAGCTATGGGTTGGTTCTGACTCAATGACACAGAACAATAACACAGAAAATTTTTATCTAAACTAAGAAGATGTTGTCCAAACAAAGCAAGGAAACACTTTATGGTTTAAAATAAAGAAATGCCCCAGTAACAATAGCAAAGTACAACAGGCCAGCAAACAACAAATGCTGGCAAGGTTGTGCAGAGATTGTAACCCTTATTAATTGTAACCCTTATTGCTGGTGGGAGAGTAAAATGGTACAACCACTAAGGAAGATGGTATGAGACTTTCTCAAACAGATGGAAATAGAAATACCATTTGATTCAGCAATTTTACTACTGGGAATATACCCTACAGAAACCAGAGCCGTGACTCAAACAGATGTAGGCACGTCCATGCTTATTGTGGGATTATTCACAATAGCAAAGAGATGGAAGCAACCAAAGTGCCCATCAACAAAAGAA
>NW_006399761.1:24874836-24884264 GCF_000299155.1 Elephantulus edwardii | reverse complement strand
ATAGATAATGGATACTGCAGTAGAACAGATGAGGGGAAGAACTGTTCAAAAGGATCTATGATTAGGCATTATATGTATAACAACAGTCTGGAATCAGAAGCACACCGTGGGTTGGTTTGGGAAAAGGGAGAAAGAAAATGTTCAACAGTGGAGAAAAAGAAATATTACAAAAAAATAAAATCAAGAAATATGTGCATCTTGTCTCTATGGTTATTGACTGGATTAAATCTATCAGATCTTTTGAATAAGAAAAGCATACACTCTGATGCAACCCTTTCTTGATTTTGAAATCTTTTTGTTGGCAAAAAAATACCACTTACCCTACGGACTTGCAGACGAATGAACAAGTCTGTCTTGGAGAAAGTGCTGCCTGAATGCTCCTTAGAAGGGAGAACACCGAGAATGGCTCTTGGAGACTCTCGACAAGTCATCAGGAAGGAGAAGCCTTGGAGACGGGCTCAGTGGCTGAGTTGATAATCTCAGACAGGATAACAGTTGTGACGCTAGCACAGGGCTGGCCTTTTTATGCTGCTGTGAGTCAAAACTGACAGGACAGCACCTAACGGCGTTGTCCATGTTGCATGAATGATCATTGCCAGTGGCTGGAAGAAGGTTAAGGAGCGCTGATGGGACGGTGCAGTACGTGTTGTGCTGTTAACCAAAAGTGGTTTGAATCCTGTAGCTGCTCCAGAGGAGAAAGCTTTACAGCCTCAGAAACCTGATGGTGGGGGGCTGGCATGTTTGACTTTGAAGGGATTCAAGGACAGTGCAATTGGAGAAAAAGAAGACGGGGCAGCGGCCTGGTCCTTTCAGCACTAAAGGAAGTTGCACAGGAGCGTAGACCGGAAAAGGAAACTCAGTGAAAAATGACAGCTGGGAAGAGAGATCTCAGAGCTCCTAGTGGCTCAATGGTTAAGTGCTTGACTTCTAATAAAACAAAACAAAACCCAACCCCAACGGTTTGAACCCACTCAGAGCTCTGTTGGAGACCTACTTCAGTAAAGGCCACAGACACAAAATCCTGATGGGTCTGTTCCACCTTGTTGCATTGACTTGATAACATCTCACAACAAAGGTCCAAATAACAATCCAGACATGGGGATCCATGTAATCCCAAGACATTTTAATGGAAATTATTTCAGAGAATAGTTCTAAAGGTTGATTAGTTCTAAAGTGAATATAAAACAAGAAGTTTACTTTGCACCGTGGCCTCTACCTTCCTAGTTCTCTCCTCAGAGGCAGTAACTCATTGGTTTTGGGGTATCCTTCCCAAGAAAGAGCATGTACATGGAAGTATTTACATGTAGTCTCTTCCAAGGACACTCTGATGGGGTGATCTGTACAGAGTTGCTCTGTTAACCCAATGGTCGCACGTTTTTGCTAGTTTGAATCCACCAACAGCTCTGAGGAAGAAAGAGGGCCAATCTTCCACATGATTTTTTAGTCTCAGAAACTCAATACAGGAGAGAGAAGGAGAAGGTGAGAGAGAATGACTTAAAAACTCAAACACACTGCTCCTTGCTTTTATTTCTCTTAGCAACAGAGCTTGAAAATTATTCTACAGAAGTACATTTTAGCATGGTTCTTTTTAATGATGAAATGGTATTCTATAATGTGAATGTTTAGAGCTCTCCATAAAATCAATGTAAACCATCTTTAAGACAATAAGTTATATTCAGAGGAGACCTCCAGAGGCTGCTCAGGGCAAAGTACCAACCATTAGATAAAGATTTAACAGAGGAGAAGTTAAGGCTGAGAATTTACTTAAGATTCCCTTGTCTGTAATGTCATTTTCAAATACATTTTTCTAGTCTATGAGCTTTTCCCTCCAGCCTATTGAAAAAGGATATTGATGCCAGGAAGATTTTCTTTTTAGACAGTCCCTTCCCCAAGTTTTGTCTTCTCCTGTTTGTGCAATTTTGGCTATGTTTGTAAGGACGACTCATGCCACAGACTGCTTTCATTACAAACCAACTCAGAACTGACTCACTGCTCATCTTCCAAAGGGGTTTTCAGAGGCAATTTAATCATATGGGAGGCGATAGCCTCCTTTTCTCCCACAGAGCAGCTGGAGGACTCAAACTGCATGCCTTTGTGATGGCCGCGCAGCTCCTTACTGAAAGGTCACACGGAAGGTGGCCAACGTGCCATGCTACGCACCTCTTGGGAGGCATTCCAATCAGCCTGCTGTAAGATGACCAATCAGAAGAGAGCATGACCACCAGCCACAGCCCATCTGGTTTTCTGTGGCCTTTTTTAAAACCCCACACTTACGATTAGCCCACCAGAACTCTCCAAGCCATAGACGAGGGTTTCTAAATTTGCCCTCTTTTTTTTATGATTTTTATGGTTTGGGGTTTTACCCCTATGTCTCTGATCCACTTTGAGATGAAATACTACAGGGCCTTTACAAGTAAAACCTAATAATCCACTTTCAAAATGGACAATAGAGATGAAACAGCTCTTCAAAAGGAGAATATTAGAATGGCCATCAACTACATGAGGAAATGTTCAAAATCACTGGCAATCAGAGCGATGCAAATCCAAACAACAATGAGATACCTTCTCACCCAAGCAGCAATGGCTAAGGTTAACAGGATGGCAAACAATGCATATTGGCAAGGATGAAGAGAAATTGGAGCTCATCTTCATGGATGGTGGATTGTAAAATGGTACAATCACTATGAAAGGCAGGTCAGCTTTCCTCAAAAAGAAATCCCATATGACCCAGCTACTAGGAATATGACCCCAGATAATCGGTGCTGAGGCATAAATGGAAATATGATGAACGACTATGCTCATCACAGCATTATTTACAACAGCAAGAAAATGGAAACAGCCCAAATGCCCATCAACAAACAAATGGATTAACAATGAATGAATGAAAACCCAAAATCTCTGTAAATGTTCATTAAAATTAATAAAATTTAAAACAACAACAACAAACCCCCCAAAAAAACAAGTGGATTGAGAAACTGCAGTCCATTCACATAATGGAATATCCTGTCTCCATACCTTTTCAATCTACACCCAGAGAGATCATTTGAGAGGCCGGACTGTATAAGGAGGGGTGTGGCATTAAGATTGGAGGAAGACTTATCAATAATTTGTGTTATGCAGATTACACAACCTTGCTTGCTGAAACTGAGGAGGACCTGAAGTGTTTACTGCAGTAAATCAAGGACTGCAGTCTTTGATATGGATCGAAGCTCAATATCAAGAAAACAAAGATATAATAAATACTGTAAAATACTATAGAACATGGGAAAGAACGGAGGCCATTATGCTGAGTGAAATAATTCCATCACAAAAGGACAAATACTGCGTAAAACTGCTACTGTGAAAATAGGAAGGTAACTGTGGGATGGACAGGAATTAAGAAAGCATAAATAGGACGTGCAGTAAATGAACATTAGAGGATCATGACAAACAAAGCTTAACCTGGGAAGAATTGAGGAAAGAACAATATGGTTATTGCAATCAGCAAATAGAAACAGGAGATGTATACTTGTTCAAAAGAGAAGTGGAAAGAGGACCAAAGAAGGGAGAAAGAGTGTAAAAATCCCCAGGGGAAGCAGATATTAGCTGATGGATGATGAGAGGGTTGAAGGAATAGATAAGGTTTAATGGAGATTGGATAACAGGCATTGATTAATAGTAATTATACATTAAAATTATTAAAAAAATAAAATTAAATTAAAAAATAGTAATTATATGTATATATCTTTTAAACTTACAAAGTATATATGGAATTTTTACATAAAACATATAGTGCATGAACACAACATATACCCATGATTGTATGCTAACCAATGAAAAACTAGAAGAGTGAGAATTTAAACTTCTCAAGACTTCTGTTACTCTAGTACTTAAATCCAAGTCCTTGCCTGAAGTTTTTCTTACCCTCCATCTGCAGGAGATGAGGGTTTCCGTCTGTGTGGCAGGAAAGGTCCCGTCTTTTTCACACTGGGCCTTCAAATGGTGACTAATCACCCTTGTCTTCTGGTGTCTTCTTTCTATGCATTAACACCATTCAGCAAGAGCCATCTAGTTCCACTGTCCTTGTGGCTAGTAATCTCCCCAGTCTCCCAAAAGTCTAAGATATTTAACTGGCTGGGCCATCCCCCTCCAACAGTACCTATCCAGGGTCCCCACAAGGGAAAAGTAATAGCATTGTTCTATGCCAGAGTCGTGAGGTGGTACACCTTCCACCAGAGTTGAAATCATCCTCAGTCACTGGCTGATGGGTGGTGACTTCCCAGGTCCCATCGTCTACTTCCTTGGACCTCTCTTGACAGCAACTGTCTTAGGTTCTTCAGGAAACTGCTGCTGAAATGGAGATTTATGTGTAGATTAATGAATATATTTTTTTTCCTTTGGTTTCTTTTGTTCTTAGTCTACCTGGTGCTCTGAAGCTTTACTATTAAGAATCTAGATGAGGATCTGAAGTTTCTCATCTTTCTTGGAGCACAGTATGTGTTAATAAATGTATTAAACACGGAAGCATCTGGAAGGAAGAAATCTCGTTTTTGCAAAACAAATCTTTATTCCAACACTGACAACTAGCAGCTTGTTTTCCAGAGGAAGCATTTTGCAAAATGATTTCATGACTTTCATGATTCATGGAAAATTCTAAGGTGTTCTCTTCAAGTGCTATGCTTTTCTCTCCTTATCTATTCTCCCAGGCCGTTAATCTTTGCAGATACATGTTGAAATTTTCCATCCTATCTTTTAAGAGATAGCTCTCCAAATCTTTCACACTCTCTATTTCTTGGCCTTCCTCTTCACTTCTGGCTTTCAGTTCGATAATTCTGTCCTCAGCTTTCATATCTCTGTTGTTGGTAAGTGTATGCAGATTTACTGAGGAATGGAGTAGTATCTGGAAATCTGAGCAGAACAAGGAGATGAGCTATCATGAAACCACAACAAAGACGGTGAACGTTCTAGAGCAGGCCTGCCCGGCACAGCCACCCCTCTGAGTCAAGAGGGCTGATCCATCTCATTCCTGGACTGATCACCCATTGGATATGAATCGTCCTGTGGGAAGGGATGTGGTTTTGGTGAGGTGGCTCTATACTGCTGAGGGCATCTTACTTCCTCTAACTTCCTAAATTGGAAAGAGAATCAAGAACAACCCAATGCTGAAATATGTAAGAGAGGTCTGGTAGACTTCTACTCTAACCCCCCTCCACCTTCTTCTTTCTTTCTTTTTTTAAATTATAATTTGGATGTTTACAGAGCAAATAAATTCTTCACTTCAACATTCATATACATTTTATTTTATAACATTCCTTTCAATACCCATGAAAGGAAAATTTTTTAAACAATGTCCCCACACCCAAGTATTGTAAGAACCTATACCTTTGATCTTGTGTGAATGTTTGTGTTCCAGGAACTAGCTGACCACAAACTGAAAAAACAATTACTGGAAAAAATCATATTTTAACTAACGTCAGCAGCAGGTAAATGACCTAAAATTGAACTTCTCCTTTTCCAAAGAGCCAATGAGCTAATTCCACGCCAAAGAACCCCTAGACCTTGTATAAATTCCCTTGCTTTTTCAGGCTCGGGGTCGACTTCCCTGTCTCCTGCGTGAGATACAAGTCATCCCGAAGCTTTGTCAATAAAGCCTCTTGTGATTGCAGTGAGTGGATCTGGTGTGAGTTGCTTGGGGTCACGCCCGGTCTGAGAAAAGCCCTAATTTAGGGTCTTTCACCCATAATGCAATTGCCACTTTCCCCCACTTCTTCCCTGTAAATCTGATTTCCATTCATCTTTCCATACCTCTCTGTATTTTCCCTTTCTTGATTTATTTCTATTTATTTATGTATTGCCTTTCTTTTTTTCTTTTTTTTCTTTTTTTTTGTGCAGGAGGCCTGCCTGCGTGGATGGCAGGCCAAGGACTGGGCGTTTATTAAAATAATTACCCGCCTATAGCCTTTCTGATATTGTACTTGTCATTCCCTTCTTGTCTCTTATCATTCTCTTCATCCACCTTAATATGTGACTATTGTTGTTTACCATCGAGTCGGAACTGACCCTCCAGTGGGTTTTCAGAAGCAGTTAAAACGCACAGAAGGAGATTGCCCATCCTTCCCCCATTGAGCAGCTTGCAGATTCGAACCACTAGGCCACCAGTGCTCCCCTGCTTTCCATGGTGTTGGAACATTTTACATTCTCTCCATGGAGTCTAGGATTTTAAAGCTCCATCTCACATACTTTGGCACATTGCCAAGGGAGGCTGGTCCTTGGAGAAGGACATCATGCTTGGACGGGTGGAGGGACTATGCAGGAGAGGAAGATCCCAGGTGAGATGGATTGATACAGTGACTGCAGCAATGGGGGTTTAATGAAATTAATGAGACTGGCTCAGGACAAGAAGAGGTTCAGAGATGCTGCACATAGGGTCGCTATGGGTCACAGGTGACTCGATAACACATAACAACAACCCTACTGAAGTTTGTATTGTCACTTGTGCTCTAATCTCTACCGGTTCCAACGCTAGTCCTCCTTCATATGGAACTCTCTGCTGCTTCTCTGTTGTGTGATTCAGTAAGTCACTGCAATGACCACACGGAACTCGCAGACTGTAATTATTGTGATGGTGTCTATCAGAGAAGTAAGAGATTACAATTCCTACTCAGGAATGCTCAGGATATAATTCTTTGGTCAGAATAGCCTTTTCTCAGTCGTTCTGCAAGCAGATCTCTCTGTTGACTCTTCACTCTGATCCCTGTGCTGAACAGGCAGATACATGTTACAAAGCTTTTAGCTTTGTTTGCACAAGCATCCCTCTCTGCCAATAAGCCCCTCTCAAAGGCTCTCAACTCTAGTCTGGGGTCAGCAAGCCTAACTCCTGAAGACACACGGCTGCACCAGCCATGAGCCTACACACAGTGCCTATCCATAGGCACTCAGTTCGCTCGTTCTGCCTCCTGGTAACCACCTTCAGTCGGCCACTGTGTCTCTCAACCTCTCATCTCCAATGGTACAACACTTTGTCTGTCTTCTGGACTGAGCAGGTTCTCAGCCAGGGATCTCAGGTTCAAAGCATGCACTTGACTCTTCTCTCTTGGTGATCGTAAGCAATGTCCCCTTCTCTGGGATTGTCTCTCTTTCACATCTACTGGGATGACAAAACTGACCAGTCCCTTCCTTAAGGTTCCACACAGATATGTACATGATCCCAATCCCACAAGAGTACCATGCACCTTATTTACATTAATAGGAAGCTACATGATCCTCTTGGTAGGCCACACCAGCTCATATTGCACTCAGTCTTTTTACGGGAGTTATAAAGACTATGACAGAAGTTAATTTCTATTAAATAACTTCCTACACCATGTCACAGCATCGAAACAAGTCATGTACAGCATAGAACTGTGCTCCATAGAGGTGTTTTGTTATTTTTAAAACATTTTTTATATTTGTAAGCAAACTAATGCTTACAAAGTTTGTATACATTGTTTTATACTATTCTTCATTTGCATTATGTTTCATATAATTATTCCCTTGAATTATGTTTTATAAAACTAATCACCATTTTAAAGCTATGGTGGACACTCCTTCTAAGGATCACTGAATGGATTTGAACCACAAATCTTTTAATTAGCAATTGAACACATTAACAATTTTTACTATCTATGTATTCCTGGCGATGTTATAAAATGCCTCATTTGTATGAATGTGGTTCCTAATTTCACTACATCTTACAAAAAAGTTCCCTTGAATGATATATATTATTTCTCAATTTCTTTTTTGTTTTGAATAACATTCACATTGGCAAAGTCAAGAGATTTATTATCAAGTTTATGTCTTAAAAAGTCACTGAGAGACTTAAGGAAAAATTTTTCTCCTGAGCAGACTGGCAGGCTACTTTGTCATAAATTTAGTGGCAGAAACAAAGGACGTTCCTATCATTTCTCCACTTTGTAATATTTCTCTCTCTCTTTAAAAATAAAACCTATCGTGGCATGCCAAGAATATTTAGCTAAAAAAGATCAGATGAAAGCATTTGAGTTATCACTGTGATTTTATAAACTGGAGCATTTCATTTAGATTAGAGCATCCAGATTTGTGGCTATTTTAGAACAAAGGCTCCCTGAAAAAAATTGATGATTGAAAGTAGAATTGATTCCACGGATCTGGTGCTACAACACTTTATGTTATATATAACTTTAGAGCTTAAAATGAAAAAGCTCCTTGTCTAGTATAAGAGCATGTGATGGTGCTGGTTCTTAGGTGCCTGTCAAATGCATCTGTATAAACAGATCTGAATCCTGTCCTATCCTGTGCCAACCTCATCATCTCTCACGTATTTGACCCCATGGCTGCAGTCCCTGTGTCAATCCGTCTGGTTGAGGGTCTTCCTCTCCTTTGCTGTCCCCTCACTTTTCCATACATGGTATCCCTCTCCAAGGAAGAGCCTCTCCCAGCAACACCCTGAAATATATGAGATGAAGTGATACCATCTTTGCCTCCAAGGAGCCCTCTGGCCGTACATTTTCTTAAGACTTCTATATTAAGAGGACGTTGAAACCAAGGCATGATGTTGCCAAATAATGGGATAAGAGCCTGATGACCTGAACAGATGCTTAGTGATATGAGCTGCACTGTGAGTCCAAAGGCTTAAAGTTCTTCGAATGCACTAGCCACTTCACAGGAGATAGAGGGGCAATCTCCTCCCATGTGATTTACAACCTCTGAGATAGCTACTGATGGGTCAGCTATAAACTGGTTCCAATTCGGCGGTACGTAAAAATAACTGACATTTTCTTTAACTTACACAATAGCAGAAGTATATACAGTATATTTTAGAAGTATATAGTATATTTTATAGAAGTATAGAGTACTTTTTAGAAGTATACAGTGCATTTTATAGAAGTATATACAGTGTATTTATACAGTAACTGAAAAAAGAAAGTAAAAAATATTTTGGATCAACAGTATATGCTATTTGCACAGCATCTACTATTCAAGCTGGTACCTTCATGAACTGAATTTCAATGTAAATATCAAAGAAGTTCAAATTTTATACATTTTTAGAACCATTTACATAGTTAAATTCAATGATACCGAAAACACCAATCACACACGTTCAAGTGTGTGGTTCAATTAATGTACTGAATTTATACAATTGAAGTCTGTTTGAGTGGGCTTTTGTGGTCTAATGGTAAGAAGTTAAGCTGCAATCTCAAAGGCACGCGGTTCAAATCACCAGCTGCTCAAAGAAAGGATAGGCCATCTCCTTCTGTGAGATTAACTGCCTTTGAAAACTCACCAGAGGGTCAGCTAAGGGTCGCAACTGACTTGATGGTCTACAACAACAACAACAAGAAGTATCTGTTTAAGCCTTTCTACGAAGATGGCGCCAAAAGCCAAGAAGGAAGCCCCTGCCCCTCCCAAAACTGAAGCCAAAGCAAAGGCAT
>NW_006399761.1:24867521-24874146 GCF_000299155.1 Elephantulus edwardii | reverse complement strand
AAAAAAAAAACACAACAAAAACAAAAGACTTGGAAATTTCAAGCCCTGGTTTTAATATCTTCTTAATGTGTAAGATCCACATGCTCTCATACTGTGCAAGGGACTTTTTCATTCTAAACACTAAAGTTATATATAAAACTGTTTTAGTATCAGATCCATGGAATGCATTTACTTCTAATAAATGGATAACTTTTAATAAATAATAACTTTTGTTCTTTAATAACCACAAGTGTAGATGCCTACAGACAAAAGAAATGTTCCAATCTGTGTTTTATAAGCCATGCAAAGACATTTCTTTGGCTGTGTGGATCATAACAAATTATGGCTAACATGGAGAAGAGTGGGAATCCCAGAAGAGTTAATTGTGCTTATGTAAAACCTGTTAGACCAAAAACTATTGTCTGAACAGAGCAAGGGAACACTGCATTAAAATAAAGAAATGTGTGTGGTGGGGCTTTATCCTCTCTCCATACCTATTCAAACTGCATGCTGAGCAAATAATTTAAGAAGATGAACTCTATGAAGAAGAATGTAGTATCAGGCTCTGAGAAGACTCCTCCACAACTTACATTATGCAGGTGACACAAAGTTGCTTACTGAAAGTGGGGAGAACTTAAAACTTACTGCAGAAGATCAGAGACTACATTCTCTGGTAAGGATTGCATCTGGACATCAAGGGGAAAAAAATCTTAACCACTGGACTCACGGGCAATATCATGTTAGATGGAGAACAGATTGAACTGTCAATAATTTCATTTTACTTGGATCCACAATCAACTCCAATGGTAACAGCGGTGAAGAAACCAAAAGATGTATTGCATTGGGAAATTCAGCTGCCATGGGCCCCTCCAAAGTATTGAAAAGCAATTATATTAATTTACTAAGGTAGACTTGATCCAAGCCATGGTATTTTCAATTACCTGTATGCATCTGAGAATTGGACAGGGACTGAGGATGACAGAAGAGCATCAGTTCCTTTGAATTGTGGTGTTCCTTCGTGCAGTAATTGGTTTTAGGAAGTTGTGCAACCGTAAAAAGTTGAGTTCGCAAATGTTATATCATTGATGAAGTGGGAAGAACAGCAGAGAAGAGCAGGTATTGAGGTTACAACTGGACAACCTTAGGGGATTCAATTTCTTGGTTTACAGGTTTAGAGTCAGTATCGTGAGACATCTTGGTTATTACATGACTAGTGTTCCTGTTCAACCTCTCACTCATGGCACGGAGCCTGGTGTCTTAAGAGCTTGCCCGCAGACATCCAGAATACAACAACTGGACTCTGGAACAGCAGAGGAAGGAGGAGGATTAGGATTATGGTTGCCATAAACAATTGTCTCCTCTGCCATGACTCTGAAATAGTTAACCAGTGTGTAGGTACCATTACTGAACAGTTTGTACACAGATTCTACAGAAGAATCTTGGTAAAAAGGCAGAAAAGAATTCCAAATTCACATGGAATTCAGATATTCTAGCATTTTACCCAGCTGGATTAATCCCAAAATTCTATACTTGACCAGGAGGTAGTCATTAGAACAGAGCAAGGAAACACTGCCTGGTTCAAAACACTTCATGATTCAGGAAAGGTGTCCTCCAGGTATGCATACTATCTCCATACCTTTTCAATCTATATGTGGAACAGATCATCTGAGACGCTGGGCTCTGTGAGGAGGAATATGGCATCAGGATTGGAGAAAGACTCATCAACAACCTTCATTATGCAGGTGATACACTTTTGTGTGCTGAAACTGAGAAGGACCTGAGGCATTTGCTGCAAATGGTCAAGGACTACAGTCTACAGTATAGATTGAAACTCAACATCAAGAAAACAAAGATTTCACCGCTGGGCCAATTGGCAGCATCACCGTAGACCAAGAAGAGATTGAGAATGTTAACAGCTTCTGCTTGCTTGATTCAACAATCAACTGTCAAGGACCTCTCCAGAGTACTAAAGAGCAATGATGTCAGTCTCGAGACTACAATGAGCCTGATCCAAGCCATTGTCTTCACAATTACTTGTTATGCATCAGAGAGTTGGACAATGATTAAGGATGATATTAGAAGAATAGATGCCGTTGAGTTGTGGTGCTGGAGAAGAGTATTGAATGGACTGCTAAGAGAACAAACAGATCTGTCTTAGAGAGGGTAAAACCAGACTGATCCTTCCAGACAAGAATTTTGAAGTACCATCTCACATACTTTGGACATGTTGCCAGGAGGGACCAGTCCTTGGAGAGGGACATCATATTTGGGAGGCTGGAGGAACAGTGCAAGAAAGGAAGACTCTGGGTGAGAAGGATTGACTCAGTGACTGAGGTAGGCGTGTCAAAAGCAATGAAATTGGCTCAAGATAGAGCACGATTCAGAGCTGTTATACAAAGGGTTACAATGAGTCACAAGTGACTCAATGGCACATGACAGTAATATACATATAGATCATCTCATTGGATGGATTCTAAGAATCAGGTCTATTATGAAGAAGCTCAATCTTATCAGTCAGAAGAAACTCAGGGTCCAGCTGTGAAACAAACCATTTAGTTTCTTAGATGTAAGTTTAAGTTGAAAAATGAAGAAAACTAAAACAAGTCTATAAGAGCCAACAGTATAATGTTGAGTATTGTTAGTGCTAATATGTGCCTTTGAGTTGGCTCCAACTCATAGCTACTCTATGTACTGCAACTCTGAAGGTTACCCTGTACTGAGCCAGTCGCATTGATTCTAACATACCTACCCCCCATTGCCCTAGTTACTGCATCAATCCATCTCTTCCAGGGTCTTCCTTTCCTGCACTGTCCCTCCACTCTTCCAATCATGATCCTTCTCCAAGGACTGATCCCTTCTGGCCATGTACCCATATGCGAGACAAAGCTTCAAAATCCTAGCCTCCAAGGAAAAATTTGGTTTCACTCTCTCCAAGACAGACCTAATTATTTTCTTGGCAGCCCACGGTATGTTCAAGGTTCTTCTCCAACACCAAACTTGAAGGCATCGATTCTTCTGTCATCTTTAGTCATTGTCTAGCTTTCTGATATGTAGCAAGTAATTGAGAAGAACATAGCCTGGATTAGGCACCCCTTAATCTCTAGACTGATATTGTTGCATTTCAGTACTCTGGAGAGGTTCCTGACAACAGATTTTCCCAGTGCAATTCATCTTTTCATTTCCTGACTGCTGGTCCCAAGAGGGTTGATTGTGGAGCTGAGCAAGCTGTAATTATTAACAACCTCAATCTTTTCTCCATCAATCGTGGCCTACTAATTGGCCCAGTGATGACAATTTTTATCTTCTTGATGTTGAGCTTCAGTCTATATTGAAGATTACTGTCCTTGACCTTTTGCAGCGAGAGCTTCATGTTCACTTTAATCAATCAAGGTCCTGTCATCTGCATAACACAGTACTTGACGAGTCTTCCTCCAATCTTGATACCATATTTCTCCTCAAAGTGCAGCTTCCTGAGTGATCTGTTCTGCATATAGATTGAAAAAGTATATTCAACGTGAATTTAAAGATCATCTCAAGAATAGACTTGCACCTTTCAATGAAGATGGTGCCAAAAGTGAAGAAGCTCCTTGTTCCTCCCAAAACTGAAGCCAAAACAAAGGTGTTAAAGGCCAAGAAGGCATCCTGAAGGGCATCCACAGCCACAAACAAACAAACAAAAAGGAGGATCCACACGTCACCCACCCATCTGGTGGCCTAAGATACTGAAACTCTGAAAGCAGCCCAAATACCCTCCCAAAGAGCACCCCCAGGAGAAACAATCTTGACCACTATGCCATCATCAAGTTTCCCTGACCACTGAGTCAGCTGCGAAGAAGATAGAAGATAACAACAAGCTTGTGTTCATTGTGGATGTCAAGGCCAACAAGCACTAAATCAAACAAGCTATAAAGAAACTCTTTGATATTGATGTGGCCAAGGTCAACACCTTGATTAGGCCTGATGGAGAGAAGAAGGCCTCTGTTTAACTTGCTCCTGACTATGATGCTTTGGATGTTGCCAATAAAATTGGGATCATCTAAACTGAGTCCAGCTGGCTAATGCTAAAGACAAATTTTTCTCACCAAAAAAAGAGAATAGACATGTTCATTGATCACTACTGAATGAAGACCAGATGAGCTGTGGGATGACATCAAGAATATTATACATCAAGAAAGCAACGAGTCATTTTAAAACTCATTTAAGAAAACACAAAAGAAAGAAAAGAGCAAATTGGATTTCAGAAGAAACTCTGAAACTTGCCTTTGAATATGTTGTTCTTTTGTTGTTAAGTGGGAGCAGAGTAGACTCATTGCGACCCTATGAACAAAAGATCTGAACTCTGTTATACAACTATTTTCTTTTCTCTAATGTTGATAGTTTCCAAAGGCCTGTTGTTTAAGAAGTGGATATAGAATAGCTAAAATGAATAATGATGCAAAAGAACTTGTAACAGACAAGAAAGGAATGGAAAATTAACATTTCTGCAGTAATATTTTTAAAGGGAGAAGTGTCATTTTAGTATAGAAGGACAGTTGAAAGAGGAATCTTTATCAGGCTGAAGTCCTCTAAGGCCAGAAGGACAATTCTGAGGGAGACTTTTTTATTGTATGGTAAAACAGGCACAGAAACCGAAAGTAAGCAAAGAAGCTTTTATTGGGGCCCTCAGGCTCTTGGGTGGGGTTCTTGCGACGAAGAGTGAGGGAGAGACAGAGAGACAGCCTGACAGGGCGGGTCAGAGAAGTTCATGTACCGTGAAGAGGAACTGGTCTTTTAAAAGACTCAGGGAGGAAGAGGCCAGAGGAAGTAGTTGTATAGCTCACGGACTGACCGTAGTGGTGACATCTGATGATGCTGTTAAACGGGCAGTCTCTGGGCAGAGGAAATAGTTGTGGAGCATGCTGATTGGCTGTGGCTGTTGACACAGTTAAGTGACAGCTGATGACGTTATGTTGCTAGGTGGGAAATTTCTTGGCAGAGGAAGCAGTTGTGGAGTCTCCTGATTGGCTGTGGCGGTTGTCAGCAAGGTAGTTTGCCACTTGGGTTGAGTCAGCCCCGTAGGGCCTATCACTTATCAAGTCTAAAAGCTTTAGCTGTTGTAGTTTGTGTCAGTGTATACCACAGTTGGGTGTTACTGCCTTATATTAACATAACAGTAGGACCTTCTGACTTTGTATCAAAGATGACCTTTGCAATGAATAGCACAGAAGATGGTTTTAAAACCTTAACTGAATTCCTGCTAGGTTTGCTCTGAACCAGACTTTTCTTATTTTCCTAATTCCGCCTGAGATGGTAGAGACCAGCAAGGCCAGCATTCAGGTAATGGAGGCATCATAAGGCCGAGAAACACAGGCCTAGGGCACCTCCAGAGAGCTCTAGTGGCTTAGAAGGAATTGCTCTGCCAGAGCAAAAGTATATGGTTCGAAAGATGTACAACCTCCTTCTGTGTTGTTTCTGCTTCTGAAAACCCGCTGGTAAGTCAGCTGTAGGTCCATTCAGACACAAGGGAATTAAAACAACAGGCAATTCCGGGTGTTCCCTCTTAACATTTCATTCTGCTAAGAACTTGTAGACAGCCATCTTGAAAGAGCATGATCCTTGGTGACTAAACACCCAACAAGATCAATGGCATCTTGAAAGAAGAATGCCTAGAAAAAGAAAATGCAAGTCCTGTCATGATTCAACAGCTAACTGGAAAGATGTCATGTTTGAGGCTAGCTGCATGCTCCTAATGATTTACATAATCTCTGGTGTCCTACACGAAGGCATTCAACTATGTGGATCATAACAAATTATGTCAAGCATTGAGAAGATTGAAAAATCTCAGAATACTTAATTGTGCTCATGCAAAACCAAGAGGCTCTTGTGCAAATAGATCAAGGAAACACATTGTTGTTGTTGTTATTTAGTCGCCTGTGATTCATAGCAACCCTATGTATAACAGCTTTGAACACTGCTCTATTCTGAGCCAATCTTATTGTCTCTGACATACCTACCCCCATTACCCCAGTGACTGAATCAAACCATCTCATCCAGGGTCTTCTTCTCTTGCACTGTCCCTCCACCCTCCCAAGCATGATGTCCCTTTCCAAGGACTGGTCCCTCCTTGTAACACATCCAAAGTATGTCAGACAAAGCTTCAGAATTATTTCCTCCAAGGAACATCCTGGTCTCATCCTCTCTAGGATGAATCTGTTTATTCTCCTAGCAGTCCATGGTATATTCAATACTCTTCTCCAACACCACAGCTCAAAGGCTTGAGTTTTTCTTCCATCATCCCTAGTCATTGTCCAGTTTTCTAATGCATAGCAATTAATTGCAAAGACTATGGCCAGGATCAGGTGCACCTTGGTCTCCAGACTGACATCATTGCTCTTTAGTACTTTGTAGAAGTCTCTCACAGCAGACTACATGATTTTAGGGAAGATGTGCATCAGGGCTGTATCCTTTCTCTGTACCTATTTAGTCTGGGCACTGCTGTTGGGCGCTATGAAGTTTGCTGCCTCTGGAAACTCTATGTACGACCAGTGCTCAGGCTGTTCGTTCATAGGGTCGCTATGAGTCGTCTATGACTCAACGGCATTAAACAACAATAACAATGACGACGACCAAGAGAGAGCTACGTTGGCCTAGTGGAAGGAAGCTGTGC
>NW_006399761.1:24857912-24866041 GCF_000299155.1 Elephantulus edwardii | reverse complement strand
TTCTGACACACTTACCACCATTACACCAGTGACTGAATCAATCCATCTCATCGAGGGTCTTCCCCTTCTGAAATGTCCCTCCACCCTCCCAAGCATGATAGCCCTCTCCAGGGACTGGTCCCTCCTTGCAATATGTCCAAACCAGAATAAATGGGGAGATAGATGTACCAGACATATGAAACAAGTTCTGCATATCTTTATGATACCAGTCTCCCCAAAATGATTGAGGATTTCTTAGCAGTGGCACATTGGCAGTTGGGTCTGGATAATTCCATGTCTTAGATGACTGTTGTGGGCAATGCGGGAAATTTAGCCCCATCTGGGGCCTCTATTCATTAGATTCCAGTAGCAGGCTGTAGTCGTGGCAACAAAAAAAAAAGGTCTGCCAGATAAATGTCCCCTTGGGACTAAAACTGTCCTCTGTTAAGAACCACTGATTTAATGAAATTAAAATTAAAGTTACAATTGTAGAAAACTCAACTAATAAGTTAATTCTGAAATTCATATGAAAATGAGGAAAAAATCTAGACAAAAGAAACCAATTTTGAAAAAAACAGAAACAAATTTGAAAGACTTACTTTATTTGCTTTCAAAGCGTTGATAAATTGGACTGTATAGAATTAATGCATCATTTCTCATAAAGTTATTGGAGGATATCCCAATGAAAACTGAGGGAATAAACCAAGAAAGAGAAAGGATTCAAGAAACAAGGAATTGAGCACAGGAGAGAGGGGGAAAGTCACAAGAGTGTCGTGAAGAGAGGGCCTTAGGGGACAGATGAGTGACAGGTGTGCAGAACCAGTCCAGACCGGAGCAGAAGAGAAGGCTCCAAAATGGAGTCTCCAAGAAAAAAAAAATGAAATGGGTTATAGGAAGTATTTGAGACTATTGAATGGAATTTGTGTAGGAGTACCAAGGTTTGAGAATGAGTTCATGATTGTTGGTATGTGCCTTCAAGATGGAACAAACTCCTAGCTGACTCTAGTGGATTTTCAGAGGCAGTAAGTTACGCAGGAGGAGATCCTCTCTCTCATGCCGAGTAGCTAGTGGATACGAACTGCATGCCTTTAGGCTGGTGGCGCAACTCCTTACCACTAGGCCACCAGAGCGCCCTCTGAAAGAATGATTTTACCAGGAAAACTAAGTCACAGGGAAACTGAAGGATCTTTCGGGAAATTAGAAATTGTCCACTTTGTATGATACACCAAACAATGCAGTACAAATTGTTTACATAGACATAATAGTTGAATAAAAACCCAGTGATTACATGGTAGACAGTTAGCAACTTCTCTAAAATTCTGTTCTTTTTTTCATCCTGAAGACGGCTTTATCTAGCTTCTTTGTTCTTCACCATGAGTCTGTTACCTGTTGGTTTTTACTGATGTTGGTAAATCTGTGCACAGAAGGTCCTGAGTCCCACTTTTAACTTTCTTCAGTTCTAATGTAAATTTGGAAACCAGATAGATAAACTCATTTTAACTGTGTAAAATTAAAATATGTGAAGTATAACATGACAAAGTTTCTTTGTATTCTTGATAAAAATATACACAACAAAACATTGAGCAATGCGGCAATTTCTACATGGAATGCTCCAGTAACGAAGGTCCCATGCTCCAAGTGTGCAATGATTCTGGCTATCCTTTCCAGATTTTTCCACCACCTTTAACATAAACTCAAAGCTCCCTAAGCAAAGCCTTCTTTCTCCTCCTTTCCCCTGAAAATCACTCATAATCTTTAATTCCTGCATTTTTGCTTATTTCATATAAGTGAAAGTATATAATATTTGTCATTTTGCAACTTACTTATAGGTAGACCCTTATTTACAGACATGTTCAAGTTATAACAAACCACACTTTCTACTAACATTTTCATTTCTCCCTAGCCGCACTTCTAAGAGGTGTGTTTGTTCTTGTGGCAATCTGTGGAATACTCTTATACTCTTTACCAGGACTATGATTTAAAGATGTGGTGTCAAGATTTTGTTGTTCAAAACGGCTTTCCTAGCCAGCAAGTTTGTCTTTGACACGTTGGTGGACAGGATCACAGGATGTGTTCATCTGTCCGCAAGGGGATTGCTTAATCTCACCATGTCATTGAGTTTAAATGGAGTAAGTAGTTCAGCAACAGACACTGGGAATCTCAACAACAAAAAAGAAGAGGAAGTAGTGCACACTCTTAGGGGCCAGAGATTCCTGCACCAGCCAGACCTGGATCTACACAAGATTAACAGCTGCCTCAACAGAGAATTAGAAGCCAACAGATGAGAAATCTGGCTTGGGACCACTGTTACCTGGAGCCAGAGGTCTCCACCCACACTTCCTGGAGGACTAAGCGAGCTTTGTGACATTGATGTAAGCCATGAGGCTGAAGATTAAAGGGACTGGAACCAAGCTTGGGAACTGTCTGGACTGAGGGACTGTGTCCTGCTGCCAGCTTAAAGTCAATTTGAATAAATTCTAATAAACCTCTTAGGGAGCTCTGGTGGCCTAGTTGTGAGAAGCTGCATGGGAATCTTGAAGGCACGTGTTTCAAATCCACCAGCTGCTCTGCAGGAGAAAGATGGATAATCTCCTCCATTCGAGTAACTGTCTCCGATCACTTACTGAAGGGCCAGCTATGGGTCAGTTCTGAGTGACAGTACACAAAACAATAACAAACCCCATCGTAAGCTCCACTAGCCTTGTGGTTAAGAAGTTGCACTGCAATCCCAAAGGCAAGTAGTTTGAATCCACCAGCTGCTCCATGGAAAATTGGATGTGAAATCTCCTCCCCTTGGATTTGTTGTTATGTGTTGTCGTTGACTCACAGCGACCCGATGTACAATACCACTTGTCCTTTGTATTTACTTGCTGGTTCTTGAATAGTACATAAAAACACAACAGATTACTTACAGTACAGGATACAATGTAAATTTTGTGTAAATAGTCCTTTACACTCTCTCTAGCCTTTTAGGAGGGAACTCTGATGGAATCATCCCCAGGAAACTGTACTACTCATCCAAAGCTTGCAAGTCTGGTAGTTCAAATCCACCAGTGGCTCCGCTGGAGAAGGATGGGTAACCTCCTCCCAGGAGATTTACTGCTCTGAAAACCCACCGGGGGTGCTCTGGGTCAGTTCGAACTAGATCGTACACAAAACCAACAACAACGAAGCTCATAGTCATGAGTATGGTTCTGCAAAAATCTGTTTCGTAATCTGCATAGTCACCCAGCCAAGTAATAGGATTGGTGTTAGAATTAGTAGAAGAGGCATGGGAGCAGGGGAGCCGTGTCTGACGTAATGAGAATTAGTTTTGTATTGTGGATGCTGTTGATGGGGACAGTTCCCCTTGTGGAGTTAGTAGAGGTCAGACCCTGCCTGTCCCCATACTAACTACACCAATATTATGAAAGATACCAGTTCTTTTTCAGTCTTCCTTACATATTACTCAACTTTCACATGCAAATGAAGCCATTGAAAACATGGCTTGGGTCAGGCACAGCACTGCCTTTAAACACATCCTTGTTTTAAGCACTTTAAAGAGATCTTTGGCACCAGATTTGTCCAAAGCATCATGATAGACGATTGTTGACAGCGTCAGTTTGCTTGGCTCCACAATCAACACTCTTGGTACCACAGCCAGGAAATCAAAAGATGAATTGCATTGGTAAAGCCTGCTGTCAGGGACATTTCCAGGATACTGAAGAGCAATGACGCCAGTCTGGAGACTAAGGTGTGCCTGATTCAGGCCATAGTCTTCGCAATTACTTGTCATGCATCAGAAAGCTGGACAATGACTAGGAATGATAGAAGGAGAATTGATGTCTTTGAGCTGTGGTGCTAGAGAACATTATTGAATAAACCATGGACTTCCTGGCAAGCAAACAGTTTCATCCTAGAGAGAGCGAAACCAGGTTGCCCCTTGGAGACAAGGACTCTGAAGCGCCATCTGACATACTTTGGGCCTGTTGCAAGGATGGACCAGTCTTTGGAAAAGGACATTATGCTTAGGAGGGTGGAGGGACAGCACAAGAGGAGATGACTGACCCTAGATGAGATGGATTGACTCAATGACTGGTGTGATGAGAGAAGGTGTGTCAGAAACAATAATATTGGCTCAGGATAGGGCAGGGTTCAAGGCTGTTGTATATAGGGTTGCTATGAGTCACAGGCAACTTGATGGCACATAACAACAACAACAACATATCTTTGGATTGCTTTACAGCAGCTTCTATGAAAGTTGATCATGGCTTCAAGTAAAATGAATCCTCCATTTATCATGATGCTGCCTGTTGATCTAGTTGTGAAAACATTTGCTTTTGTGTATGTTGACAATGAATTCACACAGAAGACTACAGTCCTTCATCTTCTTCAGTAAATACTTCACTCAAGTCCTTTTCACTTTCTGCAAAGTTGCAGCCTGCGTAATATAGGTTGTTGGGCATTTCCCCCTAATTCCGGATGGCCACAATATTCTCCACGTAGTCCAGCCTCCTGAATTATTTCCTCAGCACACACCTTGACTAGGTATGACCAACAGATAAGACCCTGACACACATTTCTTGATTTTCCACACATACTGTGCCCTTTTTCTGTTCAAACAATTCTTCCTTAGTTTGTGGACAAGTTTTGAATAAGCACAATTAAACGCTCTGGGATTCCCATTATTTTCATTGTTACCCAAAATGTGTGATGATTCACACAGCTGAACGCCTTTGCATAGTCAATAAAACACAAGTAAACATCTTTCTGATATTCTCTGCTTTCACTCAAGGTCTATCTGACATCAGCAAAAATATTGCTATTCCGGGGATTCTTTTGAAACCAGCTTGGATTTCAACCAATTCCCTGTTCCTTTATTACTCTAGCCATTTTTTACTCATCTTCAGCAAAATTTTACTTGCTTATAATATTAATGATATTGCTTGATATATTCCAGATTCTGTTGGCTGAAGTAAAGGTTTCGGGACCTTCCTTTGCTGATGGGGCATAACTCTAAATGAGGAGAAATGACTGCAAACATCCATTTATCATTGAAACATCGAATGTAAGAAATATGAATCTAGGAAAATTGAAACTTGTCAAATATGAAATAGAATGCTTGAAGATAGATAATCCAAGCATGAGTGAGCTGAAATGAACTGGCATTGGCCAACATGCTGAGAATGACAAATTAAAGAGGAACAGGGATAGTCTCCCATTCACAAGAGCATTTTAAGCTCTCTCCTGAGGTACGCGCATAGGACGCCTGTGTAAAAAGGTGGCATATGTGACATGTCCATTAGTCTGTCTGGTGTCTTTGCTTTTGTGAGCCTGAATAAGTGAGCAAATCTCTGTGTAAAGATAAAAGTACCAATGTTAAGGGTTGTTATAATATTGAAGGTGGTTAAAGATAATTTGGTGAGGATTTCACTTTACAATTTCTTTTAAAAGTTATAAAAATAAGGTAATAATGAGTAGGCTCTTTTTCATTATCTTCTGTGTGGCCTAGTAGCAGGAAGCTGTGCTGCAATCCCAAAGGCACGTGGTTCAAATCCACCAGCTGCTCCATGGGAGAAGGATGGGCAATCTCCTCCCGGGTGATTAAATGCGTCTGAAAACCCGCAGGAGGGTAAGCTGTGGGTCAGTTCTGACTCTTACACAAGAATATTTGTACTGTATCTGTGCAGCCCAGTGATAAGCTACTTTAAAGAAAGGAATATAATAGAAGTCCTGATAGGCATTTGATAAAGCATTTGTATATGTGTGTGTGTGTGTACAATTCTGAGAATCAGCTTTTGACAATAAACAAATGTCTCAGATCTGAAAATCAGAGAGGACAGCATTCATTTCATTAGACATCATGACTTAAATTTCTGCTGTAGATTTAATAAAATAGAAAGAGTAGACAGCAAAAAAAAATTATTGAAACGACAGGCAAAATATTTTCTTTTTGTTAATTGAAAGGAATAAATATTAAATCCTTCATAAGATAAACTAAAGATGATAATTGGATGAGATCTGAGTAAGTAGCTTTTGTTTTGGTAGAAATCCTTTTAAACTATCGTATTGAGCATCACACAACAAATTTGAAGAAGATAATATCAAAGCTTTGTTTGTTTTAACTAAACTGTTTTCTAGGAATATTTGGTTTTCCTAGAAAACAGTTGTTACATTTAAGATAATGAACTTCGTTTTCCTACACTGCTTTGATAATTAGAACATGTTTCTTTCCGCTTAGTTCCGGAATATAAAGGAAATCATAGTTAAGCTCTTTCTCAGGTTTGTTTGGGTGTTTTTTGTTTTGGTGGTTTTTTTTGTGTCAAACATGTTTTTCTTCTAAGAACGTGGCACTGCTTACTTTGGTGATTGTCAAGGATGGAAAAGAAGCCCCCTTTAGTACCACATACTGATAATCAGAACATAATGTGAGCCCAAATATCTAAAACAAAATTTCACTTTCAATTGAAATGTTTTTAAATTCATGAAAGACTGACTTTTTGATTAATTATTAAAGGAGACATCCATTTGATTTTCATACGCCAATGGGTTCGTCCTGGAGAGAGTGAAACCAGGCTGCTCCTTGGAGGCAAGGATTCTAAAGCTTCGTCTGACATACTTTGGGCATGTTGCAAGGAGGGACCAGTCCTTGGAGAGGAACATCATGCTTGGGAGGGTGGTTGGACAGTGCAAGAGAAGACCCTCAATGAGATGGATTGATTCAGTGACTGGGGAATGAGGGCAGGTGTGTCAGAGACAGTAAGGTTGGCACAAGAGAGAGCAGGGTGCACCACTATTGTACATAGGGTTGCAAGCGACTCAATGGCACATAACAACAACAACAAACAACAATGGATTTTATTCACCTATTATCTTGTTGTGTGCAGTCAAGTTGGAACCAAGCCATAACTGATCCCCCAGTGGGTTTTCAGAGGCCATGCCCCTCACAAGAGGAACCTGTCCATCTTGCAGTAGCTGGTGGACTAGAACTGTAAGCCTTTGGGTTGGCTGCATAACTCCTTATTACCACTGTGCCACCAGAGCTCCCTGTTATTCCCCTAGTGCTGTCATAAAGAGAGTTTTTTTTTAAGGAGCTTTGGTGGCATAATGTCAGGCTATTAACCACAAGGTTGGCAGTTTGAAATCACCAGTTGCTGTCTGGGAGGAAGATGGACGTTTTTCCCCTCCCAGTAAACACTTACAGCCCCAGGCTGTGACGGAAGATGGTCATGAGTTGGCATCGATTCCATAGCAGTGGGGTTTAGGGAATTTATTGTATTTTTATGCAATAATGAGCCTGTTTACATGCTTTTTTTTCAAGCCTCAAAATCCTCTTGCCTGTTAATTTCCTACTTTGTGCAATAGTGTGTTTGTGTGTGTGTGTGTGTGTGTGTGTGTGTGTGTGTTATTTAGTGGGTATGTGGGCATGTTACAGGTGAAAAATACAGTCATGGATGTGATGGTCTTTTGAAGAGTGGAAGAAGGGCTATTGTTCACACAGGTGCTTTCTCTAACAAGGTAGGGTTAGGCTCAGTCCCAAAAGGGCAAATATTTATTGTATAAAATCATTATTGTAGAGTGAGTATGAGAATCCGAGGAGGGAGGAGGGTGGAAAGAGAGGGATAAAGATGTGAAGGGGGGCGGGGGGATAAATCATGGGGTTGTACAATTTGATGGGTCTGGGGGTGTGAGGGCAATTGGAAGAAAATAGTCTGAAAGAATGTACTCAAAGTTTGTAAATAAACTAGTATAATAAAAAAAAAAAGATGAGATTAGGAATGAGGACACATAGAGATTGAAGACTGGAAAAAACTGGCTTCCTTCAAGCTATCCAAATGTGAGCCTCTCTTGACCAGCCTTCTCCACGCCCAATGGTTTGAAGACCCCCTCCTTTGAAGATCACTGGAAGCTCTAACACGTGCGTCAAGAAAACACTGCCATCTAGCGGCAACTATTTCAAGTCCTAGACATAAGGTTCTCTTGACGTGTTGAAGGGCATCTTTTTGGGGGTTCAGTCCCCCTTAGTAAAATATCTTGCATTTATGTTGTGTTTTAGGCTTAAAATGTACCTCTACATTTATTATGCTACTTCGTACGCCAAGAAACCCACTGAGAGAGCTGATATTATTTCATTCTCTAGATGAAGCAGAGATCAGAGAGGATCTGATCCT
>NW_006399761.1:24820585-24855539 GCF_000299155.1 Elephantulus edwardii | reverse complement strand
GCATGCTCAAAGTATGTGAGATGGAGCTTTAAAATTCTTCCTCCAAAGAGCAAACTGGTTTCACCCTCTCCAGGACTTGCCTGTCTGTTCTCTTGGCAGTCTATGGTATGTCAAATACTCTTCTCCAGCACCACAGCTCAGAGGCAAGAGACTTCTTCTTTCATCCTTAATCACTGAATAAGTTCATCCCTCTTGATTTTCTGACTCCAGCTCTTTGAACATTATAATACTTCCTGAACTGTCCTTTGAAATCTTCAGCTCCTTCCTTTAATTTCCTGATTTCTTCCCTTTGCTTTGGCTTCTTGGCGTTCTAGTACAAAGTTCATGGTCTCTCCTGACATCCATCTTAGTCTTTCCTTCCTCCTCTTTCTTTGTAATAACTTTCCCCCTCCCTTTTTTATTTTATTTTGCTTTGTTTACAAATTTGGTATACATTATGTTTAACATTATTCTTAATTCACATTGTGTTTCATATAATCATTCCCATTCGTTATGTTTTAGAAAATTACTCACCATTGGATTATGCCCACCATTACCCTATCTTTTCAGGTCCCTGCAGATCTTTCTTATTTCTTTTACCCCCTCCCTCCACCTACAAAATTGTGCAACCCTATGGCTTTGTCCCTATCCATCCTTACTCCTCTTTTCCCCCCTTGTTTTCCCCCCATCCGTGTTTTACTAGTTATCCTTCTGTTTTTACAATAATAGTCTTATGCAATATTTGTCGTAATGAGACTGAGTTCGTTTACTCAGCATAATGCTTTCCAATGTCTCCCAAGGTTTCAAGTCTCCTAAGTTCCTGAGTGCTGCATAGTATTCCATTGTGTGAATGGACCACAATTTCTCAAGTACTTCATTTGGTTGTGGTGGGACATTTAGGCTGTCTCCTTATTCTTGCATTGGTGAATAATGCTGCGGTGAACATTGGTGTACAAATCTCTGTTTGTGTCTCCGTTCTAATTTCCTTGGGGTATATATTCCAAGCAGTGGAATAACTCTCATACACTGGTGGTGGGATTATAAAATGGCACAACCCCTCTGGAAGGCAGTTTAGCATTTCCTCAAAAAGCGGAACATAGAAATTCCATATGACCCAGCTATGCCACTACGAGGAATGTAATGACTTTTTGCATCCTTCATGCATGAAAGTAAGTGGCCTGGGTGCAAGACCCTCAGGAGTGTGGCTTATGAGCCTAGATATCATTGTGTCAGTTTTGGTTTGTCTTGGTCCTTCTTCTATGTGAACTGAGGTCAGCGGCTGATGAACCAGTGAGTGTTATTATACATGAAATCACTGTACCATGGTGTGCACAGTGAGTTTGGACAATCTACACCCCTCTCAGGATAAGCCTGCCTCTCCTACCCTGTGTTTAGGACTGCTCCTTTAGCTCAATACATCTCAGAAAACAGACTTTCTGTTTATAGAATATTATTGCTTTTCAATTTTTGACTCATGCACTTTTAACTTGTTAGTTAAATTTGTATCTTCTAGGCTGCAACACTTCCATGATACATCTTCAAGGATATGAACATGTACGGCTAAGCACAATTGATAACAGTGCATCTAAATTCCAAAATCAATCTCCATAATAGTCTATGTGTTTCCTACTGCCAAAGGGGCCCTTTAGAGTAGTGAGAGAAGACCTTCACCCTGAAACCCACAGCGTCCCTTTTCAGCAGGAAGTAGCTAAGAGAATACGCCATCCCCTTCTCCTTATGAATCAGGGTGAAGTCTCTCTCAGGGAGGAGTGATAGGGAATGGCAAGGGACACACTGACAAAGGAGATTAATCAGAACTGGCTTTGACAAGCACTGTGGCAATTGGACAATTAAAACAGACATGGGGGTGGGGGAAAGAAGAACGAACTGGGGATGAGGGTGGAGAAAACAGTGCAACAATGAATGAATGAAAACCCAAAATCTTTGTAAATGTTCATTAAAACTAATAAAATTTAATAATAAAAAAAGAAAAAAAAGAATGTTCTAAGAACTGATCTACTTGGGGGTTTTTGTCACATTCTTCTTCTCATTCTTCACATGGAAGGCCGCACATTTCTCAGATTTTAATTTAAATGTCACCTCAATGACGACTCTGTCTTGTTTTGTACAAGGTTCTACCTGTTATCTTTGTTTCTACCAGCACCTATTTGTGGCCTAAAAATGTCCTGTTGTTGTTATTACATACTGTCAGAACCACATAGCTGACCTCCCAGGAAGTTTTCAGAGACTATAAATTAGGTGGGAGGAGGTGGCCCGTCTGTGCACTGCGGAGTAGTGGTGGATCGGGCTGGCAGTATAACACCCTAGCCGCTAAGCCACCAGGGTACTCTTGTTAGGCATTCTGTTAGTAGGTGCCATCAAGTCAAATATGACTCATAGCGACCCTTTGAGCAGATCTGACCCCTGTCCCACCCTGCGCCATCCTCATCATGTCTGACATACTTGGGCCGATTGGTGCAGTCACTGAGCCGATCCACCTTGTTGAAGGTCTTCTTCTCTTTCACTAGCCCTTTGCCCTCATAATGTCTTCTTCCGAGACTGACTGCTCCTAACAGCATGCCCAAAGCATGTGAGATGAAGCTTTGTCACCTTTGCCTCCAAGGAGCTGTTCTTTCTTTTGGCAACCCGGGGGATGTTCAGTCCTCTTCTCCAACACCACCGCTCGAAAGCACTGAGTCTTCTTCTGTCATCCCTATTCAGTGTCCCAACTTTCAGATGAATAGCAAATAATGAAAAAGACCATGGTTTGAATCAGGTGAACCTTAGTCTTTAAAATGACTCTATTGCTCCTCAGGACCTTGGAGAGGTCCTTGACAGCAGATTTTCCAGTGCAACATGCCTTTATTACTCTCCTCCCCCACCCCCCCCTTCAGCTCTGGTGGCCTAGTGGTAAGAAGCTGTGCTGCAATCCCAGAGGCTCACAGTTCTAGGCTATCTGCTGCTCCACAGGAGAAGGATGGGCAATCTCCTCCTGTGCGATTAATTGCCTCTGAAACCCACCAGGAAGTCAGCTATAGGTTGGTCCTGACTGACAGTACACAACAAACAACAACATCAGATACACTGCTCCCTCCGTCCCACAATGTGAGCTTTGTTGAGGGCAAAGCTTGGTCTGTTTTATTCACTTCTACGTGCCTAGCACCTAGGGCAGGGCTTGGCACAGGGTGGGTATTCAATAAATATCTGTGACCGAAACAAACTACAACTTTCCCTCTTTGTCCGACTCCATCTTTTTCAATCTGCACTGCCAGCCTGGCCTGGTTTTCTTAAATAGATTCTAACAGTTTTACTTGGCAGCTTGTGGAGCAGGACTGCTGGGCGCCTTTGTTCCAGGAAAGGACATAAAGTCACCTTCCAACAGCCTGGGCTTCTCCGGGCCACAAAAGCAGGTGTTAATCGGGTATCTCTGTCAAATCAGACTCTCTTTTCTAGGTCCGCATCATCATGCCACTTGTGGACAGTTAAGCGGGGTCCTGGGTAATGAAATCACTGTCTTATTTGAACTTCAAGTTTGTTTTCCTCTGCTCTGATAACCACAAACAGCATTCCTGCAATAAGTGGGACTCCTGGTGGACCTGCAACAGATTTTACCATGAGGGGCGGCCGTGGGGAGAGAGAGAATTCCAGAACTTGTGGATAACCAATGCAGGATTCATTGATAGTCCTAATTATCCTCAAGAATAGGATTATCTCATAAAAAGAAGAGTTTATAACCTTCAAAAGGCTAGAAGGCACTCAGCTGCCAGATTTCAGTGAGGTGTGGGAGCTGAGGAGGAGTTAGCCCCTCAGACCAGGTGACCCCAAGAGCCATTCGTGAAAGCCCCTCTCATACACAACTGGACACAGCAACGAAGAATCAATGCTGCCTTCTAAGAAGGAGGCAGAGAGAAGCCGAGCACTTCCTTTACTTAAGACATTTTAGCTACTGTCCAGTAGTAGAAGCAGCTCTGGTGGCCTAGTTGTTGCAGACCAACGGTAAAGTATTTTTATAATTATTAATAATGAGACAGACAACCAAGAACGAGATAAGAGAGAGTAAAGACAGGGGGCCAGCAGTTCTGATGACTGAAGCTCCTCAAGCCACGCCTCTCTGTATATTTACTGAGAATCATCAGGAAAGTAAACAAAGGAAAATCTCAAGGGAGTAGAAAACAAAAACAAGGGAAGTCTTTTGCAGATAAGGCCAAGTTCCTCTCTATTGTTTACCTCAGGAGGATGGGATTCAGTAAATACAAACTAAGAACAATGTTGACTCTTAGGGAATGACTTGGCTCCACAGGGTGAATTTTAGCTTGTATTATGCCTCCCTCATATCCTGATATAGCATTTGGTTTATTATTAATATTAAATTTGATATTCTGCTTCCCACACCTAGTGGTAAGGAGTTGCACTGCCAAGCCAAAGACACATGGTTCAAATCCATCAGCTGCTTCTCTCCCCGTAATTTACAGCCTCTGAAGATCCGCTGGAGGGTCAGCTGGAAGGGGGTCCTGACTCGTACACAACATCCAGCAGCAGTGGGATCACTCTCCAGAGGGGTTTGCCTGCACCCCACATCTGCACCACTCCACTTCCTCATCCTCTTCACGACTCAGGTCACTCCCTCCTGCTCCTGTCATCGTTGGTTCTGAGTTACATTTACCAATGTTGATAGCGTGGTATTAATACGTTCAGAATTCTCTATATAGGCGTCAATTATAAAACTATTGTTAGTTTCCTCCAGCCTGCAGGACTGGTTGCTTGGCCTTGGAGTGCTTAGTGTCCTTTCTTTGATCTGTCTGTTTATCAGAAGAGGAGATGCATCTCTTAGATTAGCTGTTATCTCTTTGAAGCTGTTTCCCCCAATCATATGGCCTATTAGCCTGGAAAGGGAGTATCTGGGTGTGAATGATTTTCTTTCAGATATAGAAATTCTTTGGTTTTACTAACAAAAGTTTATTGTTAAGTGGGTTGGTGTTTCACCCTCGTATAAAACCCAGTGACCACTCCCAAAGGAGGAGGCAGTCTTGGAGGTGACTCGCTGTCTCCCAGATCTGTGTAATAAAGTACTAATGGATACTGCAACCCGTTTGTCTTATTGGCTACTGACTACAGAAAGAACCCCTTGTGTTCAGTAACAATGTGATCAAAGATGTACCCATTTCCAAGCGTATAGACTAACGTGAGGAGAATGAACGCTTTGTGGCTCCGTCTTCCTGTCTATGAACACGGCACCCTTACCTTTGTTCATGCTCACTGTTTTGTTTCTCAGAAACATCCTAAAGTTTTCACAAAGAGCTCTTGCGCATTTCTTGGTAAGTTTATTCCTGAGAATGTCTCTTTTTTACATTATGATGGCTTTTTCTTCACTGTCTCAACTTCACTGTCTCAAGTAGTTTCTATCAAAACTACAGGGTTGCACAATTTGGTGGGTGGAGGCAGGGGAGTGAGCAAAGGGGAAGGATCCAGGTGAAAAGACAGGCTCATGATTGCCGAGGTCCAATGGTGATTGATTTTCTATGTATAATGCCTGAGAATATGAAACACAATGTGAACGAAGAATAGTGAGGAAAGCAATGTATATGAACGTTGTAAGCAAATCAGTTAAAAAAAATGGTTTCTATGTACAAACTAGATTCTTGTTTTGTTTAGAATGGACTTAAGTTTCCTTCTCTTCAGTTCTGCAGATGTATAATTATAAAGGCTATAAATAATAATGCTGTATAACTTCTCCGTTCCAGTTTTGAGACTGCTAATTCCTTCCTCTCGTTCAGATGCATTGATGAATATCCCTAGAACGATATTAAGTGAGAGTGTGATCGTTGACAGCTCTGTCTTCTTCCTAAATAGAGTGGAAATGTTTCCATGATGTCAGTGGGCTTTTTCGTGCTTTATGAATCTCTTGAAACCACCCACTTCTCTCTAGCTTCAACACTGTCATTCTCGTTCAAGACACTATAATTTTTCATCTAGATTGTTTTTAAAACCCCTTAACATGTTTTCTCCTTTCCCTTCTTTCTTTGTTCAATTCATTTTCCGTACAGCAGCTAGAGTGATCAATCGGAAAGGCCTGGCGTGGCTTCCCACCCCCTCAGGCTAACACATCCAGCGCCCCAAGTATGACGCTGTGTGGCCCATCATCTGACATCCACATACAGTCCAGCTTCACCGTGTACCCTTTCTTCTTCATGTAGCTCAGCCCACCTCAGACTCGTTTTTTCATACCTTTGATGTGACCCTTGTATGTATTTTCCTGGCTTTATCCCATAACAACAACAACAACAACATTCTCATTTCTCATTTGCTTGGCTATTACTGCCCCACTTACTCTCTGGACTTTGTTTTCTCACTTATTTCCTCAGGAAAGTCTCCTCCTAACACCTTAGACTAATTGTTATCTGTTCTCTGGGGCTTGTTGTTGCTGTTGTTCTGTGCCATGGGGTCACCTGCAACTCATAGCGACCACACGTACAACATCTCTGAAGCCTGCCCTGTCTGAAGCAAGTCTCACTGACTCCAACACACACCTCCCCCTCCCCCCATTGCCCCAGTGACTATCTATCCATCTCTTTTGGAGTCTTCCTTTCCTGCACTATGGCTTAGTGGTAAGGAATTGTGCTGCCAATGCAAAAGTGTGTGGTTTGAATCCACTAGTTTCTTTGTGGGAGAAATATGGGCAGTCTCCTCTTGTGTGACTTCCTGCCTCTGAAGACCCACTGGAGGCTCAGCTTTGGGACCGTTCCAACCTAAGAGCACACAACATTCTTATTGCTCCTTCCTCTTTTCTTTCACAATTGTTTTGTCATGTTGTTGTTATGTGCCGTCGAGTCGCCTGCGACTCATAGCGACCCTATGTACAACAGCCCTAAACTCCGCTCTGTCCTGTGCCAATCGCACTGTCTCTGACACTCCCATCCCAATTATCCCAGTCACTGAACCAATCCACCTCATAGAGGGCCTTCCTCTCCTGCGCCATCCCTCCACCCTCCCAAGCATGATGTCCCTCTCTAAGGACCGGTCTCTCCTCACAACATGTCCAAAGTAAGTTAGACGGAGCCTCAGAATCCTTGCCTCCAAGGAGCCACACGGTTTAACCCTCTTCAGGACAAATCTGTTTGTTTTCCTAGCAGTCCATGGTATTCTCAATAGTCTTCTCCAGCACCACATAGTCCTGTTAATATAATTTCTATTGCCTATAACCAATAAGGGGTTGAATAGAAGATTTCAAAGGGCAGCTCAGGAAGACAAAGCAAAGTATTACAATGAAATGTGCAAAGAACTGGAGTCAGAAAATCAAAAGGGACGAACTTGCTCTGCATTTCTTAAGCTGAAGGAACTGAAGGACAAATTCAAGTCTCGGATTCCATACTTAGGTTTGCTTTTGAGAGAATGTTAAATGACCCAGGAAGCATCAAAAGAAGATGGAAGGAGTACAAAAAAGTCTCTGTACCACAAAGAATTGGATGACACAGAAAAAATTGCATGAAACAGCTTATGACCAAAAGGCAGTGGTGATGAAGAAGGAAGCTCAAGCTGTTCTGAAGGAATTAGCAAAAAAACAAGGCTCCAGGAATTGATGCAATATCAATTAACATATTCAGCAAACACATGCAGCCCTGGACACGCTCATTAGGTTGTGCCAAGAAATTTGGAGGTGAACCACCTGGCCAACTAACTGGAAGAGATCCATATTTATTCCTATTTAAAAAAAAGTTATCCAAGAGAGTGTGGAAATTATCGAACAATATTGGTAATATCACATGCAAGCAAGTTCCTACTGAAGATTATGCAAAAATTATTAGAACAGCATATTAACAGGGAACTGCCAGATGTGCAAGTGGGGTTTAGAAGAGGCTGTGGCATGAGTGACATTATGGACAATGTTAGTTGGATTTTAGTTGAAAGCAAAGAGTGATAGAAGGATGTCTGAATTTCATTGACTATGCAAAGACATTAGGCTGTTGTAGATCACCACAAACTGTGGCTAACCTTGAGAAGAATGGGAATCCTAGAATGTTTAATTGTGCTTATTTGAAACCTATACTTGGACCAGGAAACAGTTGTCAGAACAGAGCAAGGAAACACTACATGGTTCAAAATCAGAAAATATGTACATGAAGGATGCATCTTATCTTCGTATCTTTTAAATCTATTTGTGGAACAGATCATTCAGGAGGCTGGACTTTATGAGGAGGAATATCAGTATTGGAGGGAGACTCATCAACAATCTGTATTTGCAGGTGACACAATCTTGCTTGCCAAAATTGAGGAGGACCTGAGGCATTTGCTGCAGAATGTCAAGGACTGCAGCCTTCATTATGGATTGAAGATCAACATCAAAAAACAAAGATTCTCACCACAACAGCTTCAGATTGCTTGGTTCCCCAATCAACACTTTTGGTATCAGCAGCCAGAAAATAAAAAGACGAATTGCATTGGGTAAGTCTGCTGTCAGGGACCTCTCTTGAGTACTCAGGAGTAATGATATCAGTCTAGAGACTACAATGTGCCTCATCTAGGCCACAGTCTGTGCAATTATTTGCTGTGCATCAAAGAGTTGGACAATGACTAACGATGGCAGAAGAAGAACTGATATCTTTGAGGTGTGGTGTTGGAGAAGAGCATTGAAAACACCATGCACTGCCAAGAGAACAAACAGGTCTGTCCTGGGAGGGTAAAACCAAGTTTCTCCTTGGAGGTAAGGATTTTAAAGCTCTGTCTCACATACTTTGGGCACATGGTCAAGAGGAATCAATCTTTGGAGAAGGATATCATGTTTGGAAAGGTAGCGGGACAGCGCAGGAGAGGAAGACGCCAAATGAGACGGATTGACACAGTAACTGGGTAGGTGTGTCAGAGACAGTGAGATTGCCTCAGGAGGTATTGTACATATGGCCACTATGAGTTGCACATAATAACAACAATAAGTTTCTATTGTTAGAAAGTAAGAAATATTATTATGAGACCTACTGCCACTGTTGAAAGAGTTCTATAAGAAAGATACAAAGTCATGGGTAGTAAATGGCTCATAAACCCTATCATTTCTTTCGTGTCACTAACCATCTTTCAAAATATTTAGTGTTCATTGCACATGGTGTACTAACAATAATCCTAGGATTGGTCAGTTGCAATCCAGCCAAAACAGGGACACTGGGGAAGATGCTGGAGTGCACACCTTGATGGAAGACGGGAGAGTCTTTCCAATGTCCACTCCTCTTCTGAGTTGGCTACGATGAAATCAATTGATGAATCAGTTTCATGTTGATTCTTGCTTGAGCTAAGTCTGTAGAAACTGCAATCAACCCAGTTTTCTAAGTTGTGGCTTTGATGAGTTTTGATTGAAAGGAGGATAGATTTTAATGGCATTCAGTTACTGCCAGTTAGGGCAAAAATGTAATGGCATTTCTTCAACAAAGAGTTGAAGGTCTTCATTTTGTAAGCTGATGTTTAAGGTTCATACATATTTTTAAGAGTTCCTAGTTTTTTAGAGGTATATAGGAAAATATTAACAGTTTAAATGGTATGATGTCTAGGATTTATGTCAAAATAACCCTTCATGGAGAGAGTGGGTGGAGTTATAAATAAAGAAAAAAAAAACAAAACAGGCTTTGAACGGCCTATGGATAAATGGAAATTCACTTATAGAAGTATCTAATTTGCAATAATATAAAAGGTCAAAATTTTTAATACTCATATATGAAAGAAAAGGGTGCTCTGGTGGCCCTGTGGCAGGAAGCTGTGCTGCAATCGGTTCGAGGCCACCAGCTGTCCCATGAGAGAAGGATGGGCAATCTTCTCTTGTGTTCTGAAAACTGGCTCTGAAAACCCCCCAGAGGGTCAGCTATGGGTCGGTTCTGACTCAATGACACATAACAAGCATTTTTTTCTGGGTTTCAGAGCTAATGTTTGTAGTCTAGAGGCCTTTTGAAAAGAGTACAGTTTGTTTGCAGAGCGTTTGGACCCTGAAGTGACAGACTGGGAGGGGCCATTCTTTCTCACCGACTGTGAGGATCCCGGAGCCCAGTGCTTGTAGGAAGCCCAGGGCGGATCTCCTGGGGCAGGTACAGAATGAAATGACAACAGCCTATATCTCATTTTAGCCCAAGATTTTAAAACACTGAGGTCCAGTTCCAGCACTTTCACATTAAGCAGAAGCAAAATTTACAACAGTAAGTGAGGTTTGAGGGAGCTCCAGTGGCTGCCTGCTTGCTGCCAGCCAGAAGGCACATGGTTCAAATCCGCCAGTTACTCTATGAAAGGATGATGGGCAATCTCCTCCTGTGTGATTATACTGCCTCTAAAAACCCGCTGGAGGCTCAGCTATGAGCCAACTCCAACCTGAAGGTTGTTTTTGTTGTTAAGTGCCATCGAGTCGTAGACGACTCATAGTGACCCTGTGAATGAAAGACCTGAACACTTGTATAACTTTCATCATTTCATAGAGTTTCCGGAGGAAAGCCATTTCGGAAGTGGATACCACTCCTGCTTCCAGGCCTGTCTTAATCAGGGAGCTCCACCAAACACGGTCCACCATGGGTAACCATTCTCTCATACGACACATCAGTGTCATAGTGTTCAGCATCACCGCAACCACGAGTTACCTCTGTACAGCAAATGGACAGAACAGTGCAACTTGAAGATACACAACAACACTAAAGGTTTGTATCGGGTTAATGGTAAAGAATACAACTCCACCGTCCAGACCAGGACTTTTCAACAGAACTCTTGGCAATATCTAAGCAAATAGGAACCACCAGCTACAGATGGCTACTGAGCACTTGAAATGCGATTAAGGAACTAAAATTTGAACTTTATTGTTTTGATTTTGACTACTGGCCACCATATCTGAAAGCACAGTTCAACGACTCTTTGTAGCATCTATAATAAATGCACCCTTAATACTTTCAACTGTTGATTCAATTACAAAGAATGTGTTACTCATTCTTGTAAAACAAGTCAGTCAACATTAATTAAAGAAAAAAAAAATTCCCTACTCCAACTTGCAGACCTTTATTTTAAAAACAAAAATAAAATGACTATGGATATTTTTGTGATTTGTCATCTTTTCTACAAATTATCCAGAAAATAAGTGTTGTTGTTGTACCTTTGAGTTGGAATTGACCTGTGGCTGACCCTCCAGTGGGTTTTCAGAGGCAGTAAATTGCGTGGGAGAAAACTACCTGCCTTTCTCCTGCAGAGCAACTAGTGTATTCGAACTACATACCTTTGCATTGGAAGCGCAATTTCTTACCAATTGTGTTGAATATCAATGCATGTTTTCTGTTTCATGTTGTGGTGTTGCTGATTTCTGTCGAGTCGAGCACGACTCATAGCAACCCTATGAACAAAAGGCCTGAAGCCTTTCTATAACTATTGTCATTTATCAAAGTTCATAGAGTTTCCAGAGGCATGTTGCTTAGGAAGTGGATGTCCTCTTGTTTCATATTTATTAATTATAAAACAGTCACTGTGTCAGGAACTGTACTGCTGGTCCTGTGGAAATATTGGTTACAGTGGATGAGAAGCTGTAGTAAACCACCCAGTTGCCACTTCAAGACTTCACTCATACTCTTACTGATGGCTGTGTCATGAGGTAACAGCTGAATCCCTCTCCAGGAACTGTTCCTCTCCAGGAGAGTCCATATCTGGTCTCTGCGATGATACAAAGACCAGGTCTTCCTGTCAAAATTGGAACCATTCTGAAAGTCCATCCCAGTTTTTGACCTCTCCCCACAGAACTGGCTGGGGCCATGGTTACAACCTTATAAGCATTCCAACTCGTCCCCCTTGTCCAACTCGAGACCTGTTCCCCAAAACCACTCAAGTCAACATTCTTCATGCAGATTCGCACCTCAAAGTCCTTTTCTCCTGGAAACCTTGGAAGACATGGCTTCTGCTTTCATGCAGATGAAAGAAACTCGAGAGCTGAGAAGCCCGAGGACTGTCCAAGTTCACAAAAGGAGTGAACTTGGGCAGTCCAGGGGTGGAGTCCACTTTCTTGGCATTTGGTCTACCGTTCTTCCCACTGTATCATGTGGACTTTGAACTATGACATTAGGAAATTTTAGTGTGTAATTGGGAGTAGTACTAAGAGAATTACGGTAGCTTTCTAAACTACTAAGATAGATAGACACTAAGTTGGATAGATACATTATGTTCCATTGGGAGAAGTACCTCTGTTCTTACAGAGAAGTGCTTCTTAAATGATCAAACTTCTTTAACTACAATGATTGGCTGAGACATGGCTATCAGTTGTAGGGGGCTAGTTAACAATAATCCAGGAACAATCAGAACCCTCTCCCAGAACTGTTCTTACTAAATAGATCTCAGGGAAGTGGAACACTTTCATATTGATTGGAAGATACAAAAATGCTGCACCTTGGAGGCAAGGAGTCTGAGGCTCCGTCTGACATACTTTGGTCATGTTGCAAGGAGGGACCAGTCCTTGGAGAAGGACTCATGCTTGGGATGGTGGAGGGATAGTGCAGGAAGGGAAGACCCTCGATAAGATAGATTGACTTAGTGACTGGGGTAATGGAGGTAGGTGTGTCAGAGACAGTAACACTGGCTCAGGATAGAGCACGATTCAGAGCTGTTGTACATAGGGTCACTATGAGTCGCAGGCAACTTAATAGCACATAACAACAACAATATTATAAATTTCAAGTGAATAGGGATTTGCCTTTTTTGTTCACCCTGTAACTTAAACATTAAAAACAGTGCTTTAACACATAGTGAGCATTCAATAAATATGTGTTGAATGGGTAAATAATGAAACTAATTAGTGACGAGGTTAACTTCAGTATTTTTTACGTGACTACTTCACCATGGAGCCACTTTCCAAATCTAAGTTAGCATTCCAAGGGACACACTGAGGAGTGACAATTGTACTTATCATGGAAAAGTTTCAAGGAGAAAAATCTCTGGCAGTTTCCCTGCCAGCAATTCACAAGGGTTTCAGGAGAGGACATGGAACAACGGATATCATTGCTGATGTCAGACGGATCTTGAGCAAAGTAAAAAGTTCTAGAAAGATATGTATCTGGTCTTATTGTCTATACAAGGTCATCCAACTGGGTGAGTCATCCTTATTATGCATAACGTGATGAAGAAGGAGAATTCCAGAACACTCAACCGCGCTACATAGATCAAATAGTAGCTGTTGAAACAGAACAAGGAGAATTAAAATCAGGAACCAAGTGCATCAAAGTTGTGTTCTTTCACCAGACTTATTCAATCAGTAAGCTGGACAAATAATTGGGAAAAAGCAGAGCAACACAGAATCAGAAATGGAGAAGGACTCATTAGCAACTGGAGACACAAGTCTGTTTGCTGAAAGTGAAAAGGACTTGAAAATTTTTCTGATGAAGATGAAGTCCTCCAGGGTGGGATACAGCTTAGCATATTGTTGCTGTTATGTGTCGTTGAGTCACCTGCGACTCATAGCGACCCTATGTACAGCAGTCGTAAACCCTGCTCTATCCTGTGCCAATCGAATTGTCTCCAACACATCTATCCCACTACCCCAGTCACTGACTCAATTCATCTAACTGAATGTCTGTCTACCTCTCTTGTGCTGTCCCTCCACTCTCTCAAGCATGGCATTCCTCTCCAAGAACTGATCCATCCTTGTAACATGTCCCAAGTATATCAGAAGAAGCTTCAGAATCCTTGCCTCAAAGGAGCAGCCTGGTTTTACCCTCTTCAGAATAAACCTTAATATAAATAACACAAAAATCCTCATGACGGGACCAATAAGCAACATCCTGACAAATAGAGAAAAGATTTAAATCATTAAGGATTTCACTTTACTAGGATCTACTATCAACATTCATGGAAGCAGCAGTCAAAAAAATCAAGTGACATATTGCACTGGGCAGACATTCTGCAAAGGACCTCTATAAAGTGCTGAGGTTTTATTTTGTTTTGTTTTTAAAGTCATCTTGATGACTAAGGTGTGGCTGGCCCAAGGCTTGGCATTTTCAACTGCCTCATGTGTATGTGAAAGGTGAACAATGAGTAGTGAAGACTAAAGAACCGATGCCTCTGTGTTGGTGAAAAACATTGAATATATCAGCCAGACAAAAGAACAAACAAATCTTTCTTGGAAGAAGAACATCCAGAAAGTTCTGTAAAAAGGAGATGGCAAAGGGAGCTCTGGTGGCCTGGTGACAAGAAGCTGCGCTGCAATTCCGAAGGTGCACAGTTCGAATCCACCAGATGCTCAGCTGGAGAACGAGGGGCAAAACTTCTCCTGTGCCAGTCGGATCAGATTTGATGATACACAAGGAAAAAAAAAGTGGGGACGGGAGATGGTAGTACTTGTCTCACATATTTTGGACATGTTAGCAGGAGGGATAAGTCTCTGAGAAAGACAGCACCCTAGGAGGTAGACCCTCAACAAGCTGGACTGTCTTGGCAGCTACATTGAAGGGCTCCGGCGAGTGTCAGGACGGCATGGGATTGGGCAGTGCTGTGTTCTGTTGTGCATCGGGTTGTTGTGAGTGGGAACCCACTGGAGGTCACTTAGCAATCGTATCAAGAGAGATGATGATAACTAGAGCCATCTGTCCTCCTTCAACTTGCTGTGGGGCTGTCACCCCATGTGGAAGACAACAGAGAGGCACCCCAGCCTTCTGACTGACTTGAAGGGAATTTTCACTGACACACATCAACCAACATGTTGTTGTTGTTAAGTGCTAGCTATCGAGTCATCGGCGACTCATAGCGACCCTATGAAGGAGAGTCCTCGACACTTGAGTGCCTTTCATCCTCTCTCCAGGTTCATAGGGTTTCCGGAGGCAAGCTATTTCAAAAGTGGATGCGACTCCTGCTTCCAAGCTTGTTTCAACCGGGGAGCGCCACTAAACACCATCAACCATGGGTAACCATTATCACATTTGACACATCAGTGTCAACCAACATAACATTTTGAAAACCAAGTGGAAATATAAGTGTCTTCCATAGCGGTCGAAAGTTGGTCACGGGAGGATTATTGGATTGTTTTGCAGGCTAGCTGCATTAACTATTTGAGAATGGTTCTAACGTGCATCTTAGGTGAGTATTTGTACGCATTTTCCCCATGCTGACAAGGTCGTTTAATATAGTGACGTTAAACAAGCCGCCTGCATATTTTACAAGATTAACATCTTAAGCAAAGATTAATCAATTCACAAGGACTTTCTGTGCTCTCTGCTCGCATAAGTGAAACATTTGTTCTGGCCTCTACTCATCTGGATGAAAGGTCTTTCAAGAGCTTCTAGGATAAGAATCTTGCTGTTGTTTTGTTAGGTGCTGTCAAGTTGAGTACGAAGCATTGGGACCCTGTGAACAACAGACCTGAACCCTCTCCAATCCGGTGCCAACCTCATCATCTCTGACATACCTGAGCCCGCTGCTGCAGTCACTGTCAATCCATCTCATTAAGAGTCTTTCTCTCTTTTGTTGACCCTCCACCTTCCCGACATGCTGTATCATTCATTCCAAGGAATAGCCTCACCTCGCTACATGTCCAAAGCATGAGAGGTGAAGCTTCACCATCTTTGCCTCCAAGGAGCACTCTGGCTGCTCTTCTTCCAAGACAGATCTGTTTGTTCTTTTTGGCACTCCATGGGATTCTCAATACTCTTCTCTAGCACCACAGCTCAAAGGCATCAATTCTCCTTCTATCCTCCTTATTCATTGTCCAGCTCTCAGATGCAAAGCAAGTGATTGACTAGACCGTGGCCTGAATCAGGCACACCTTAGTCTTCAGACTGACATCATTCCTCAGTATTTTGATAAGATCCCTCACAACAGACTTGCCCAATGCAATAAGTCCTCTGATCTTCTGACTGCTGGTACCAAGTGTGTTGATTGTTAATTCAAGCAAGATGAAATCATTGACAACTCCAATCCTTTCTTTATCTATCATGATGTCACCTATCGATCAGGTAAAATACCCAGTTTTAATTCCATGTCTTTCCTACATAACCTGTTTGATCTCTGGAAGCCTTTCTGAGCTCAGGGACTTCCTTCTTTAAAGTCCAAGAATTCCATTTAAAAGGTTATAATTAATATTCTATGGATTGAAGCTCAACATCAAGAAAACAAAGATTCTCACCACTGGGCCGATTGGCAGCATCACGATAGATGGTGAAGAGATTGAGATTGTTAACAGCTTCCGTTTACTTGGCTCCACAATCAACACTCTTCGTATCAGCAGGCAGGAAATTAAAAGATAAATTGCATTGAGAAAATCTGCTGTCAGAGATCTCTCCAAAGTATTGAAGAGCAATAATGTCAATCTGGAGACTGAGGTGCGCCTGATTCAGGCCATGGTCTTTGCAATTACTTGCTATGCATCAGAAAGCTGGACAATGACTAGGAATGATAGAAGGTGTATTGAGGTCTTTGAGCTGTGGTGCTGGAGAAGGGTATTGAATATACCATGGATGGCTGGGAGAACAAATAAGTTTGTCCTAGAGAAGAGTGAGACCAGGCTGCTCCTTGGAGGCAAGGCTCCTGAAGCTTCGTCTGACATACTTTGGACCTGTTGGAAGGAGCAACAAGTTCTTGAAGAGGGATGTCGTGCTTGGGAGAGAGAAGGGACAGCTCAAGCAAGAAAAGAAGACTCTTGATGAGACGGATTGATTCAGTAGCTAGAGTAACAGGGGTAGGTGTGTCAGAGACAATAAGTTTGGCACAGCATAGAGCAAGATATAGGGCTATTGTACATAGGGTCACTATGAGTCGCAAGTGACTCGATGGCACATAACAACAACAACAATTAATATTCCTCCCAATTTGTATATTATCTGAAAATACATTTAGCATTTGGAATGGCCTGAGGAGCTCAGCACACACATTATTGTGGCTACTACTGTCTCTGGGACAGCACCAGAGAAGCAGATGTAAAAACACAAATTCTTATTTCTCAGACGTAAATGCTGATTGACTTTCTGATGAGCAAATTTAGAAGCCTTTTGTGGAACAAGCTGAAGAAAGCCCACTTGTATTTGACACTGTTTGTTGTTGTTAAGTGCCATTGAGTCGTAGGCGACTCATAGCGACCCTGTGAATGAAAGTCCTCGACACTTGTGTGGCTTTCATCCTTTTTCCAGGTTCATAGGGTTTCCGGAGGCAAACTATTATGGAAGTGGATGCCACTCCTGCTTCCAAGCTTGTTTCAACTGGGGAATGGCACCAAACAGTGTCCACCGTAGGTAACGATTAATGCATCTGACACATCAGTGTTAGTGTTCAGCTTCACAGCAACGTATTTGACACTAGCTGAGGAAAAGTAAATGCAGTGCAAGATACATAGAATTAACCAGAAGCAGCCTTTTTTTGCTATTTACAGGACTTTTGAAGCACCACTTTATTTAAAAGCAGCTTTGTTCTGTGCTGTCTGGCTGTTTCAGGAGCATCAGCACTTGATTTCCCCCCCTTCGCAGATACATAGCCCTTGTCCTGCTTTCCTTGTAAAAGGAACTCCTGTGTTACAGATGCATGAGCCAAAGTTAATTTTATAATAAAGCTGAGTGAGAGGAAAATCAATCATTTGAAGGTCCCCCAGATCTTGAGCTCCCAGAGAAAGAGCTGAAGAAGTTGTTTCTGGCTCTTGTGCTTTTGTTTGCCTTCTTGGTTTCACTTTTCTTTTTTTCTGAAACTCCTCAGAGCTTCTGTGGCATATAGAGATGCTCAAAAACAAAACAATGATGAATGCTGAGCTGGGAGAAAGGTCACAGTGTGCTGTGCCAAGTAGACACTCGCAGGCAGGCTCGGGAGTGGAAATTTACAAATGATAATGGGGTGACACTTCTGCTTTAAGAGAAACGCCCCCTTGGGAATCTGAAAATCACACACACACACAGAGTGAAAGGTGGTTGACACTAGAATTTATTGGAAGGAGATCTATTGACCAGGTTTATTGAAAACTGTGGGTTCCATCTGCACATAATCAGCTTAAGCCGCCTTCGTGTTTACAAGTGGTCACACTTGCTTAATGTGGTGTTATAAATCACAGGCTGTGCTCAATACCCGAAGTCCAATCAGAACTCATGTGCAAGTTCAAAATTCTAGGATTTGTTTTCCATTTCTCTCCTAGATCTGAGTGTGTGTGTGTGTGTGTTTTGTTATGTAAAACGGCAGTCTGATGACTGTTTTGAAAAGATCTAGGCAAAGGGTCATGACAACAATTCAGCTATTTAGCCCAGCTCTCCGTAAACAAATCGCCAGAGAAAGGCTTCAAGTGAGGTAATAATTCCGGCTTATTGTCAGTGAATGAACACGAGGCATCTATAGATGTTTAATTAATGCTTAAATGAGAAGCAATAAGGAAACACCGTTCTTTGTGACTTGACGGTAATTGCTTGCAAGGCTGAGCTGTGTATCTCCATGTGTTGTGTAATTTAAGCATGGACTCTCGTGTGAAATTTACAAGACTGAGTAAATGTTTTGAAAGGCACTTTTATGTCACAGAGAATGCAGATAAGTTGGAGGATAAATGCTGGCGACGGAGACCCTAGACATGAGTGACGATAATGGAAGCCAGATTATGCTCAGGGAAAAGTGTACACACACACACACACACACACACACACACACACACACGCACAGGGAGAGGCAATTTTATCCAGATGGAGGGGAAGAGCCGCCTGTGATTCTCAGGAAAGATGAGCGCTGATTAGCAGATCACGGGAGAGACCGCTCAGAGGGGCAAGGAGGCCGGGAGGAGGGAAACCTCTCTGCACAGTAGGTGAGGGAGCCCCGAAGGACGGGGCTGGGCTCGTTTTGTAAAGCCTCTACTGGTGCCCTAAACATGTGACTCCAACAAGAACAATTACTTTCCCCCCCCTTTTTATTGCTTTTTTTAAAGTTAAAAAGTTGATTCATGCCTGTTGAGTTGGAACCTACTCAAAGCTGACCCTCTGGTAGGATTTCAGACTCTGTGAATCACATGGGAGGAGACTGCCCATTTTTCTGCTGAAGAGCAGCTGGGGGATTTGAACCCTGTGCCTTTGGATTTGAACATCTCCTTTCCACTAAACCACCAGAGCTTTCATATACCCTATGAAGCTTTAAATACTGTGTATAAAATGGTGAAAAGCAGAGAGAAGACTACAATGTCAGAGATCACCATTGTTAGAGGTTATTATTAAATAATAGATTATTTAATAAACCAAAGTATCAAATTCATTGCCATCATATCAGCTCCCACCTGTAGCTACCCTGTATTGTAGTTCCAAGGCTGTAAATCCTACTGGTAGGAGACTGGATTCAAACTGCCTGCCTTGGGGTTGGCAGTGCAACTCCCTAACCACTAGACCACTGGAACCCTTAAGTATGAAATTAAATATCATGAATAAAGCAAAGTATCTCACTGCCATCTATTGGTTCCTATCCATAACTACCTTGCATTGGGTTTCCAAATGGATGTATAGTCTCTAGATCCAAATAGTAAGAGGCTGCCTCATTTTCTCCTGTGGAGCCATAAATGGATTCAAACTGCTGGGGACCCGTAACATGCTAAAGACTGTGCTACCAAGGCTGCTATTATTTAACACACATGAAAATGTTTAAAGATACACTGTTTAGAGCAATTGTACTTAATAAATCAAAATAAAATTCATATGAATGAGTGAATGAAACCAATTCTCTCTCTCTCTCTCTCTCACACACACACGCACACACACACACACACACACACACACACACACGGAAAGGGTTAAACTAGATAGCTCTTTAGTTGATAATTGTTGACAGCTGCATGGTGGGGAGATGTAAGAGATACACTTATCTCTATTCTTGTATTGTGAAAACATTATTTTAGCATTATTACTAAAACACACAATTTAAAAAAATCCTTTTAAAAGGAAATAAAAGTTGGCATTGCCTGAGTGCCTTCTTAAATATTTGTGTCTTTGAATAAGCCTACCAAGAATTCGAGGTTGCTTGTTTACCAACACCAGGTTGAACACTAGACTTCTCTATGGCAGAACTTCTAAAGCTTTTAACTGAAGGAAGGAAATACAGGGGTTTTGCCCCAGGTCTTTGGTCACAGACTTTTATTTTTTTGAGTTGCCTCTTGAGGGCTTCTGCTTGGAAGAATACATTTGAAGAATACTTACAGGCGATATGGTTTTTTGAGAACTGAGACATTATCCTATGAATGTATTCACATGTTACCTTAAAGAATAATGCTGAATAGCTTGGTCTCAGCAGATGAGGTAATTTATTCAGCACAATTCAACAAGGAGAGGCGAGGTTGAGGGTGTTCTGGTGCAAAAGAGAAAGGGCAGGAAAGCTTGGGCCATTCTGCTAGCGTGAAATGCCACCTTTTTTTAAATTTTTTTAAATTTTATTATTTTTGTGTGAGTGTACCATCAAATCAGATCTGACTGGTACAGGAGGAGATTGTCCCTCCTTCCCCGGCAGAGCATCTGGTGGCTTCGAACAGTGTGCCTCTGGGGAAATGCCACCTTTACCACCACTCATCAGTTTATTCTTAGACCCCAGGCCATACTCAACGTCTAATAAAGGAAGGAACGTAATAGACAGGAATGGCCTACCACTGCCCTATTGAAGAGGAAGAAGTGGTATGATCATATCTGTATATTAGATTTGTAATGCTGGTGACAGTCTGGAGAAAGGATTGAGAGCAGAGACCTCCTGAACTCCTAGTCTAGCATATAATTTGAAAACCAGTAGGTGTCATTTCAAGGAGAGAAGGATTATATTTAACTCAGGTGAGGTGTTTATTCATTTGACATGTGGTTGTCTATTCAAGTTGTCAAATTCCAATATAACAGTTGTTGGATTTCTATTACTTGAACATGACCTACAACTGTTGTTATATGGTAGTGAGGTGATTCTGACTCATATTGATTCTGTGGGACAGAGTGTGTGGCCCCATAGTGTATGGCAGGTGGAAATCTTTACAGGGCAATTACAGAGAAGCCCGTGGGTTCAAACAGCCAACCAAAAGCTGGGCCCTGGCGAGCTCTGATGGCCTAGTGGCAGGAAACTGCACTGCAATCCCAGAGGTGTGTGGTTCAAAGCCACCAGATGCTTTGCTGAAGAAGGAGGAACACTCGCCTCCTCTACCAGTCAGATCCAATTTGACAGTACACACATAAAATAAATAAATAAATCATAATAATAACAAAAGCTGGGCCCTGGCCTGAGTCAGCAGAGTTTATGTTCCAATTTTCTTCAGACAGTACAGTTTGTACCATTTTACCAAGAATGTTATGTACCCTCCCTTTCACTCTCAAATGTGCCCTAGATAATAAAATCTAGAAGCACCTTGTTATTTTTGCTGTCATCAGGTCAACACCACAAATATGAGGAGTATAATTGCTCTATCATTTTCAAGGCTGTGACATTTCAAGAGCAGATCAACAGGTCTTCTGAGTTTTTGCTTGTGGGTTTGAACCACCGATCTTTTGGTTAGTATCCAGTCTTGAGCACTTAGCCATTTGTGCCACTTGGGAGCACCCTGTGATCACCTGAACTAAAGCTAATATACAGATTTAATAACAAATCATCTTTTGAAGAATGTGTGCTTTCAGAGAATCATGAGAAACAGCTCAGTTGAATTTCATTCATAGTTAACCACAAAAGAGTTTTGTTCTATTCTGAGAACCCCCATTCAGTTTCTGACCCATATTCAACGCCTTTTTCCATGGTTTTTAGGCAACATTGGGTTCCGTGTAGTTGTTGTTTACTATAGTCGGAAACGACCCATAGAGGTGGTTAATTACCCAGGAGGAGATTGCTCATCCTTCTCTCGCAGAGCACCTGGGCCTCGAACCGTGTACCTTCAGTATTATAGCACAGCTTCTTGCCACTAGGACACCAGAGCTCCCTTTTGGGTTCCATCGGTGATCGATTTTGACTTGTTGTTGATTATTCTTAGCTTTTCTTCCACTGTATGAGTAAAGCATGCTCAAGAAAGAAAACTTCAGAAATACAATCACGGAAGACAAACCAAAACCCAAACCTCAATTATACCATTTCACCGACGACAAAAGGACTCTAAATTAGTAAAGCGGCCATTGCCATGGGCTTGAACAGCACGGAGATTGTAAGGATGGCACAGGACATGCTACGGCTGAGATCCGTTGTCAACAGAGTCGCTTTGAGTCAAAGTCAATTTGATGACACTTAACAACAACAATTTTATTAAAACAGTGAAATCATTGTTTTGTAGCTACCTTTGCTCACTTATCTATCATATTTTAAATTAATTTTTTATTTTTGGATACTTACAGTCACACACAATTGTTAGAAATAATACAGAGAGGTTGCATGGATGCTTGACCTAGTTTTCCCCACAATGATAGTATCTTGAAAAGTTCTAGTACAATATCACGACTAGGTTACTGGTATGAAACAGGCAGGATATAGAGCATTTTTTCTCAACATTTCCTTATGCTGCTCTTAGGTAGCCAAATTCACTTACCCACACCTTTACCCTCTCAAGCCAGTTAATCACTAATCTCATCTCCATTTCTATAATTCTGCCATTTCAAGAATGTTGTGTAAGTCAAATAATACCGTTTTAACCATTTGTAAGTAGATTTTTTTTTTCATCAACAAAAGTCCCTAGAGATTCCTTCAAGTTGTTGCAGGAATTAACAGTTGCCCTTTTACTGCTGAGGATTCGTACACATGTTGTTGTTGTTAAGTGCCGCTGAGTCGACTATGACTCACATTGACCCTATGCACAATAGCTCTGAAACCTGCTCTATCCTAAGCCAATCTCATTGTCTCCGACACATCCATCCTTATTACCTCAGTCACTGTGTCAATCCATCTCATCTGGGGTCTTCCTCTCCCGCACTGTCCCTCAACCCTTCCAAGAATGATATCCTTCTCCAAAGACTGACCCTCATGGCTACATGCCCAAAGTATGTGAGACAGAGTTTCAAAATCCTTGTCTCTAAGGAGCAGCTTGGTTTCACTCTTTCCAGGAAAGACCCGTTAGTTCGCTTGGCAGTCTGCAATATGTTTTAAACTCTTCTCCAGCACAACTTAAAGGCATCAATTTTGCTTCTGTAGTCCTTGGTCATTGTCCAGCTTTCCGATGTATAACAAATAGTGTTAGGCCTGCATCAGCACCTTAGTCTCTAGACTGACATCCTTGCTCTTCAGCACTCTGGAGAGGTCCCTGACAGCAGATTTCCCTAATGCAATTCATCTTTTAAGTTCTTGACTGCTGATACCAAGAGTGTTGATTGCGGATCTGAGCAAGCTGAAATTGTTAACAATCTCAATCTCTTCTCTATCACAATGCTGCCATTTGGCTAGTGGTGGGGATCTTTGTCTTCTTGATACTGAGTTTAATTCATATTGCAGCTATAGTCCTTGACCCTCTGCAGCAAGTGCTTCAGCAAGTTTCAAAAATTTTCACCTCAGCGTCATCTGTGTAACATAGGTTGTTGTTGAGTCTTCCTCCAATCTTGATACCGTATTTCTCCTCATGAAGTCCATCCTCTCAAATGATCTGTTCTGCGTACAGATTGAAAAAGGTGTGGAGACAGGACACATCCCTGATGGACTCCTTTTCTGATTTTGAACCATGCAGTGTTTCCTTGCTCTGTTCTGACAACTGCTTCTTTGTCTAAGTATAGATTTTTGAGAGCACAATCAGGTGTTCTGGGATCCCCATTTTTCTCAAAGTTAGTCACAATTTTTGTGACTCACACAGTCAAATGCATTTGTATAGTCAATGAAACAGACAGACATTTCTCTGGAATTCTCCTTTTTCAGCCAAGATCCACCTGACATCATATACTTGGGTTTAAAATTTTAAGAATCGACTTGATGCATTGCACACTAATAACCAAATACCAGACAAGTGAGAAGCTACCAAGGAGAGCAAAAGATCACTTAAGACAATAAACAAACAGACAAAAATACTAAAATCTTAACTTGGAGCAAAGAATATCAGAAATATGTTTACCTGTGCCTTATTGCCTTTGGAAAGGCATTTGTCCGTGAGGATCATAACAAATTATAAATAACAGTGCAAAAATCTGTGCTAATGTGGAACCTGTACATAGATAAAGAGGCAGTTATTTTATTTGACCAAAACAAGGGAATACTGTTTGGTTGGAAATCAGAAAAGTATGTATAGGCTTTTTTTAAATCTTTTCACCGTATTTATTTAGTCTTTAGTTTGAGTAATTAATCTGAGAGGCTGGGATATATGAAGAAGAATGGAGCATCAGGATTGGAGGAAGATGCATTAACACCTTTGTGATATGTTTGCTGAAAGCGGAAAAGACTTGAACAGCTAAGGACACCACCAATGGCAATTCATGTTATGGATTTATCACTCTTTGTTTAAATCATTCACCCATGTGAACTGTTTCTAAGACGTGTGAGTTATTTCGAGGTTTTGCTATTACTAATAAACCTGCTATAATCATCCGTGTACAGATTTGTGTGTGTGTGTAGATCTTTTCAAAGACATAGGAGTGCTATTGCTGGATTGTGAGGCATAATTCTGGTGGCCTAGTCCATAGGGTGTTGTAACTCCAAGAGTGTTGTCTATGGGGGTTCAAATCCACTAGCTGCCTCAGAGGAGAAAGATAGTCTTTGTCAGTTAAGATCTATAGCCTTGGAAATCCAGTCATGGGTTATGACAAGTTGGAATCTACTTCGTTGCAGTGAATTTGAATATGATAGCTGCATGGTTATTTCATGAAGAAATTTCCAAACTGTTTTTCAGGAAGGCGATGTCATTTTACATTCCCACCAGCACTGTATCAGTTTCTACACTTCCTCACCAAGATTTGCTGTTATCGTCACTATCTTTCTTTTGGTGCCGTTTTCCTACGTGTGTGGTTCTCCTAAGTGTGTAGTTCTCGTGTTAGTTAATTTGCATTTCTCTAACGGATAATGGCCATAATGGTCACCTATCATGGACAGTGTCTGGAGGAGCTCTCAGATTGATTCAGGTTTGGAAGCAGGAGTGGCATCCACTTCCTAAACCACATGCCTCTGGAAACTCTTTGAACATAGAGAAACAATGATAGTACTAGAACAGGGTCCAGGTCTTTTGTTCATAGGGTCACTATGAGTCGTACTCGACTTGACGGCACTTAACAACAATATCTAATGAAGCAGAATATCTTTTCATGTGCTTATTTGCCACCTGTATATCTTCTTTGGTGAAAGATCTCTTCATGGCTTTTGTTCATAGTTTAGTTGAAGGGTTTGGTTTTTAATTTCATTTTGAGAATTCTCTATATATTTTAGATACAAATCCTTTGTTGTGCATATGGTTTGCAAATATTTTCTCCACCTGTAGCTTGCATTTTCATCTTCTAGAATCTTTTGCAGAGCAAAAGTTTTACAGTTTGGTAATTTTTACTTTGATAGGATGTTCTTCAGAACTCTTTGTCTAACCTTGATCTCAAAAGTTGTGTTTTTTTAAAACATACTTTTATTGGTTTCCATACATTTATTCATATACATTATGATTCATGCATGTACATGTTTCATTCATATCTCAAAAGTTTTTTTTGTTTTAGCTTTACACTGAAGTCCATGAGGGAGAACATTAGCTTGTTAGTATGATGCTTTCTGAGTGCATTTAGAGTTCCTGGGTGGCACATATAGTTAAGTAATTGGCTATTAACTACAAGGTGAGCAGTTCATATCACTTCAGAGGCATCTCAAAGGAAAGTCCTGGTGATCTACTTTTGAAAATTTTTAATCATCAAATACTATAAATTTTTATTCTACTCTGAAACACAGGAAATTGCAATAATTCAGAATCAACTTTGTGACAACTGTTTTCTTTTTCCATTTTTATTGACTGCTACAAATTGCCCTCTCAGTACATTTTTGGTGATGTTTCACCATTTTCACAATATTGTGTATTAATTGTTATTCTGCTTAATATAGTTTTTACCTTAAAGAAATCATTGCTTTATTGTTGGATGCTATTGAGTTGGAATCAATTCAGAGTTGACCCTCCAGTTTTCAGAGTCTATAAATTGCACGGGAGGAGACTGCCTATCTTACTTCTGTGGAGCAGATAGTGGATTTGAACTGCCTTACCTTTGGGTTGGAAGCACAACTCCATACCACTAAGCCACCAGATATAGTTGTTGTTGTTGTTGTTGTTAAGTGCTATCAAGTCATAGATGATTCATAGTGACCCTATGAAGGAAAGACCTGAACACTTGTATAGCTTTCATCATTTCTCTAAGTTCATAGCATTTCCAGAGGCAAACTATTTTAGAAGTGGATGCCACTCCTGCTTCTAAGCTTGTTTTATTCAGGGAGCTCCACCAAGCACTGTCCAACAAGGGTAATCATTATCACATTTGACACATCAGTGTCACAGTGACACACACATCACAGCAACCACAAGTTTCCTCTGTACAACAAATGGACAGACCAGTGCTATATCACTTAGAAGAATGTTTGACCAAAACCAATTAAAACCAGGCCTGAAGGGTCGCAGTCTCACCAGAACCAGAAGACAAACCTCTGTAGAATCCAGCTGCTCCAGATAACTTTCCCACTTGGATTCCATCCCATTACGGGTGACCAAATTCCTTTTTAAATAGGAGGCTGAATACAATCAACTCACACCCAATGGCTAGTAAACACTGCCCCTAAGTCTCACCAGAACCAGAAGACAGTCTCCAGAGGACTACCCCTCCTGGATTTCAGCCCCAGAATGCCTTTTTAAATAGAAGGTTGAATGCAACAGCTCACACCCAATGGTTAATTATAGTACAAAATATATATAATCAACAACCTGAATTATGCAGATGACACAGCCTCACTTTCAGAAATGGAAGAGAACTTGAAACCCTTACTACAGAAGATCAAACACTTCAGTATGAATTATATTTCTACATCAAGGAAACAAAAATCCTCACCACTGGCCAATAGGCAGCATCATGTTAAATGGAGAAAAGATTAAAATTGTCAATGATTTAATTTTACATAGATCCACAATCACCACCTGTGGTAATAGTGGTCAAGAAATCAAAAGACCTGTTGCACTGGGAAAATCTGCCGTCAATGACGTCTCCAAAGTGCAAAAGAGCAATGATGTTTTAAAAACTAAGGTGCACTTGATTCAAGACATGGTATTTTCCTTCTCTTCCTATGTATTTGAAAGTTGGACAATGAATAAAGAAGATAGAAGAAGAATTAATGTCTTTGAATTGTAGTGTTAGAGAAGTGTTCCAAATATTTCATGGACTGCCAGAAGATCAAAGCAATGTGTCTTAGAGGCAAGGATGGTGGAACTTCATCTCATATACTTTGGGCATATTGTCAGGAGGGACCAGTCCTTGGAAAAAGACTTCATGTTGGGAAAGATTGAGAATCAGAGAAGAGAAGAGAAGAAGACCCTCAACAAGATGGATTGACACAGTGAGGACAATAATGGGCTCATGCATATTAGAGATAGTGAGACGGTACAGGAGAGAGAAAGGTTCAGATCTGTTGTTCCTGGGGTCTTTATGACAAAGTTTAGTAGACTTGACAGCATTCACAACACCACCAATACATATAAAATTAGTGCTTTCAGACACTTCAAAGTTGATATTTACTTTAGAAGCATTAATTACAGTCATGATGTTGTGAATCTATGACCACATTGTATTTCCAAAAACTTTTCATCAACTCAAATATAAAGTTTGGATACCCATTAAACAATACTTCTCAGTTCCCTCTCTCTGCAATAATTGGTATTTTCTAATCTTTCTTTCTCTGTAGAATTTGCCTAGTTTGTGTGTTTGACATAAGCAGAGTCATACATATATCCCATTGTGCATGGCTTACTTCACTCAGTATAATTCTTTCAGAACTCACCTATGTAGCATCTACACATCTTCATTTCTTTTATAGCTGATAAATATTCCATTGTTTTCTGGAGTTGTTTTTATTTTTAATTTATTTTTATTTTTAATTTGGTGACCATCGAATTGGATCCAACTGGTACAGAAGGAGTTTGCCCCTCCTTCTTCAATAGAGCATCAGGTGGATTCGAACTGCGCTCCTTCAGGATTGCAGTGCGCCTTCTTGCCACTAGGCCACCAGAGCTCCATTAAATATTCTATTGTTATAATTTGTCATTTGCCTTTGAGTTGGAACTGACCCATACCTGACCCTCAGTCAGGTTTTCAGAGGCAGGAAATCACGTGGGAGGAGCTTCTCCATCCTTCTCCTGTGGAGCAGTTGGTACCTCTGGGACAGCAGCACAGCTTCTTACCACTAGGCCACTAGAGCTCTCTCTCGGCCTCCCATTGTTATAGAGAGAGAGCACATTCCATTTGTCCATCCATCCAACCCTTGCATTGTTTCCATTTCTTAACCATTGTGACTAATTCTACTATGAACATTAGTTGTTGTTGTTGTTGTTATGTGCCGTCGAGTTGCCTGCGACTCATAGCGACCCTATGTACGACAGCCCTAAACTCCGCTCTGTCCTGTGCCAATCGCACTGTCTCTGACACTCCCATCCCAATTATCCCAGTCACTGAATCAATCCACCTCATAGAGGGCCTTCCTCTCCTGCGCTGTCCCTCCACCCTCCCAAGCATGATGTCCTTCTCTAAGGACCGGTCTCTCCTCACTACATGTCCAAAGTAAGTTAGACGGAGCCTCAGAATCCTTGCCTCCAAGGAGCCACCTGGTTTAACCCTTTCCAGGACAAATCTATTTGTTTTCCTAGCAGTCCATGGTATTCTCAATACTCTTCTCCAGCACCACAGCTCAAAGGCATCAATTCTCCTTCTATCCTCCTTGGTCATTGTCCAACTCTCTGATGCATAACAGGTGATTGCGAAGACCATGGCCTGTATCAGACGCACCTTAGTCTCCAGAGAGACACCACTGCTCTTCAGCACCTTGGAGAGGTCCCTAACAGCAGACTTTCCCATGGCAATGCGCCTTTTAATTTCCTGGCTGCTGGTGTTTTAGAATCTTTTCTTTTTTCAACTCCTGCAGCATATATTTAGCATTGTTCAATATATTTTTTTAGTTCCATTGAAACTTCCTCTTTGACCTACAGATTATTAGAAATTACTATTTTCTCTCTGGGTGTTTATAGATTTTTCTTTAATCTTTGTATTATCGATTTTTGGTTTGATTCTATTGTAGTTGGTGAACACATTCTGTACTATTTCAGTTCTATTCGATTTGTCTTGATTTGCTGTATGGCCTCTGACATGGCATATTCTTGGTTCCCATGGGCATCTAAAAATTATATATAAGGTGCTATTATTGGGTGGGCTATCTTACAACAGTTGATTTAATTCTCTTGGTTGATGGTATGGTTGAGTCCTTTGTGGTAACAATCTGATGTTTAGTTTTTCTATCAGTTTTTGAAAGAGGACTGTTGAAATCTTCAATTAAAATTATGGATTTATTTCTTCCTCCTTTTAGTTCTATCAGCCTTTGCTTCACACCTTGGGAGTGAGCTTCAGTGCACAAAAGTTTAGCAATGTGTCCTGAATCTGTAGGGTTTTCCTTTGCTGGATTTTGGATGGTTTCAACCATTATTACTTCAAGTAATTTTACTTTTCTCCTCTCTTTCTGAGACCCTGAAGACACAAACGTAAGGTTTTCTGCTATCATCCCCCAGGTCCCTCGGGCCTTGTCCCTTTTTCTTTTTTCATTGCAGACCTCTTTCTCTCATTGGGAAGCGTCTATTATTCTATTTTCTAGTTTGCTGATTTCCCACCTCCGCCCCGGTCTCCTCTATCCTGCTCTTCAGTCCATCCACTGAATTTTACTTTTCAACTACTGTATTTTTCAGTTCTACAATTTTTGTTTGGTTCTTCTCTTCTTTGCATCTTTGGTTTCTTTTCCAAGATTGTCTTTCTTCCTGTTTCTAATTCATTTGTGACTTTCTTTTTCTCCATTTGTTACAAGGGTTTTAGTAATTGGCCATTGAAGCATTTCTACAATAACTGTTTAGAATCTGTCTTGGATAATTCTAACACCTCTGACATATATCCATGTTGACACCTATAGGTGGTTTCTCTTTCTCCCTTCCTCCCCCTTTTGCTTAATCTTTTTGGGTTTTGGTATAAGAAATATTTTTTTCTTAATTACACCTTGGGCATACTAAGCATTATCGTGAGATTCTAGATTTTATTCAGACCTGTCTTGTTGACCCTTTATTTCTATCATTACTGCAGCTGGGGAAGGGTGACTAAGTGCTGCCTTGTTACTGCTGGTTGAGGGCACAGATGGAGTTGACCCTCGTGGCCTCTGTAGACATCTGTTTAGGGCTGCTTCTCATTCCTGGGTGGAGATGGAAGTTCTTGCTTCTTAGTAAGCTCCCACTGATAAGTCCCATGCAGGGAGGATAGCAGTGCCTGGTGACTTCCCCTTTTATGGCCTACCTGTCCTGTTCCCTCAGGGGACTGATGACTTCTCACCTCATTACATAGAGAAGAAACAGTGAAAGGGCTGACTTTTCTGTAGGCCTCCTCCTTCAACAAAACTGGAGTGGGAGGCAGTTATAGCCAAGTAAAGACTGAATTGTAGGTTTCCCCCTTGGCCTCTGCTGGGGTTAGTGGGTATGCAGCTGCAGGGAGTTTGGGGTTTTTTGTGTCCCTGTGTGTTTGGCTGGAATCTGTTGTCTAAAGGCTTTCTACTTGGCTAAGTTGTCCCTTTGCTGGTTTTCCTTGGCTCTGTGGCCAGTGTCTTTAGTTCCAGGTGGGGCATGTACACAGCAAAAAGAAGTGTGAGAACATATCATGTTCTTAGCCAGTCTGCTGTCTCTCCATCCTCTGATTCTTATCATTTCTGAGTGTAGATATCCCCTCTTCCCCCCTCCCCAAGTAATTAGATTTTCAGGGTTTTTTTATTCTTTTTCTAGTTTTCAAATTGTATGCACCATGTGATGGAGCAACAACAAAAGCTAAGCCCATGCTGATTGCATCTCACAGCTGCCCTTTCAGACACAGTAGAGCTGCCCGCCAGGGTTTCTATCCATTGTTACAAGGACAGATTGGCCCTCATGGGGTGAGGATGAGTTCAAACTCCTGACTGGGAGTGGGGTGGGGGGGCTAGCAGCCCAACACTTAACTACTACACCACCAACACCTCTGCATGGTTTGTTGTTGTTGTTATGTGCGGTTGAGTTGCTTACAACTCATAGAGACCCTATGTACAAGAGCCCTAAACCTTGCTCTGTCCTGTGTCAACCTCGCTGTCTCTCACACACCTACTCCCATTACCCCAGTCACTGAATCGATCTGTCTCATTGAGGGTCTTCCTCTCCTGTGCTATCCCTCCACTCTCCCAAACATGACGTCTCTCTCCAAGGACTGATCCCTCCTTGCAACATGCCCAAACTATGTCAGACAAAGCTTCAGAATCCTTGCCTCCAAGGAGCAGCCCTGTCCTCTCCAGGACAAACCTGTGTGTTCTACTCACAGTCAACCCTTCTCCAGCAGCACAGCCTGCATGATAGAAAATGAAAAAATTCATTGTTGTCCAGTAGATGCTGACTCATCTGTATCTGGTTTCTGTGGCTGTAATCTTAACAAGGAGAGACTGTTCATCTTCCTCCCTCAGAGCTGCTGGTGGATTTGAACCACTGCAGATGTATGGCCTGTTTGGTTAGGAGTTCAACACACTACAGACTGCACCACCAGAGTTCCTTACATAGTGGAAGGGGGAATGCAGATTTATAGCATAAAGACTTAGAACTACATGTTGATGAATGTAAATGCCGCTCCTAAGGAATGCTGCCTAAGATGTAAGTGTGGAGATATCAGGGCCTGGGGCACAGGCCTGGGTATTTACAAGTCAGCTGACTGCTGCCTGAGTCTTCATTTGGAGGCCCATGTGTGAAGTCATTTGGTTTCTGACAGGTGGGTTCTTCTTGTTTTGATTGAAGGTCAGGTGTGGACTGTTTGATTGTTTTTATTTCAGTCACAATCATGTGAATTGATTGGATTTGTTTGGTTTGGCTAACAATGAGTTGTGGCCTGGAAGACTCTTGTTTAGAGCCAATTAGAGCCTGGGTCTAGGGCCTGGGTATCAACTGTGTTACCTGTGTTTGGTATGCACATTCTTCTAAGCATTGGTCTGTCAATTCGTGGTACTGAGGAAACTTGGGGTTGCTGTGATACTGACAGCTGTGCCACTGGTTTGTCAAATGCCATAATGGTTACCCTTCGTGGGCAGTGTTTGGTGGAGCTGCCAGATTAAGACAGGCTTGGAAGCAGGAGTGGTATCCACTTCCTAAGCAATATGCCTCTGGAAACTCTATGAACTTAGAGAAACGACCATAGTTACAGAACAGGTTCAGGTCTTTTGTTCACAGGGTCACTATGAGTCCTGCTTGCATTTAAAAACAACAAAGACAACAATCTCTGATAGAGAGCTAGCGGTAATGTTGGTAAGAGAATCTCGTGTTCAAAGCTCTTCTACCCTTTTGACTCCATCAGATGTCCTTGTTTTGTTTTATTAACTCTGTATTCAAACTGATTGGAACTTTTTCCTTCCACGTGCTCAAATTTGTCGAGTTAATGATCAAATTTCATTTGTGAATTCAAATTAGAAATCACTTCCTGATACATAAGTTTGGAGCAAAACATTTTAAAATAAAAAGGTACAGGATATCCACCTTATAGGAGATACGATGTTAGTAAAGCTTATAAACTGGGCCATGGACTTTAATGTTCCAGTTTAACAGTCTTTGACATTCAAGACTGCTCCAGTTCTTTTTATTCAGTCACCGACTAAAAACGTGATGTTGTTCTATTAGGAAACATGTCTGTTTCCACATAGTTTTTATTGATTTATTTTACTCCTCCTGGAGTTCTTGCCTTATTTTAAACGATCCATTAATGAACAACTTCACTGATGTAATTTCCAATGAAAGATGTCTGTTTAATCTAATTTAGGAGTAGTGTCAGCTGTACAGAGATTTCCAAGAAAATTTCCTAAATTGCTTCGTAGCTAAATTCAGTGGATGATTTTTTCCCAAGCATTATGCTGATACCAAATATAAAGCTATAGTATATAGTCTTGCAAAACTTTACAAGTAATCAGTAATTTGCATGCAAGTTAGGATACGAACGATTAATTGTACCAGCTCTCGGTAGCACATTTTTTCTTTTAAACAAAAGGCTATATTTGAAGATCTGAAAATACTGAAAAGCAAAATATCCTGAAAACATTCATAATACCAGCAACTCTAAAGATGTAATGCTTTGATGCCTTTCAGATCTTTTCCCAGGACGCATTTCAATACATACATAAATGAGTAGTTTTGTAGGAAAAGTACTTCAGTTTTGGTATATTTCGGGCTTTTTGGAAAAAAAAGGAAATATGTCATTATCTATAACATCTACTTTGGGGCATGTGTTATAATGGTTTTTTTATACGTAATGTTAACATTTTAGCTTTCCGTAGGTGTAAATTTTCAGGCTCAGCTCAGTTTTCACTGTTCTGCTTTGATAAAAACAACCATTCAACCACAGGAAGCATTTCTAACAATTAGCTGAGAATAAGAGTGGAAGAAAGGAGGCCAAATGAAACTGGCTGATTTCTAAAAAGGCCATTATTTAGGGTTATTTTGGGCCTATTTACCATATATGAGCACTAGCACTAGCATTAGCATTTTACCAATGAATCAAGAAGTCATGCTTATTAAACCCTCTATGAATTTTATGTTGTTTTTAAAAAAGTAACATTTCTTTCTTTCCTGAGTATGAAGAGTGATGCTTATTTATGGAGAATATGAAAAATTAAAGTATATAGAAAATGAAAACGGCTTAAAATGCTACTGTTTACCCATAACCACGTTTAACATTTTGATGTAATTCCTTCCAATCTTAGCTGTCATGTTACTAATGGAGAATTCGGGGCTTGAAGAGCTCTGAGGGATAAAGATAGGCAGCCTCCTCCTGTAATGATTTACAGCCTCAGAACCTGAGGGAGCCAGCCAGGAGTCAGAATCGAGTTTGTGGCTGTGGTGTATATGTATTTTTAGGAAATTGGGTGATTTTCTATATGATTAAATGGTCTTGAAAAACATTTTTAAATTTTAAATAGCCATAAGATTTAAATGACTCTTTTAAAATAACTGTAAGTTGATAGATCCGTTTATTTAATAACTTAATTGTTGTTGATTTTTATTTAGTTTTACATTTTATTATCAATGATGGTCCAGTGAGCATCTTTCAAATATAAATCTTTGCCTGAATTTCTACTTTTTTGCACAGATTCTTAGATGGACAATTACTGGGATCATAGGTCATAAATTTTTTTTAAAGTTCTTAATAGATATCTCACTAAGTAAATAGCTTAAGAATTTGAATTCTAGAAAACCAATTTTCTCTGAAAACTTACTTAAATCACAATTTTTTTTTTAAATTCAAGAGCGTTTATTAAATTCCACATGTGGAGACTTTCTCCCTCAGTAGGAAGGTGGCGAGGGAAAAAGCCCCCTTATATCACAATTTTTAAAGTAGAAGAATTTGGGTATTGTTTTGGAATTTTATCTCAATTTTATTACGTAGAGAGACTCAGGAGTCTTTGGACAGCATGAATAGTTAAACACTAGACTACCAGACAAGAGGTTGTGGGTTTGAACCCACACAGAGGCACCTTGGAAGACAAGCCTAGAGATGTGTTTCCGCAATATCACAGCCTTGAAAATTCTATGGAGCATAAGCTGCCTTCACACACAGGGTCCTCATGAATTGGAATCACCACCTGATGACAAGAGAAAGACATCCATAGATTAAAATTGCTTTTACATATTCAGAATGGTGTCTTTTTTTAATAGGTATATTTCTAGAATGAGCCACTATAAAGTCAAGTAATAAATAAATGGAAAGCTGGTCTTTACAATCACTTGTTCTGCATCAGAGAGTTGGACAATGACTAGGGAGGATAGAAGGAGAATTGATGCCTTTGAGCTGTGGTGCCGGAGAAGAGTACTGAATGTACTATGGACTGCCAAGAAAACAAACAGATTAAT
>NW_006399761.1:24812118-24819215 GCF_000299155.1 Elephantulus edwardii | reverse complement strand
AACAACAACAACATATTTGATGACAGCTTCTCTGTCATTCTGCTAATGGAGACTCCTCTAGCTCATGATGACTCATCATTCACTCATCACCATCAAGTCAGAACTGACTCATGGTTGACCCTCCTGCAGTTCTCAGAGGCTGTAAAACGGGAGGCTTCCTGTCTTTTTCCTTTAGACCTGCTGGTGGTTCACACTGTCTGCCTTGAGGTTGACAGCTCGACTCCTTACCCATTAGGTCACTGGCGCTCCACTCCTGCAGGTTATGGTGTTGCATTTTTAAGGTGTCTTTTCCAATATTGCATTTGCTGGGATAATTTCCACAACAGACTTGTCTGAATCTAATCTGTGTTAGTATATTGTTGTTTTGTGTGCCATGAAGTCGAAACCGTCACATAAACTGACTGTCCAGTGGGTTTTCAGAGGCAGTAAATCGTACAGGAGATTGCCCATCTTCCTGAGAAGAAACTGATGGATTTGAACCATGTGCCTTTGAGTGGTTCTTACCACTAGACCAGAGCTTGGTAATTCCTTTTTGTCTTCCTGTCTCAATTTTTTTCCACCAATCTTCTTTTCTTCATTTATTTGAGTGAAAGTTTACAAATCCTTACTGGTTTCCCATTCAATCATTCACAGATATTTTCCTTCTGATATTAATGACACTTGATTGCTATAATTAATCAATCACAATGTCTAACCAAACTCTTATTGTGTATTGCCTTTCCCTTCGCTCAACTTGTTGTTGTTATGTGCCTTCAAGTCACTTGTGACTCATAGCGACCTACAAGTACAAGAGCCGTAAACCCTGCTCTATCCTGTGCCAACCTCACTGTCTCTGACACACCTACTCTCATTACCCCAATCACTGAATAGATCCACTTATTAATTTTTACTCACTTCTCATTTCTTTCCTATCCTTGTTAACCAACCAAGAATGATTCTGTCTGTGTAAGCCTTCCTTTAGGGAGCTCTGGTGGCCTCCTGGCAAGAAGCTGTGCTGCAATCTTGAAGGCACGCTGTTTGAGGCCACCAGCTGCTGTGTGGGAGAAGGGTGGACAATCTTCTCCTGTGTGATTAACTGCCTCTGAAAACCCACTGGAGGGTCAGCTATGGGTTAGCTCTGAAACTGGTACGACCTTCCCGTGGCTTTATAAAGTGAGGTTCTATCACAGCTGGCTTTCTGTGGCTGATATGTCACTCAGCCTAACTGGTTCTACATTCGTCCACATTGTGCACAATTTCACAAACTCTTGATCATTTTTTAGTGATGCATCACTTCTCAGTGTGAGCTGCTACCAGAGCTCCGTGAATGCACCACAGTTTCTGAAGAGACTGTCAGCTGATGATTTACAACGGCAGAGTCGGCTTGTTTCCAAGTCTTTGTTAATGTAAATAACACCACAGAAAACATGAGTGTGTGCATGTCAGTTTGTCTTGCAGTTTTATTTCTTTGGGATAGGCGCCTAGTGAGGGGATTGCTGGATCTAACAAGGTTTCTTTTTACAACTATTTAAGGAAGCATTAAACTGCTTACCACAGTGGTTGCACCAGTTTGCATTCCCACCGGCAGTGTCTGAGAGTTCCAGTCTCTGCACACCTTCACCAACATTTGTTGTTTGCTATCTTGTTGAACTTTGCCACTGTTGCCCTGGGTGAGATGATATCTCCCTGTTGTTTTGATTATGCAGATGACACAATTTTGCTTGCTAAAACTGAGTAGGACCTGAAGATGATTTGCTGCAGAAGGTCAAAGACGACAGTCTTCAATAGGGATTGAAGCTCAACATCAAGAAGACAAAGATTCTCACCACTGGCCCAATTGGCATCACCAGGACAGATGGAGAAGAGATTGAAATTATCGATAATTACAGCTTGCCGGGTTCCACAGTCAGTACTCCTGGCACCAGCAGTCAAGAAATCAAAAGACAAAATAGCATTAGGAAAAGCTGTTGTTAGGGACCCCTACAGAATGCTGAAGAGCAATGACATCAGGCTAGAGACTAAAGTGTGCCTGATCCAAGCCATGGTCTTCCCAATTACTTGTCATACATCAGACAATGACTAAGAACAACATAAGAAGAATTGATGCCTTTGTGTTGTGGTGCTGGAGAAGAGTATTAGACATACCACGGACTGCCAAGAGAACAAACAGGTCTGTCCTGGGAAGAGTAAAACAAAGTTATTCCTTGGAGGCAAGGATTTTGAAGCTCCATCTCACATACTTTGGGAATGTTGCCAGGAGAGACCAGTCCCTGGAGAAGAACATCATGCTTGAAAGAGTAGAGGGTCAGCACAGGAAAAGGAGACTCAGGATGAGATGGATTGACACAGTGACTAGGGAAATGGGGGCAAGTGTGTTGGAGACAGTAAGATTGGCTCAGGATAGAGCAGTGGTCAGAGCTGTTGTACATAAGGTCATTATGAGTCACAGGCAACTCGATGGCGCATAACAACAATGATGTTAGAGGAAGGAGAGAAGTACTTAATATGCATGGGCTACCAAGAGAACAAACAAGCATGTCTTAGAGAAAATGCACCCAGGCTGTTTCTTAGAGGCAAAGATGGTGAAATTTTGTCTCACATATTTTGGGTCCATATTCAGGAGAGGCCAGTCCTTGGAAAAAAGATGTCATGCTTGGAGGAGGGTCAGCGAAAGAGAGGAAGACTCTCAAGCAGATGGCTTGGCACGGGACCAAAACAACGGGCTCAAGAATATCAGAGACGGTGAGGGTGGCCCAGGACAGGGCAGGGTGTAGATCCATTGTTCACAGGGTTTATTTTTTAGTCTTTTTTTATTCATTTTAATGAAAATTTACAGAGACTTTGGATTTCCATTCATTCATTGTTGCACTTTTCTCCCTGCCCACCCCTCCCCCCACAGTACACTCTTCTCTTTGAAAAGTAAAAGAAAAATTCTTTCATTGTTTTACAATCCCTCCCCCCAGGTCCACTCCACTATGCAGCCCTCGCTCTGGACTCCTGTCATGACAATAATACCTAATCACATATCCCTTTTAAACAGTTTTCTCCATCATCTGTTTCAATGCAGTATACATAAATTATCCCATCTTTCCTAGTCTCCCCCCAACCCCAAAGCCAGTCCCATTTTACAATAGTGGCACCATGCAGCATTTGTCCCTTTGTGACTGAGATATTTCACTCAGCATAATGTCCTCCAGGGTCATCCATTTTGAATAATATTGCATGAGTTCCTTGTTTTTCAATGCAGCATAGTATTCCATTGTGTGAATATATCACAGCTTCTCTATCCATTCGTTTGTTGATGGGCACCTAGGTTGTTTCCGACTCCTTGCTATTCTGAACAAAGCCGTGATAAACATGGGTGTGGATATACCTGCTTGGATGTCAGTTATGGTCTCTTTGGGGTATATTCCCAGTAGTGGAATTACTGGGTCAAATGGTATCTCTATTTGCAACTTTTTGAGAAAGCACCACACCGCTTTCCACAGTGGTTGCACCATTTTTACACTCCCACCAAGAGTGAATAAGGGTTCCAGTTTCTCCACAACCTCACCAGCATTTGTTGCTTGCTCTTCACAGGTTTTTTTAAAATTTATTTATTTTTTTTATTTTATTATTTTGTGTGTGTGTACCGTCAAATCGGATCTGACTGGTACAGGAGGAGATTGTTCCTCCTTCTCCAGCAGAGCATCTGGTGGATTTGAACCACTCTTCACAGGTTTTATGAGTCATAGTTGACTGGATGGCACCTAACCACAACTATAGCTAATAGAAGCTCTGCAGGCCTAGTGGGAAAGGAGCTGTGCTGCCAACCCAAAGGCATGTAGTTCGGCTCTAGTAGCTGCTCTGCAGGAGAAAGACTAGACAATCTCCTCTGGTACAATGTACAGCAGCCTCTGAAACCCCACTGGAAGGTCAGCTGTGAGTTGATTTCAGCTAGATGACACACCACCACCAGAACAATAACAGCTAATAATCTTGAGCATTTCTTCCCATATTTATTTGCCATTTGAATATCTTTGGTGAAACGTCTTTTCATAGACTCTGCCCACTTTGTAATTGGATAGTTTGTCTTTTTTCTTGTTACAGTGTTGAGGTTTTCTATTGATTTTAGAGATGAATCCCTTGTCAGATACACATTATCTAATAGAGATAGAGATATATAGATAGATAGAGAGATATAGATATACTTTTTTTTCTTCAGTGTATTGTTAGGTGACTGCTGATGTCATGATTATTGATCCAAGTAAAATGAAGTTGTTGACAGCTTCAATCTTTTCTCCATCTATCATGATGTTGCCTACAGGTTCAGTGGTGAGGATTTTTTTTCCTTGATGTTAGGATGCAATCCATGTTGAAGGCTGTACTCTTTGATTTTCTACAGAAAAGACGTCTAGCCCTCTTCAATTTCTGCAAGCAATGTTTTGTCTCTGCATAAGGCAGGTGATTGATGAATCTTCTTCCAATCCTGATACCATGCTCTTCAAATAGTCCGGCTTCTCCAGTGATTTTTCTCATCATACAGACTTAACAGTTATGGAGAAAGGTGCACAGCTTTCCTGATTTTAAACCATGCAGTTACCTTGGTCTGTTTGCACAACAGTTTCTTGATCTATGTATAGGTTTCACATGAGCACAATTAAGTGTTTGGGGATTTCCATTCTTATCAATGTTAGCCATAATTTGCTATGATCCACATAGTCTTTGCATATTCAAGAAAACACAAAAAGATAACCTGGTATTCTCTGCTTTCAGCCAAAATTCGCCTAACCATGGAACCTCTTTTGAAATCACATGATTTTCTTGCTGTTCTTGTTGATGTACAATCTTACTTGCTTGTAATATTAATGATATGGTTCAACAATTTCCGTATTCTGTTGGATCACCTTTTTTGGGGGGTGGGGGAGAGAATGGGAACAAATATGGATCGCTCCACTCAGTTGGCCAGGTAGCTATCTTCTAAATTTCTTTGCATAGACTGGTGAGCTCACCCAGGGCTGCATCTGTTTGTTGAAACACCTCAACTGGTATTTCATCAGTTTTGAGGGCCTTATTTTTACCCAGTGCCTTCAATACAGCTGAATTTCTTCCTTCATTACTATTGGTTCAAAGCTACTTCCTGAAATAGTGCCGTGTTTGCCAATGCTTTTTGGTATAGTGACTTAGTATATTCCTTTGATTTTCTTTTGATGCTTTTTGCATCATTCAAGGTTTTGCCCACAGACTCCTTCAATATTTCCACTCAATGCTTGAATTTCTTTTAGCTTGAGAAAGTATGAACATGTTCTTCCTTTTGGGGTTTCTAACTCCAGGTTTTTTTGCAAATTTAATTATAATGCTATGCTTTTTCTTCTTGCACTGTCCTTTGAAATCTTCTGTTCAGTGCTCTCTCTCTCTCTCTAAGTTGCCAAATTTTATTTAGGCTGTAATAGTTACAGACAGAGTATCAGCCCTGCCCTACTCCATTCTATGCATCCCAGTGAGCTTCTGGATCAGCTACCCTCTCCCTCCAGTCTCATTTCTTGTCCTTTTGGCCTTCCTTGGTGGCCTGGGAGGCCAGGGAGCCCATGGCATTTCAAATGGCTTCACTGTTGGGATCCACGTCAGGAAGGTTCTCCAAGACACTGAAGGAACTCGGGGTCTTGCATCACATCATAATCCTCCTCCTCCTTGGCTGACTTGGACGTATCCATGCCTGAGCTGGCATCAGTGTCACCTGATTCTGCCTGGCTAACTTCTGCTCCCTGTAGGGACGTCTGCGTGGCATACACAATCCGCTCTTCCTCAGTCATACTGCTCAGGTCAGGGAGTCCAGCACGACCAAACTCCTGCTGGCGGGTGGTCATCTTCGGCAGGGCATCATCTGAATCTGCAGTCTCAGGACTCGAGATTCCACCTCTTTCACCAACAGTTCCCGTTGCAGCAATCCCAGCTTCAGCAGCAGATGCTGCTTCTTCCTCCTGCCGCTGCCGCTGCTCTTCCATGGAAACAGGAAGAGCGAGGGCTAGCTCAGAATCGGCACTGACATCCACTCCAAACTCAAAGTCACTGGCACCAAGACCCAGCATGGCTCCACCTTCCCCAACCAGGTTTGGAGAACTGATGAAGGCATCAGCCAGGCTGGGCCCAGGAGGCACTGTCACCAGGTGAGAACCGGTTCCATCTTTGCCATTCAGTGTGTTTACAAAGGCTGTTAGTTTTTTTGTGTTCACTTCCTCTTCCCCAAAATCGATAATGTCAACATTTACTTTCTCCTTCTTAAGGCGTTTGGCCAGTTTCACCAGATCCTTCTCGTTTCTTCCACAGGGCTTCCCACGAAGGCAATGATGCACATCTTGTGCTGCCGGAGCTTCAGAACCAAATGGGCCACGCGGATGCCAGTGCAGAGGGTGATCTTGCCCTTGGGTTGGACAGTGTGGAGCTTAGACAGAACACGGCCAGTATTGGGGGGTAAGTGTGATAAGCACTTCACAGTCATTGGACCAACGTGATGAGGCCCACGTTGTTCTCAGGGTTGCTGCGGGTCTTGGAGTGGCAAACTATGTTGACAGCATCCTGTTGGGCCTGTAGCCGGGTAGGCAGGAAGTCCCCATTCCACATACTCACTGTTCTCCACAAGAACCATAGTGCTTTCCAACACCATCTTGCCACTTCTTGCATTTCCTGACCGGTTGTCTGTTCAGCTCTCTTCCTTTAGCTTTTCTTCCCCTTATTTTCATATTTCATATTTCACTGGGACTTGTTTCCATTCTCCTGCAACTTCTGGAGTTTCTTCTGTTCTGACATCTGTTTTGGGTTTTTCTTTCTCCTCTGTCTTTGTAATGACTTTTGGCTTTTTTTCTAGGATAATACCCTTGAAGTCATCCCATAGTGCATTAAATCTACTCTTGAGTTGGTTTTAAAACCAGATAGGATAAACTCAAGAATTTATTTTTGCTTTCTTGGAGTTGTTTTAATTTCATGTACATCATAATCTGAAGTTTGGAAAGTCTTTCCTGAATAAAGAATGCTTGTCAATTAGGAAGCTCTGGTGGCCTAGTGGCAAAAACCTGTACTGCAATCCCAGAGATTCGCAGTTCGGATCCACCAGATGCTCTGTTGGAGAAGGAGGGGCAATC
>NW_006399761.1:24796061-24811358 GCF_000299155.1 Elephantulus edwardii | reverse complement strand
TACTAGGGATATTATAGCTAATGTCAGATAGATCTTAGCTGAAAGCAGAGAGCACCAGAGGAGTGTCTACCTGTGTTTCTTTGACTATGCAAAGTCTTTAGACTGTGTGGATCACAACAAACTGTGGCTGACTCTGAGAAGAATGGGAATCCCAGAACACTTGATTGTGCTTATAAGAAACTTATACTTGGACCAGGAGGAAGTCACCAGAATAGAACAAGGAAACACTGCATGGTTTAAAGTCAGGAAGGGTATACACCAGGGATGTGTCCTATCTCCATATTTTTGCAATCTTTATGCAGAATAGACCATCCGGGAGGCTGGGCTCTATGAGGAGGAATGTGGCATGAGGATTGGAGGAAGACTCATCAAAAGATGACACAACCTTGCTTGCCAAAACTGAGGAGGACCTGAAGTACTTGCTGCAGAAGGTCAAGGACTGCAGGCTTTAATATGAATTGAAGCTCAACATTAAGAAAACAAACATTCTCACCAGTGGGACAACTGGCAGCATCATGAGAGACAATGAAGAGATTGAGATTGTTAACAGCTTTAGTTTGCTTGGCTTCACAATCATCATTCTTGGAACCAGCAGCCAGGAAATCAAGAGACAAATTGCATTGAGGGAGTCTGCTGTCAGGGACCTCTCCAGAATACTGAAAGGCAACAGTGTCAGTCAGGAAACTTTAGCTTTGCCTCACATACTTTGTACATTTTGCTTGGAGGGGCTATTCCTTGGAGAAGAACATGATGCTGGGAAGGGTGGAGGGTTGGCGTAGGACAGGAAAACTCTTCACCAGGCAGATTGACACAATTGGGCTCTGGTGTCAGGAAGTGTGAGGATGGTGCAGGATAGAACAGGGTTCGGATCTTTTGTTCATAGGGTTGCTATGAGTAGTACTCAACGGCACCTGCAAACAACAACAACAACAACAGCCATTTTCTCCATGTCTTCGTCAACATATATGGCTGTGCTCACTCTGCCCTCTGCTACCAAGGTACTGATTTCTTTCTAGAGCTTCAACTCACAATATATACACATTCCCTTCAACAAAAACTCACAGAAGTAGAGGAGGAATAGCTTCTATTATTATTCAAGTGCAATATTAAGCACCAGAAACAGGTTAAGTGGTGTGTGTGCTTCCTTTAAAATCCTACAGGAAGAGTGAAGGCAGTGGTCTTCAGCTTCAACAACATAAGCAAACAATCATAGTGCTAAATCAACTGGGTTTTGGTGGTTTTTTAAAGTGATGTTATTTGAAAAATTCCACCTAGAGAATCAGCTTGTCAATTAAAAATTTTTCGTGTTAACACACAAAATTTGTATACATTGTGTTTCACACTTTGCTTCATTTACATTGTGTTTTATAAAATTAATCACCGTCGTATTATATTTGGCTTCATTCTGATGACCGGGGATAACAGCAGCCATTAAAGTAGTTGCTGTGGAATAGAGTCCTATGTCAGACATGAAGAAACTGAGGGGGCAATGGCTTCAGGTCACGTTTTCTTATACCTGGCATATGTATCAGAGATTCTCTGTCCCTCATTTCTCAATTACTTGATGAGAACCCCAAAACCAGCAGAGCCTCTATTTCCTTCTTCTCTCTAAATATTGTCCTTAGAACTTGGTCTGCAAGCGTTAAGTGATCTTTCTAACATTAATTATTGTGTGATGTCAAGTGGGAACTGAACCATATAGCTGACCCTCCAGCTGGTTTTCAGAAGCATCCATCTCCTCTGGAGCAGATGGTAGATTCGAACCATCTGTCTTTGGAACTGCAGCACCGCTTTTTACCTCTAGAGTTACGGGTTGTTGTTGTTGTTATGTGCCATCAAGTCATTTGTAACTCCTAGCGTCCCTATGTACAAGAGTCCTAAATGCCGTTTGATCCTGTGCCAACCTCACCGTGTCAAACGCACTCATTCCCACCACTCCTCTCAGAATTGATCCATCTCATTGAGGGGCTTCCTCTCCTGTGCTGTCCCTCCAATCTCCCAAACATGATGTCCCTCTCCAAGGACCAGTTCCTCCTTGCAACATGCCCAAAGTATGTCAGACGAAGCTTCAGAATCCTTGACTCCAAGAAGCATTCTGGCTTCACCCTCTCCAGGACAAACCTGTTTGTTCTCCTAGCAGTCCATGGTATATTCAACACTCTTCTCCAGCACCACAACTCAAAGGCATCAATTTTCCTTCTATCATCCCTATTCACTGCCCACCTCTCTGATGCATAGCACATAATTGCAAAGACTATAGCCTGGATCAGGTGCACCTTAGTCTCCCACCTGACATCGTTGTTCTTCAGTACTCTTGAGAGGTCTCTCACAGCTGACTTTCCCAATGCAATTTGTCTCTTGATTTCCTGGCTGCTGTTACCAAGACTGTTGACTGTGGAGCCAAGAAAACAAAAACTGTTAACTATCTCAATCTCTTCACCATCCATACTGATGCTGCCAATTGGCCCAGTGGTGAGAATCTTTGTTTTCTTGATGTTGAGCTTCAATCTATACTGAAGACTGCAGTCCTTGACTTCTGCAGCAAGCGCTTCAGGTCCTCAGTTTCAGCAAGCAGGGTTGTGTCATCTCCATAATGCAGGCTGATGACTCTTCCACCAATCCTGATGCCACATTCCTCCTCGTACAGCCCAGCGTCTCAGATGATCTGTTCTGCATACAGATTGAAAAGGTATGGAGACAAAATACATCCCTGAAGGACCCCTTTCTTGATTTTGAACCATGTAGTGTCTCCTTGCTCTGTTCTGACGACTGCCTCTTGGTCCAAGTATAGTTTTCGCATTAGCACAATCAAATGTTCTGGGATTCCCATTCTTCTCAGAGTCAGCCATAGCTTGTTATAATCCACACAGTCAAAAGCCTTTGCATAGTCAATGAAGCACACATAGGCATTCTTCTGGTATTCTCTACTTTCTGCCAAGATCCATCTAACATTAGCTATAATATCCCTAGTACCACGACCTCTTTTAAATCCAGCCTGCACATCTGGCAGTTCTCTGTTGACATATTGTTCCAACCGTTTTTGGATCATTTTCAGCAGAATCTTGCTTGCATGTGATAGCAAAAATATTGTTCGATAATTTTCACACTCTGTTGGGCCACCTTTCTTTGGAATGGAAACAAATATCGATCTCTTCCAGTCAGTTGGCCAGCTGGCTGTCCTCCAGATTTCCTGGCACAACTTAGTGAGCACATCCAGGGCAGTGTCTGTTTGTTAATGGTTGGGTCATGTAATTAACAGGTATCGAGGACTGCAATAATAAAACATGCTTGGTCATTAGTGACACTTGTGATTATAACCTCTAGTTTTTAACTGACAATGAATTAGTCCCCGAAATTTTCAGTACTCTCTCATGACTGATTCAGCACTTGGGGTTTGATTTTTTTTGCCTTCCTATCAAGACTAAGTGGGTCGTGGCTGGAGACCCTGAGAGGTTCTCTGGAGCAGGTTCTGGACACCGTTCTCCCCTGGAGCACAGTCTAGAAAGCAGAGGAACAGAGGCCGGAAGCGGGGGCGGAGAAAGAGGAAGAGCCCGGGTCTGGGTCCCGCCCCTCACCGCGCTGGGACTGCAGGGGCTGGGCGGGGCCTGGGGCGGGGCCGAGGGCGGAGTCCAGGGCGGGTCCTGGGGGCGGAAACCCAAGTACAAAGTAGAGTCGTTTTGATTGGACAGGGTTTCAGGGGGGCAGGCCCAGAGCTGTGGGGGACAGGACTTCCTGGCTCCCAAGTGGGCGGTGTGGCTGCTGCGCAGGGCGGTGCACTGGGAGAGAAGGTGGCTTGTGGAGCGTGTCTGCAGCCTGCTATCCCGCAACTTTGTTCTCACTAACACGCTCACTGGAAGCCAGTGCTCAGAGGGTTTACACAGGCAGTTTCTGCTTTTCCGCCGTAGCCACCGACTGAGAAAGAGAGCGGCGATGGTCTAGCCCCAGGCCAACCCTAGATGGGCACCGACACGGAGGAGCTGGACAGTGGCAGGTGGACCTCGGGCTGCACCTTCTGCGATGCCGCCCTGGCCCAGAATTTCTACAACTGGAACAATCCAGGATACAATCCAAACACACTGATGCCATGTTAAATCGGGTCGTCTTCTGATTAAGGTATTCTTCCCCCGACCCTCACGCCCTGGTCTTTTACGTAGAAAACAGGACCCTGGGAAATAACATACAAGATTAGGAAACAGGCCAGTTTCAGAGCGATCGGACATCAGACACCTCTGCAAAGCAAAGGTCTCACCACCTGCTTTCCAGTTGCTTGGCTGCCTCCTCTCTCAACTTAATGCAAATGGTACATATTTTCAGAAAGGACATTAAAATTTTGGTATGTGACACCCTCGACTGAATTCCTCTCATTTTAATTCATTACTTTTAAGTGTTGTTTCATTACTTAAATGCTAGACAAAAGAGCTAAGACCAAAAAAGGCATCTTTCGTAACTGCAAAATTTATTGGATTTCGCCAACTAAGTGATGCCAAAATCCGATCCAGTGCTCTCAGACTTAAAGTACCTCCTGTGCTGAATAGAACTCTAGCATAGCATTTGCATAGTGGTAAGAGAGCTGTGTTGCAGTCCCAAAGGCGTGTGGTTCAATTCTACCTGTTGCTCCCCGGGGAGAAGAATGGACTATCTCTGATTAACTGTCTTTGAAAACTTGCTGGAGGATCAGCTATGGGTCGGTTCTGACTCGACAACACAGTGTCACTACACCAACAATCTTCAAGACAAAGAGCCTTAGTTGTCAGGTCAATAGTTGCCCTGCAAAGCAAACACCTGCGCCTCTCTGGGGCTTGGAATCTTGAGCTGGTGGAAGAAAAATGGGCGGGTCTCTTCCCATAAAGACGTGCAATCCAGAAACAGGATGGAGGATTCTATGAGTCAAGTGCCACTTGATGGCAGGGGATTTTGGTTTCATCTTTATAGCAGCAGGTCACCAGGTCTTTCAGCTGCAGTGCAGCTGGATGGAACCACTCACCTTTAGGTTAGTCAGCAGCACACAGATGTCGCCCAGCTACCAAATAAAACCCAATTCCATAGTCATTCTGACTCATGTTGTTAGGTTCCATTGAGTTGAGTACGACTCCTAATGACCCTATGAACAAAAGATCTGAACTCATTTCTGTCCTGTGCCATCCTCACACTTCCTGACACAAGAGCCCATTGCAGCAGTCACCATGTCAATCCACCTGGTTGAGGGTCTTCCTCTCCTTCACCGACCTTCCACCCTTCCCAGCATCATGTCCTCCAAGAAATAGCCCCTCCTAGCAACATGTTCAAAGTATGTGAGGCGAAGCCTCATCATTCTTGCCTCCAAAGAGAACTCCAGCTGCACCATCACCAAGACATATCTGTATGTTCTTTTGACTGTCCATGGAATGTTCAGTGCTCTTCTCCAACCCCACAGCTCAAAGGTGTCAATTCTTTTCCTGGCATCCTTATTCATTGTCCCACTCTCAGATGCATAGTAAGTGATTGGAAAGACAAAGGCCTGAATCAGATGCACCTTAGTCCTCAAGCTGATAGCAATATTCCTCAATAATTTGGAGAAATCTCTAATGGCAGATTTTCCCAGTGCAGTTCATCTCCTTATTTCCTGACTGCTGGTACCAAGGATGTTAATTGTGGATCCAAGCAAGAAGAAGCTGTTGGCAGTTTTAATCTACCCAATCCATACCAAAGGCTGCCTTCCTTGATCTTCTAGAACAAGTGCTTCAAGCCCTCCTCACTTGGAGCAAGTAGGGTTGTGTCATCTGCATGATGCAGGTTATTGATGAGTCTCCTCCAATCCTGATGCCACACTCCGCAGAGTCTAGCGTCTCAGATAATTTGCTCAGCATTCATGTTGGATACGTGTGGAGATGGAACACAACCCTGACACACTCCCTTCTGAGTTTGAAACCATGCAGTGCTCCCCTGCTTTGTTCACACAACAGCCTCCTGGTGACCCCATATCCTCTGAAAACAAATACGATTTCCTAATATGGGGGTGTTGAACAAATAGGGGGGGAATCCGTTTAAAATTTTACTAGGTAATATTTCTGAAGCAGTGATTAACTGTATGGAGTGTGAGTATCAGGACACACTCAGCTGGAAATTGATGCTCGCGGGAGGGGTATTTGAAGAGTAAAGCCATTACTGTCTCAATTCTGACTCTAGTTAGCCTGTGCCAACTATGTAGTCAAGCAGACTACAACTCATAGCAACCCTAGGAATAACAGATCTGAACTCTGGCCTATCCTGTGCCACCCACGTCATTTCTGATAGACTTGAACGCATTGTTACAGTCACTGTGTCAGTTGAAGGTCGTCTCCTCTGTCATGGACCCTCCACCTTTCCAAACATGATGTCTTTTTTTCAAGGACTTACGCCTTCTAAAAATCAAAGTATATGAGATGAAATTTCACTGTTCTTGCATTCAAGAAGCACTCTGGCTGCATCTTTCCCCCCCCCCTTTTTTTTAGCTTCACAGATAACATTTTATTCATTTTGCTTAACCTCTCAATATTAAGCTTTAACTAAATGCCAGGAACTAAAAACCTCCTTTTTTTTTTTTAGCAAGTCCTTTAATGGCTGCACCCTTTCTAAGACATATTTGCTTGTCTTTTTGGCACTCATAGCATATTCCACACCACAACTCAAAGGCATTGAGTCTTCCTTTATCATCCTTAGTCATTGTCTAACTTTCAGATGTATAGCAAGTGACTGAAAAGACCATGGCTTGAATTAGGTGCACCTTAGTCTTCAAACTGACATCATTGCTCATTAGCACTTTGGACCACACTTTTTGCTGTCCCTGACTGACTTTCCCAAGGCAATACATCTTTTGATTTCCTGGCTGTTGGTGTGAAGCGTGTTGAATAAAACTGCTCAATAGGATTTTCAAGGTAGATTGCCATGACTTTTTGCCAAGGAGTGGCTGGTGGAAGAAAACTCTCAACCTTTCAATTAGGAGCATAATTACTGCATAACCAGCATGGCCTTTGAGGGCATAAAACTAGAATTATCATGGTAATATTAATAAATGACTACAGTACTGAGAAGGCGGGAAGGCCGCATTGCCTTTGGGTCAGAACCAACTCAGAGCTGACCCTCCAGTGGGTTTCTAAGGCTGAAAATAGATATGAGAAGAGATTTTCCATCTTTCTCCTTTGGAGCCACTGATGGAATCAAACCACCAGAGTGGTACCACTTTGAGGTTAGCAGGGTACCCCTTTACAGAACACACGCACTTCAAAAGAGACCATTATTTCCAGTATTTTCCTGTAGGTATGTTTCCTCAGATGAACTATATGTTACAGGCGTTGTTTTCTCTGAAGAAACAGCCTCCATGTACTGCAAGGCTGTTAAGGACAGTCCTTGAGTGTGCTGACTTTGGCAATCTCACGGCCGGTGACCTGGAACAAAAGGCTGCCACTTCCTACCACCTCTCTCATCTTGGGAAGCTATTTCTCTCTATATCATTTTTCTCCTCTAAAAATGGGATGGTAGCTATTATCAAATTAGTTCTTAATGGCTGAGTGGGGTGTTTGGGGGGTTTTGAAGGGAAGAATATACACAGGTATACAGCAGTTTAGCTATTTCTACATGTACAACTCAGTGGCATTGATTCCATTTTTAATGTTGAACATTCTTGCCTTGTTTCTCCAGATTATGCCATTACTATGGATTCAGACTCCCTGCCCTTTAAGCTTCTCATCTCTTTTCAATTTGACACTTTATCACACTGCTGAGACAGACATATTTATAAATTAAGGTAAACTGTTTTTTGGTTCAAAGAAGACTTAAGGGAATAATTTTGGTTTAAAATGGGACTCATTTAATCTTGATGGCTCAGAAAGTCTGGATTCCACTGAGAATTTGAAAATCTGTTCCAACACCACAACAAGATAAAGGTAAATAACCCATTTACATAATGGGCACAGGATATGAACAGACACTTCACCAAAGAAAACATTCAGATGGCAAACATGGAGAAATGTTCAAAATCCCTAGCTCTAAGAGAAATGCAAATCAAAACAAGTATGAGATATCATCTCACCCCAGTCAGAATAGCAAAATTTAACAGAACAGCAAACATCAAATGCTGGTGAGGTTGTGGAGAAACTGGAACTCTTATCCATTGTTGGTGGGAGTGTAAAATGGTGCAACCACTGTGGAAGGCGGTATGGCGCTTTCTCAAAAAGTTGCAAATAGAAATACCATATGATCCAGCAAGTCCACTACTGGGAATTTACCCTAAAGAAACCATAACCATCACCCAAGCGGATATATGTACACCCATGTTTATTGTGGCTTTGTTCACAATCCAAAGAGTTGGAAACAAGTGCCCATCAACAAATGAATGGATAGAGAAGCTCTTATATAGTCACACAATGGAATACTATGCAGCACTGAAAAACAAGGAACTCATGAAATGTGCAAAATGGATGATGACCCTGCAAATCATTATGCTGAGTGAAATATCTCAGTCACAAAAGGACAAGTATTGCATAGGGCCACTGTTATAAAACGGGACTGACATCGAGGTTGAGGGGGGACAGATAGAGGGGAGGAATGATGTATACTGCATTGTAACAGATGAGGGAGAGAACTGTTTAAAAGGGATATATGATTGCGTATTATTGTCATGACAAGAGTACAGAATGCAGGCTGCACAGTACAGTAGACTTGGGGGGAGGGATTGCATAACAATGAGAGTTTTATTTTTTAAGGAGAAGAATGAATGGGCGGGGGGAGAGGAAGTGGGCAAGGAGAAAAATACTACAATGAATGACTGGAAACCCTAAGTCTCTGTAAACTTTCATTAAAATTAATTTTTAAAAGGGAAAAAACCCACTTTAATTATTAAAAAAATCTGTTCTGTATTCTTCCCCCTTTTGATCAGGATTCTTCCATAAAATTCTCAATTAAAACAATCAGTTATTATAGCTGGGCTCCATTCAGTTATTCTAGTCTCACGACAAAGGGGGCAGTTGTTCATAAGGGTAAAGGCTCATAAACTATTTCCCCTGAAAGGTTTTTGTGCATGGCAAGGAATGCATAAGCTGTTTGTGTTTTAATGGGTATTTAATTTGTTAGGGCTGTAAATTTTAAGCTTACTTGAGATTAAGAATTTAAACACGAGTTTCAAACTGATTATAAATCTACCCATTTATGTTAAAAGAAAACACTTTCACATGGTCTTTGATTAATGCACAGTAAATATATTAATTTGACAAGTTAAAGATCTCATTTAAACAAACTATTTATAAAGGTAATAAAATTTCCCTAAGCGCTGTGTCACTAACATGTACCATCTAACAAATCAAATTTTCTTGCCCATTTAACCAGTTTGTATATTTTATTAATTTCCCTTAAATAAGTCAAATTCACACATTACTCACACATTATACTTTAAGCCCCATACAAGGCATATTAGACTGTAACTAGCATTTGCAACCAATAGTTAGCACAGGCTCCCAGCCTATTAGTTGTTGTTAAGTGTTGTTGTGTCAAGTAGGATTCATAGCGACCCCATGAACAACAGATCTGAACTCTGTCCTATCCTGTGCCTTCCTCTACATCTCTGACATGCTTGAGCCCAATGCTGCAGTCACTGAGTCAGTCTACCTGGTTGACGGTCTTCCATTCTTTTGCCTACCCTACACTGTTGAGGTTTAAATTCTGGTTCTGCTATTCATTAGCTGTGTACATGTTCATTTTTGTGCCTCTGGGAGTTTTTGTTTTTAAATTTTATACTATGGTATCTATGAAGAGGAATGTGGCATCGGGATTGGAGGGAGACTCATCAATAACCTGTGTTGTGCAGATGACACAACTTTACTTGCTGAAAGTGAGGAGGACCTAAAGCATTTGTTGCAGAAGATCAAGGAATGCGGCCTTCGTTTTGGATTGTGTCTCAATATCAAGAAAACAAAGATTCTTACCACTGGACCAATAGGCAGTGTTATGATGGATGGAGCGATTGAAACTGTCAACAACTTCATCTTGCTTGGATGCACAACTAACACCATTGGTACGAGCAGTCAAGAAATAAAGGGATGTATTACACTGGGAAAATCTGCAGTTAGGGACCTTTCCATATTACTGAGAATAGTGATGTCAGTTTGAGGACAAAGATATGCCTGATTCAGGTCATAGTCTTTCCAATTACTAGCTATGCATCTGAGACCTGGACAATGAATAAGGATGACAGAAAAAGAATTAGCGCCTGTGAGCTGTGGTGCTGGAGAAGAGCACTAAACAGTTCATGGATGGCCAAGAGAACAGACATGTTTTGGAGAGGGTGCAGCCGGAGTGCTCTATGGAGGCAAGAATGATGAAGCTTTGCCTCACATACTTTGGACATATTGCTAGGCAGTGCTATTCCTTGGAAAGGGACAAGATGTTGGGAAGGGTGGAGGGTTGGCAAAGGAGAGGAAGACTCAAACAGGTGGACTGACATCGTGATTGCTGCAATGGGCTCTTGTGGGAAGTATGAGAATGGCACAGGATAAAACAAGGTTCAGATCTTTGTTTGTAGGGTCACTATGAGTGGTACATGACTCAATGACACTTCACAACAACTGTGGTGAAATAGATAGCAAAACATTTGTCATTGTGTTGATTCCAGTAAACAGAACAACCAAAAAATTGCTTTGGCCATGCTTTGTAACCACCATCACTGTCCACTCCCCCAGTCTTCCCATCATTAACAGAAATTGTTTTCCATCTGCCCCTGGTAGCCACTTACAAACTTCTCCATCAGTAGATTTCCCTATTCTAACTAGATATTCCATAGGAATCTCTGAGTGGGACAAATCTGTTTAACACCTGTGTTTGGTGATTGGAAGATTGTGAGTTTCAGGTTCATCCAGGAGCAGGTCAAAGAAATGGCTGGTGATTTATTTCCAGAAAATATTAACCATAGAAAACCCTACAGAACATAATTTTACAGTGATTCACATGGGCCGGACATGAGTTGGAATCAGTCTGAGAGCAAATGGTGGAGATTTCATATAAGTGGGTCATCCAACATTTCTCTTTTCATATCTGACTGACTTCACTCCTTGTGCCTCTGTTCTAGCATCTGAATGGCTGAGCATATGCACAGCTACAGCCCACACCTCACAGTTGTTTTGAGCCTCCCTTGACCTGGTGAAGGCAGAATTCCTAAAACCATGTCTCCCAGGTAGTAAGCCCTCAACAAATACTCTAGACTTGGTGGTGTAATTCCAGTACGTCAAATTCTATGAAGTGCCTTTATAGCAGAACAAATCAAACTTCTCTATTAAATCAAACTCATGTAAGCTTTTAAACATTGATTACACTCTTTCCTGGCCAAATCCCAATATTTCAAAGAAAATGAAGTAGAAAAATGCCAGATTTAAAAAAAAACAAAAAAAAAAAACACAACTACATGATCTTCCAAAATATTTCAAATAACATAAAACCCTGAAAATGCATATACAAAACAACATCGTGAATTCAAAATCTTTTACACCATATGGTAGCTGCAAGATGAGTTTATGGGGACATTTGTTGCTTATCCTAATACATGTACTGAGGGTGCAGTTGTTAGCCAGTTTAAGGGAACAGACTTACTTGGAGACTGAAAACTTGCTTGCTGAAACCAAGGAGGACCTGAAGCATTTGCTTTGAACTGTAGTCTTCAATATAGCCTGAAGCTCCAAATCAAGAAAACAAAAGATTCTCAGCACTGGCCAAGTGGCAGTACCATGATAGATGAAGAAGAGATTGAGATTGTTAACAATACCATCTTGCTTGGATGTACAACCAACACTCTTGGCACCAGCAACCAGGAAATCAGAAGACGAATTGTATTAGGAATGTCTACATCAGGGACCTCTCCAAAGTGCTAAAGAGCAACAATGTCAGTCTAGAGACTAAGGTGTGCCTGATCCTGGCCGTGGTCTTTGCAATTACTTGCTGTGCATCAGCTGGACAGTGACTAAGGATGACAGAAGCATTGATGCCTTTGAGTTGTGCTGCTGGAGAAGAGTCTTGAACGTACCATGGACCGCCAAGAAAGCAAATAGGTCTGTCTTGGAAAGGGTGAAAGCAAATTTCTCCTTGGTGGCTAGGATTTTTAAACTCTGTCTCGTATACATTGGGCAGGTGTCCAGGAGAGACTGTTCCTTGGAGAAGGACATCATGCTCAGAAGGGTGGAGGGACAGCGCAGGAGAGGAAGATGCTGGATGAGATGGATTGATACAGTGACTGGGGCAACGGGAGTAGGTGTGTTGGAGTCAGTGAGACTGGCTCAGACAGGGCAGGCTTCAGAGCTGCTGTACACAGAGTCGCTGTGGGTCACAGGTGATTTTATTATAGATAACAACAACAACATATGAGGGTCTGTGATCAAGGGTCAAGGTTATAAAGTCCTTCTGCTTTTCAAACAAAATAATAAGCATATTACACAGAAAAAAGCAACGAAGGTAATATAAATAGAATAATACAAGATAAAAGATGAGGGATATGTGTTAGTAACGTTTTCATGAAGAGCTGAAACATTACTGAAAACAACATGTATTCCAAGAATCAGTAGAGCAGTCTGTTCCTAACCGGGAAGCCAGGAGCTGTGTGCTTTCCCCGTTACTCTTCATCTGGTTGGTTTTGAGCTTCCAGTAAAGCTGTTTCATTCCGAGAGACCTGGATTCCGAGCACAGGGTAACAGGCAGTGCCTATGTGCCTGACTGTTTACTGTGAGGCTCTCAGAGGGCATCATGTGCATCTGTCTGTTTACTTTTCCTTAGAACCCAGAAGGTCACCTCTAAAAATACTCGTGCTTGGTGTCAGAGCTTCCGTGACACGGAGGGCCATACTTCACATGCTCTCTGCACTCGGGGCCCCAAGCCAGGCAGATCCAGTTTCCCCACGACGACAACCAGGGGAGAGCAGCTGGCAGTTCAACTTCAACTGTCCAGCTCCGCATTTCACAGCCTAGTGGACCCAAGGGGACGCCTTTCAAAAGGAACAAGCCACATCATTTTCTATGATAAAAGCAATGCATTTGTTGCTGAAAAACTTTAGAAAATGCAAATTAGCCAAAAGAAAAGGAATCTTCTAAAATATGAGAAATTTTACATAGAGAGTTTCTTCTAGTTTTCTAGAAAGTTTCATTGTAGTCATTTGACTGGGTGCATGTGTGTGTCTGCTGTGAAAAGAAATCAGTATCATAGGAAACATGCTTTCAAATGGCTCTTTTCATTTCATATCATATCTTGAATGTATTTCCATCTCAGAATATACTCATGTAAGCATTATTCTAAAAGGAGAAAGAATATTTCCTTAGAGGAACCTGCCGTAACGCTTTGACCAGTTTCGTTTGGTTGGTCGTTTTTCCCAGTGCTTTCCTATTGTAAATAACAGTGTAACGATTGTCTTTGTCCATTGATCTCCTACATGTTCCTCGTATTTCCTTCCTTCAAATATTATTTTGAAGTTTTGTGAAGTTTTACACAATAGTTTAGGTTCCGTTCAACCATTTCTGCATAAGTTTTTCAGCGATATGGGTTACTTCTTCACAATGCACCAACAGCTTCCTCATTCTAGTTGCCCTTTCTCTGTTAATCTCATTTCCCTTCTCACTTTCTTCATCTTTGCTTTATTCTTGACCACTTGGTCTCATGTTGTTGTTGTTAAGTGCCATCGAGTCATAGATGACTCATATCGATCCTATGAACGAAAGACCTGAGCACTCACTGTTCATAGAGTTTATGGAGGCAAGCCATTTCGGAAGTGGATGTCACTCCTGCTTCCAAGCTTGTTCTAATCAGGAAACTCCACCAAACACTGTCCACCATGGGTAACCATTATCATATTTGGCACATCAGTGTCATAGTGTTTAACATCACAGCAACTACAAGTTACCTCTGTACAGCAATGCACAGATGAGGGTGCAGGATTTTTAAATACAAGGCCTTAGAGGTGATATTTTTTTAAAAGAGTGCAATACACATAGATGATACTCATTATTTTTGAGCTCTGTTTGTTATTTAGCTCTAAGGTGTCCTCAGGGATTCGTTTCAGTTCAGAGTTTGAAGAGTGTCTTAGGCACCAGTTTCAGAAAGCCATCCAGCCTCAACTAGTTCAGCAGGTGTGGCTTGTTTTTGTTTTCTTTTAGGAATTTCAGAGTCTTCTTCAAATGCCTAACTATAAATCAACCTTATAAATCTCTAATCCAGCCATCAGGAAATCAAAAGATGAATTGTATTAGGGCAGTCTGCTGTCAGGGACTTCTTCAGAGCGTTAAAGAGCAAGGATGTCAGTCTAGAGATGAAGGTGCGTTTGATCCAGGTCATAGTCTTCACAATTCCTTGTTTTGCATTAGAGAGCTGGACAGTGACCAAGAATGACAGAAGAAGAATCGATGCCTTTGAGTTGTGGTGCTAGAGTATTGATCATACCATGGACTACCACGAGAACATACGAGTCTGTCCTAGAGAGGGTGAAACCAAGCTGCTCCTTGAAGGCAAGGATTTTGAGAGTCCGTATTTTTTGGTCATGAACCAGGAGGGACTAGTCTTTGGAGAAGGAAATAATACTTGGAAGGGTTGAGGGATAGTGCAGGAGAAGAAGACCCCTATGAGCTGGATTGACACAGTAGCTAGGTTAATGAGAGTAGGTGTGTCAGAGACAATGAGACTTGCTCGGGAGAGAGGAGGGTTCAGAGCTACAGTGCAAAGGGTCGCTATGACTCACAAGAGACTTGAAGACACAAAACAACAACAACAACAATATATATTACCAGATTCTTTCTTTAGAGATGTTTTAAAAGTGTGTACCCTATCCAGCAGAACTTTAGAGGGTTATTTCCCTACATAACTGTCCTACTTGATTAATATTTTTTAAGTCTTTTTTCCAGCGTGATGAGCAAACATGGTATCTTCTTTTTTAACTTAGTATTTATTTTATTATTAGGTGTATTAGTTTGGGTCCTCTGATGTGGGATTTGATTTGATTGGGGGAAAACGCCTGTGTAAGGGAAATGGGGAGAAGGATTTCCTGGGGGAAACCTTCACGTGGAAACGCAAGTCCAACCCCGAGTGAGGGGGACCAGAGGGGAGAGCGGGTAGAAGTGTCCTCGGGTATCTGTGGTCTAAGGAAGGTCTGATAAGGCTTCGGGAGTCTCTGACCTCCAAGGAGCCGTCCTGCTGTAATAAGTTCAGAATTCTCTATATATGTATCAGTTATAAAACTGTAGTTATATAATTATAAAACTAACATCAGTTTTCTTCAGCCTGCAAAACTAGGTACTTAGTCTCTGAATTCTCTTGTCATGTAAA
>NW_006399761.1:24790860-24794991 GCF_000299155.1 Elephantulus edwardii | reverse complement strand
GTACGCCCTTGCCAATTTTGAACCATGCAGTGTTCCCTTGCTCTGTTCTGACGACTGCCTCCTGGTCCAAGTATAAGTTTCGCATTAGCACGATCAAGTGTTCTGGGATTCCCATTCTTCTCAGAGTCAACCATAGTTTGTTATGATCCACACAGTCAAATGCCTTTGCATAGTCAGTGAAACACAGATAGACAATGAAACACAGATAGATTTCCTGAATTACTAGTACTTAAATATGAACTGTTCTTTTTAGATGTAGAAATTATTTTTTACTAACAAAAGTGCACTGTTAAGTGAGCCTCACCCACCTATAAAAGCCCATGACCACTCCCAGACAGGGAGGCAGACTTGGAGGTGACTTGCTGTCTCCCGGATTTGTGTAATAAAGTGCTTATGGATATTGCAATCCGTTTGTCTTATTGGCGATTGACTACGAAAAGAACTCCTTGCAGAGAACCCCTTGCATTCAGTAACACTGCCTTCATTTCCTTGCTAACATGCGAGTGTTCACCCCTGGGGGCAGCCTGTAGGTCCACAGAGAGACAGTGGGAGATGTCAGACACTGCATCTGGGCCCCTTGAAAATCTCTGCTCCCTGTCGTCAGAGACTGTGAGGCTGACTTGTCAAGGCTGCCACACTGGTCTAATGACGTTGAACTTGTAGACGTCTTTCATTGGTTCTTTGTACTTATTTTCCATAACATTCCAAAAGAAGTACTAAGAGAATTTCTGAACCTTAGTTCTGTGGTAATTTGACTTTTAAACTAGATGTGTAACAATGAATTCATATTAAAAAAAAAAAACTGAGGGGGAAGTAGGGAGGAAGTGCAACAAAGGATGAATGAAAATCCAACTTTTCTGTAAACTTTCATTAAAATCACAATTTTAAAAAATTGAGAGGAAAAAATAGATGTGTATACATATGTGTTTCATTTTCCTATTTATTTCTATTTTTGCTTATAGGTCCTACTTATTTTCTGATCTCAGTTGTCCTCAGTCTAAATATTTTTGTGGTTGTTCTTTGTTTATTTTAGAGTAGTACAAGTCTTTAGCGATAAATTCAAGACTTTTTGCAAGTTGTTGTTGTTATGTGCCAGGGAGTTGCCTGTAACTCATAGCGACCTTATGTACAGCAGCTCTGAAGCCTGCCCTGTCCTGAGCCAGTCTCACTGACTCCGACACACCAACCCCCATTGTCCCAGTCACTGTATCAGTCCAGCTCATCTTCCTCAGTCTTCCTCTCCTGCGCTGACCCTCCATCCTTCTGAGCACGTTGTCCTCCTCCAAGGATCGGTCCCTCCTGGCCACCTGCCCAAGGTATGTGAGTCGGCGCTTCAAAATCCTAGCCTCCAAGGAGAAAATAGGTCCACCTGGGTTGTCTAACCAGCATTGACCTCATTTAGAAGAGCCTCTGTGGCTCTTGTTGGATGGATGGGCCTGGAGAAAAGATGTGTCCTCTAACTTTGCCTTAGAATTCTTTTTCCCCCTCTTTCCTTAGTCATGTAGAGTACTTCAAACTGCCTATTTACCAGGAGAGGAAATGCATCTATCCTAGATTAGTGTTTACTTCTTTGAAACTCTTTTTCTCAGTCATATGTAAATTCTACCTTCAATTGCCTGTTTAACAGGAAGGAAATGACATCTTTTCTGGATTAGCATTTGCTGTTGTTGTTATGTGCTGTCAGTAACCTGCAACTCATAGCAACTGTATGTACAGCAGCTCTGAACCCTGCCCTGTCTTCTGCCAGTCTTGCTAATTCTGACACGCCAACCCACATTGCCCCAGTCACTGTATCAATCCATCTCATCTGGGGTCTTCCTCTCCTGCACTGTCCCTCTGCCCTTCCGAGCATGATGTCCTTCTCCAAGGACCAGTCTCTTCATGCCATGTGCCCAAAATATGTGAGACAGAGCTTTAAAATCCTAGCCTCCAAGGAGAAACTTGGTTTCACCCTCTCCAAGACAGATCTGACACCTTTGATCTTTAGCACTTTAAAGAAGACCATAACAACAGATTTGCCCATTGATCTCTTGACTGCTTCTTCCACGGACTTGACTGCACATGGAAGGAGGATGACATATTTGACAATTGGGATATTTTTTCCTTCCGCATCATGCGTGCTGGTCCCGATGTGGGGATTTTTTGTGGAGGTATAATTCGCACAGAAGGCTTTGAGCTTCATCAAGAAATACTTCAATTCTTGGGTGGGTTTGTTTTTTTTTTTCAAATCAAGTTGGGCCATCTTTCTATTCAAAGTTGTTGATGAGTCTTCCCCCAGTCCTGAAGCAGCATTCTTCTTCATATTTTCCAACCTCTGGGATTATTTTCCTGGGCCTTAACAATATTAGCAAGTTGTTGTTGTTATGTGCCGTTGAGTCGCCTGTGACTCATAGTGACCCTATGTACAATAGCCCTAAACGCTGCTCTATTCTGTACCAATCTCACTGTTTCTGACACACCTACCCCTATTACCCTAGTCACTGAATCAATCCACCTCATAGAGGGTCTTCCCCTCCTGTGCTGTCCCTTCACCCTCCCAAGCATGATGTCCCTCTCCAACGATTGGTCCTGTCTTGCAACATGTCCAAAGTATGTCAGATGAAGCTTCAGAATCCTTGCCTCCAAGGAGCAGCTTGGTTTCACCCTCTCCAGGACAAACCTGTGTGTTCTCTTAGCAGTCCATGGTATATTCAACACTCTTCTCCAACACTGAGACATTAAATTAATGTAGTCGTTCGGAGTGTTTGTCTCTGGGATGAGTGGCTCAGAGGACTGTTGCTCTTGGCTTTTTGCAACCATTTGAAAATATTTCCTTGATGACTTTTGTTTATTTGCTTGATTTTAAACATACTAGGGAAAAGGTCTTAAGAAGAATTCCCCTGGCAATGTACTCTTTAGAACAAGCGACCATGTGAGATTAAAAGGGCAGCATTTGCCCAAAACCAAATCTTAGAAGGCAGGAGAGAGTAAGAGTCCTTCCAAGCTCAGCATAGATGCCTTTTCTCTGGTAAAGACCTTTCCTGACCCCCAAGACTAGCTTAGGTAGCCTTCCTTGAGTTTCCATAGACTGCTGCAGCACTTAGCACATAACTATGTTTTCCTGTAACATCTCTGTCTCTAAACTGGGAATATATCCCTGTTAACTCAATCTGTTTAGCGATTTACAGGACATAGTCCTGTGTATTTCACAGAGCATGGAGCCTGAATTCGGACCCGACTGGGTTTCAGTTTCATCTTCATTTCAGGTGTAGGATGAAGACTCTAATGTCTTCCTCCCAGACTCTCTGTTGGGAGTCAACATGCATTCGTGGGTCCCCAACTGTGCCAAGTGGGTATTTGAGGAGATGGATTCTGAAGTGGATCACCACGCAGGACAGAGTCAGGTCTATGACTAGGAGCTGGGTCTGAAGCTGAAGTGAAAGCTCAGTGCACATATTTAGGAGTCTTTAACCTAGAGGAGTAGGAGCTTAAGAAATTGTCTGAGTGAGGCTGCACACTGTAGTGGGTCTAGGAAGCTTATTGCCTTTGAGAAAGGAGAAGGAATGGCTTCCAGGAGAACCAGGGAGGAGCATCAGTGCCACACACTGCAGGGCCGGGGAGGAGAAATGACAGTGGGTTTGGATTTGTTGAGGTCCCTGGTGTCCTTGGAAAGGGTACCGATGGTTGGGTAATTAATCATTTGTTCCAGGATGGAGGAGGAAGAGGGGCGCGTTGTGTGGGTAGACAAGGAGTTCCAGGGCAAATGCCATCCAAACTGATAAACAGAGGAGGAGGCAGCAGCAAAGACTATCCGTCAACTAATCACATGGCTTAGCACGAAAGCCTGTGCCCCCCTCTCCCCGCTAATGCCTAAGTTGCCCAGACACATGACAGAATAACCATGTATGAGGGACAGGAATATGGTGAAAGGAAGGTGGTCTTCTACAAGGAGCCCTAATGGTGCAGGGCATTGAATGCTGGGCCAGTTACTGAAAGGTTTGCAGTTCAAACCATCACTATCATCAAGATGAGGCAAATCTAGGAAGACCTACTGGGCAATTCTCTGTCCTGAAGGTCACTGGGAGTTAGAATCGATTCCATGGCAATGGTTATGGATTACACAAAAGACTTGGTTTAGAGTCCAGAATGAAA
>NW_006399761.1:24776811-24782851 GCF_000299155.1 Elephantulus edwardii | reverse complement strand
AAACCAAAGCATGCAACCCAAAAGATTTGGTTTCTGTTTAATAAAGTTGTTGTTTGTTGGTGTTAAGTGCTATCAAGTCAATTGTGGTCTATAAGGGGTCTGAACCCTGTCCTATCCTGTGCCATCCTCATCATCTCTGCCATATCTTGAGCCCACTGTTACAATTACTGTATTAATCTTCCTCTCCTTCGCTGACACCCCACCTTTCCAAGCATGACATTCTGGTTAGAACAGTACACCCACAGAGAACTGCCAGAAATTCAGGCTGGATTTAGAAGAAGCCTTGCCACAAAGGATCTCATTGCTGATGTCAGATGGATCATGGCTGAAAGGAGAAGGCTATCAGAAGGAAGTCTGTCTATTTGTGTCTGTTTGCTAAGTTATAGCTACCATGTGTTATTTTCTGCATCGCAGGCATTGTGCTCGATGCTTTGTGCATAGTACGTCATTTATTCTGTACATACAGCAAGCCTTTAAAATCCTATCCTCGATTTAGTAACGAGACAGCTGAGGCTCTGAGAAGTGGATCTGTGGAATTCAAAGAACTGTTAAGTGATGAGCTGAGATTAAAACTCGTATCTGTGAGAGTGCCCTGCTGGGCATGAGATGGGTGATAGGCCCAGGGCAGGGGCTTGGAAGAGAAGGGTGTTTTCCTGGGAGTTATAGAGAAACATTTAAAAACCTGGGAAAGTTGGAGAGCCTGGTCTATTTGATGCACATCTACCCCTGCCTGTCCAAGGAGTCCTTGATTGCTTTCGAGTGGAGCACCACTCATGGTGATCCTGTGAACCAAAGGCCTGAAGCCCCTCTACAGCTATCAGTGTTTATCCAAGTTCATGGAGTTTCCGGAGGCATGTTGTTTAGGAATTGGATGCCACTCCTGCTTCGGTCGAGTAGTAGACAATGTTTACCTCATATACCATTTTATATCCATTGAGAGCTTCCCAATGCCACAGAATTTCCTGGAATGAGTATTTCTGTCCATACTGCCCAATACAGTAGCCACTAGCCACACATGGCTTCTGAGCACTTGAAATGCGGCTAATGTGACTGCAGAATGCAAAGTGTAAGTTAAATTACTTTATGTTTAAATGGGGAGGGGGGACGGGGAGGAGTGGAAATGAATACCTTAGTCCACTACTGGAAAATTTTAGATATATTTTGGTATGTTTCCAAATTTAACTTGGTGTATAAAACTCCTGTTTTCAATTTTATGAAATCTAAATACAGATTTTATGATGAAAATTAGGATCCTAATGGGGATTTGCTGCAAATGGAAAACAGACTCGATTTTGAAGACTTGCCATGCAAAGAAGGCATGTAAACTGGCTCACCAAGAATTTTTCGTTGATTACATGTTGAAATGATAATACTTGAGATATATTCTGTTAAACCATGTTACTAAACTACAGTACCGTTGTTTACATTTAAAAGAACTTACTTTGTTGTTGTAGTTGTTTAATAAATGCACAGCAAAGAAATATATACTAGTCCAAGTTTCTGCATTTTGATTCGGTGACACGGATTATGATGAGTTGTGAAAACATTTGCCCTGTTCTCTGAGTGGTTCCTTCATTATCAACATACACTCACTTGCTGCTAAAAGTCCTATCTAATCTTTCTAGTTACTCTTGTCATTTTGATACCATCTATGAGATTTCAAAAGGCACAATGTTCAAGACAGATTTTTAAAAATAATATTGTTGTTATTACATACCGTCGAGTTACCTGCGACCCACAGCAACCCTGTGTACAGCAGCTCTGAAGCCTGCCCTGTCTCACTGAGCCAGTCTCACTAATTCCGACACACCAACTTCCTTTGCCCCAGTTACCCGGTTACTGTATCGATCCATCTCATCTACCCTTCCAAGCATGATGTCTTTCTCCAAGGACTGGTCTCTCCTGGCCACATGCCCAAAATATGTGAGATGGAGCTTCAAAATGTTTGCCTCCAAGGAGAAACTTGGTTTCACCTTCTCCAAGGCAGACCTATTTGTTTTCTTTTTTTTTTGTTTTTTTGTTTTCTTGTCAGTCCATGGTATGTTCAAGACTCTTCTCCAGAATCATAGTTTGAAGGCATTGATTCTTCTTCTGCCATCCTTAGTCATTGTCCAGCTCTCTGATGCATAGTAAGTAATTGTGAAGACCACGGCCTGAATTAAGCACATATACTGGTTTATTTACAAAGTTTGTATACATTGTTTTTCTCACCAGGTCTTTCCCATTTCTTCACCTCCACCTCCATCCATCAAGTTATGTGACCCTATGATAAACCCCATGGTTGTCACAAGTACTTGCTATGCTTCAGAGAGCTGGATAATGACTAAGGATGATAGAAGAATTGATGCCTTTGAGTTGTGGTTCTGGAGAAGAGTCTTGAACATACCATGTATCACCAAGAAAACAAATAGGACTGTCTTGGAGAGAGTGAAACCAAGTTTCTCCTTGGAGGCTAGGATTTTGAAGCTCCATCTTACATACTTTGGGCATGTGGCCAGGAGGGACTGATCCTTAGAGAAGGACATCATGCTCAGCAGGGTGGAGGGACAGTGCAAGAGAAGAAGACCCCGATGATTTGGGTTGATAAAGTGACTACAGCAATAGGGACAGGTTTGTCAGAGTCAGTGAGACTGGCTCAGGACAGGACAGGCTTCAGAGCTACTGTACATAGGGTCGCTACGAGTCGCAGGCAGTTTGACCGCACATAACTATTAATCCCTCCCCAGCCCATCTTTACCCCTCTACCCCCCTCTCATTCCCCACTGGGATCCTCATATTGATTCTACAATAATGGTCTTATACAATATTTGTCTTTATGTGACTGAGTTAGTTTACTTAGTGTAATGCTCTCCAGTTTACCAAGTTATATAATAATTTACAAAATCCTTGTTCCTGCGTGCTACGTAGTATTTCATCATGTGAATGTACCATAATTTCTCAATCCATTTGATTGTGGTTGGACACGGGCTGTTTCCATGTTCTTGTGACGGTGAATAACACTGCTATGAACACTGGTGTACAAGTCTCCATTTGTGCCTCAGTTCTCATTCTCTCGGGGTATATTTCAAGCAATGGAATAGGTGGGTCACATGGAATTTCTATGTTCAGCCTTTTGAGGAAGTGTCAAAATGCCTTCCAGCGAGGTTGTACGATTTTACAATCCCGCCAACAATGTATGAGAGTTCCTATCTTGCCACATCCTCGCCAACATTTATTACTTGCTTTACCACTGCTGCTGGAGTAAGATGGTATCTCACTGTAGTTTTGATTTGCATCTCTCTTATTGACAGTGATTTGGAGCATTTCTTCATGTGTCTGTTGGCCATCTGAATATCTTGCTCTGTAAAAAGTCTTTCCATGTCTTTTACTCATTTTATAATTGCATTACCAGTCTTTTTCTTGTGGAGGTCCTGTAGGATTTTGTAATTTTTTTTTTATATGAGACCCTTGTCTGAAATGGTATTGCCAGATGTTTTTTCCCAGTCAGTAGGTTTTCTCTTCACTCTGTTAGAAAATGTTCTTGATGTGCACAGGGATTTAATTCTTAGAAAGTCCCATTCATCAATTTTATCCTCTTCAGATTGAGCATTTCTGGCTGTATTTGGCAGTCTCTTTATACCATAGACTAGGTCATCTAAGCTTGGTTCCAGTTTGTTTCTGATGAACTTTATAATTTTGGGATTTACTCCCAGGTTTCTTATCCACCTTGAGTTGATTTTTGTGTATGGTGTGAGAGGTGGATCCTGTTTAAGCTTTCTGCATTTAGCAGTCTAGTTTTGCCAGCACCATTTGTTGTAGAAGTTGTCATTTCCCCATTTGATAGGTTTAATTTCCTTGTCAAATATCAGTTGACCATAGATTGCTGGGTCCATTTCTGGGTTTTCTATTCCATTCCATTGATCTATGTGTTAAGATAGACATTTTTTAACTAGTTAAACTGTGGTTTGGTTTTAAAATAAGTTGGGATACATTTTGTTTAAAGCTTAAAGATTATTTTAGGGCAATAGTTTCAGGGTTCATCCATCCTCCATGGCTGGATTCCATAAAAAAATTGTTAAGTCTTTTCTGCATTCCTTCCCTTTTGATCAAAGATTCTGAAATCTTTCGTCTAAAACTTTGGTGGTGGACACTGGGCACTATCCAGTTTTTCTAGATGTCATGGCAAAGGAAGCTGTTGTTCATGAAAGCAGTGACTCATACATTCCGTATCCTTCTTCTGTTCCTGACTCTACTTCTTTCTCTGTTGCTCTAGGAGAATAGAGGCCGACTATTGTGCCCTGGATGGCTACTTTAAGATCCCAGGTGCTACACAACGAACCAGGAGCTAGACCAGAATCACAAAGCTTGGATTTAGAATAATTAACTGAGATACTCCATAAAACTACACAACCATGACATGAAATCTTCAACCTAAGGACTTAAATACCATCTAAGCAATTACACAACTGGGTGAAGATACCCTAAAGAAACCATATCGGCTATCCAAACAGACAAATGTATGCACACCCATGTTTATTGCTACATTATTTACAATAGCAAAGAGATGAAAGCCACCTAAGGGCCCATCAGTAAATGAATGTGTAGAAAAACGATGGTATAGTCATGCATACAGTGGAATACTATGCAGCACTAAAAATCAATGAACTTATAAAACATTACACAACATAAAGGACCCTGGAGCGTATCATGCTGAATGAAATATCTCCGTCACAAAGGACAAATACTGCACAGCACCACTGTTATAAAGCAGGTCTGACATGGGGGGTTGGGAGGAGAATAGAATTAGAGTGGATAGGTAATGACCATTGCATTGGGACAGATGAAAGAAAGAGCTGTCTAAAATGAATATATGATTAGGCATTATACATACAACAATAGTCCAGAATAAGATATATATCATTGCAAAGAGGACTGGAGGGAAAGCAGGTACTTGTGCAACAATAAATGAATCTTTTTTTAAAAAATTTATTATTTTGTGTGTGTGTGTGTCTGTACCGTCGAGTCAGATCCAACTGGTCCAGGAGGAGATTGCCCCTCCTTCTCCAGTGGAGCATCTGGTGGATTCGAACCATGTGCCTTCAGGATTGCAGTGCAGCTTCTTGCCACTAGGCCACCAGAGCTCCAATAAATAAATTTTTTTTAAAAAGTGAACCAGTGGAGTAGGAAGCAAGGGGGAGGGGGTAAAATGTGCAACAATGAATAAATGAAAATTTAACTTCTCTATAAATGTTTGTTAACATCGCAATGAAAATTGTTTTTTTTAATTTTATTATTTATCATGTGTGTATCGTCAAATCAGATCTGACTGGTAGATTGCCCCTCCTTTTCCAACAGAGCATCTGGTAGATTCAAACCATGTACTTCCGGGATTGCAGTGCAGCTTCTTGCCACTAGGCCACCAGAGCTCCCTTAATATTTTATTTTTTAAAAAAAGAATTAAATACCATGAGTTGTTTGGTTGTGCTTCAATATTCTCAGCAGCTTCTTAAATATTTTTTAAATGTGGCTAAATATGTGGGTCACGCTAGATTTCTTTTGGACAGTGCCGATGCAGAAGTGGTATCTGGTACTAACAGAAGTCTCAGTGAAGTGGTGGAGATGGAAGACCTTGCCCCACCTTTCCCACTTCTGTCTCTTTCCTTCCTCCTTCCTCTCTCCATCCTTACTACTCCTTTCCTACTGAGGAAGAGGAAGGTATTCAATACCAAATTATGCTTCTCCACGGTGTTTCATTTTAAAGAGAACAGAAGTTATATGACACTTCACATAAAACAATAGCTAGCTGATACCCTGGCAATGGCGTCCTCAGGGGCCCTGGCCTGGCTTCCCCGCAGCACCCGGTGTGGAGATGAGGAAAGCTCCACCTCTCTCCCCTTCTGGAGTCACAATCAAACATGCAATCAAGATGTATTGATAATAATGGGTGACTGGAACGCAAAAGTTGCGAACAGGGAAGAAGGATCAGTAGCTGGAAAACACAGGGTCAGTGAGAGAAATGAGGCTGAAGATAGAATGATAGAGTTCTGCACATTCAATGATT
>NW_006399761.1:24762533-24774539 GCF_000299155.1 Elephantulus edwardii | reverse complement strand
TCATACTCATTCTACAATAATGGTCTTATACAGTATTTGTCCTTATGAGACTGAGTTAGTTCACTCAACATAATACTCTCCAGTCCCTCCCAAGTTAGGTAGTAATTTTCAAATCATTGTTCCTGCGTGCTGTGTAGTATCCCATCATGTGATGAACAAAAGTTTCTTTGTATGTAAGTTGAGGACAATACTAGGAAAATGTATGGCTTTGGCATCTGTTATGGATTGAATTGTGCATCCCCCCCAAATATAGGTCAATTTAGTTCTGCCATGATTCTCAAAATTGTGTAGTTATTCTCCATTTTGTCTGATGCAGTTGTCTTCTGTTCAGTGATTTTGTGTTATTATTCTGTGTGTGTGTGTGTGTGTGTGTGTGTAATTAAGGGTGCAGCCAGTGTACTCCTTGGAGGCAAGTGTGTGAGTATAAACAACTGCTCTGAACCTTGTCCTATCCTGAGCCAACCTCACCAGCTGAGCCACACCTGACCCCACCGCCACAATCACTGTGCCAATCCACCTCATCGAAGGTCTTCCTGCCTTGCTCTGACCTTCTGCCGTTCCAACCATGACGTCCTTCTCCAAGGACTCGCCTTTCCTGACAACATGCCCAAAGTATATGAGATCGAGTGTCACCATCCTTTGCTTCCAAGGAGCACTTTGGGTGTGTTTAGACATTGTAATAAGTTGACTGCATATACGAATGGTAATTAATGCCTCTGAACAATTGTCTGATAAAACAAATGAGATGTGTAAACTTTCACTCAAATAAAACAGATGTTTAAAATTACTTTGTATAAGGATGGCGTAGGATAGGGCAAGTTTCAGACCCATTGTTGACAGTGTTGCTGTGAGTCTATTCTACTTGATGGTACCCAATAACAACATTTTCACATTTTATGTACTGACAAAAAATGAACTTCTTCCCCACCAACCAATTTCTGCAGCTCTGCAACTGCATCCCTGCCCATCCTCACCCTTCTGCCCCCAACTCTCACCTCCTCATACCCCCAATATGTTTTTCCCAATAAAAAAAAACAAAAAAAACCCCGAACTTCATGGAGCCCAAGACTGTGTCCTTTCCTTAGGGGGATTTATCATCTTGAAAGCCTAAGGATTAACCACACACACAGAGCATTAGAGAACTAGTCAGTTTATAATGAAGCACCAGGTAGTGAGACCCTCTGAGAACCAGGAAGGGACTAAGGAATCATTCGCCTGGGGCCACCCGGAGTCTTTCACATTACCTGGTATGTGATGTACAAGTTTCACGTGAGCAAATTAAGGAATGAATTAATGAATAATGAATTAACGGCTAAATGAATGCTAGCTAAGTACAAACTAGTTCAGATCTGAAAATAGCATGAGATGGCTGCCAAATTGGAAATATCACCCACCATCATTTCAGCTACTAACTCTGAGTTGGTGAGAGCTGAAGGCTCGTCCAGCCTTTACCTCTTTCATGAGTTATGCTGTTGTTGTTAAGCCCCATCAAGTCGTAGACAACTCATAGCGACCCTATGAACGAAAGACCTGAGCACTGTTCATAGAGTTTCCAGAGACAAGCTATTTCTGAAGTGGATGCCACTCCTGCTTCCAAGCTTGTTTTAATCTGGGAGCTCCAGAAAACACTGTCCACCATGGGTAACCATTCTCGCATTTGACACCCCAGTGTCACAGTGTTTAGCATCATAGTGACCACAAGTTACCTCTGTACAGCAAATGGACAGACTAGTACTATACCACTTAGAAGAATGTTTGACCAAAACCAATTAAAACCAGGCCTGAGGGCCACAGATCAAAATCACCCACCTTGGGCTTGGTAGCATCACTTTCTGTCCACTAGGCCAACAGAGCTCTATGTTGTCATTGTTATTGTTGTTAAGTGCCATAGGCAACCATATACAATAGTTCTGGCTGTGTAGTAATAAGAAACTGCAGTGCAATTCCTGAGGCACGCTGTTCGAGGCCACCAGTTGCTCGAAGGGAAAGGGACGGACAATCTCCTCCTGTGCTATGTACTGTCTCTGGAAACCTACTGGAGGGTCAGCTGTGGGTCACTTCCGACTCAATGATGAACAACAACAGTATATACAATATCAGAGGCAGTGCTGACACCTGAATGTTGCAAACATGACCAAAATGGAACTTATTTATTTCCCTACCACCATGCCCCCATTTCTCCTGTTAATGTTGCCCCCAAGAAGTGTCTTAGACGTCATCTCAGACTTTGTCCTCAATTGATTGCTAAATTGTGTTATTTGTATTTCCTTGGTAACTTTGGAATTGGATTTTTTTTTTAACCTTTCTAGATTCTAGATTCTTTCCCTCAACCACTCTTCCTTACCCTATATCTTCCTTGTCATTATCAAGCTGGTTTTTCAAAATAGAAATCTGACACTCTCTCTTCCTTCAGATTATATAACAGCTCTTCACTGCAGTTGGATAAAATCCATACTCCTGTTTAGTCTGTCTTGCGATATATTCCACTGTCCAATCCTGCCCACTTCCATTGCCTCTCTTCGAGGCTAGATGCCCCTGAAGGTCAGGATTTTATTCACCTCATCTCCATCTATCTAATGCTTAACACAGTTCCTAAACAAATGAGTGAGGATGAGGGACTTACCACCAGATTCAAAGATTGGGCTGGATGTGTTAAAGGAGATCAATTATGAAAATCGGTGGACTACGATACACAGTGTGCCTGACTCAAGTTTCAATCACTGCATAAGCATGTTGGACAGTGGATAAAGAAAACTGAAGAACTGATGCCTTTAAATTAATGGTGGTTGCTAAGAATATTGGATGTCCCATGGGCAGCTAAGAGAACATACACATCGGTCTTGGGCCAAATGTGTCCGGAGTGCTTCATAGAAGCAAGAATGGCACCACAACAAGATAAAGGTAAACAACCCATTGCAAAATGGGCACAGGATATAAGCAGATACTTCACCAAAGAAGACATTCAGATGGCAAACAAACACGAAGAAATGTTCAAAATCCCAAGCTCTAAGAGAGATGCAAGTCAAAACACTGTTGGTGGGAGTGTAAGATGGTGCAACCACTATGGAAGGCAGTATGGTGTTTCCTCAAAAAGTTGGAAATAGAAATACCATTTTACCTAGCAATTCCACTACTGGGAATATACCCTAAAGAAACCACAACTACCACCCCAAGCAGATATATGTATGCCAATGTTTATTGTTGCTTTGTTCACAATAGCAAATAATTGGAAATAACCTTTGGCAGCAAACAAGTGGATAGAGAAGCTGTGGTATATTCACACAATGAAATATTATGCAGCACTGAAAAACAAAGAACTCATAAAATATTATACAAAACGGGCTCTCTGGTGGATGCTGCTGTGTCAGCACACGGGGGCCCGAGTTCAAACTCGAAATAAACTTTGTTAATTTGGCTAATTGGGAAAAAAAATTATACAAAATGGGTGACCCTGGAGAACATTATGCTGAGTGAAATATCTCAGTCACAAAAAGACAAATACTGCGTAATGCCACTGTTATAGAACAGGACTGATAAGGAGATTGCAGGGAAACTAAGAAAAGAGAGGATAAATAATGAAAATAGCATTGAAATAAATGAGGGAGAGAACTATATAAAAGGACTATATAATTAGGTATTATTGGCATGACAAGAGTCCAGAATAGGAGTTGTAAGATGGTCGTGGGTGGGGGACTATATAACAATGAAAGAATTTTATTTCCCAAAGAAAAGAGCGAACTGCAGGGGTAGAGGGACAGGAGGAAAATGTGCAACAATAGATGAATGGAAATCCAAGTTCTTTGTAAACTTTCATTAAAATCTAAAAAAAAAAAAAAAGAAAGAAGACAAAATTACAAAAACAAACAAGAAAGAAGCAAGGATGGGAGACTTCATCTCACATACTTTGGGCATGTTATCAGGTGGGGTTGGTGTCTGGGAAAGGCCGTCATGCTTGGAAAGGTGGAGGGTCAATGGAGGAGAAGACCCTCAATGAGATAGATTGATACGGTGACTGCAGCAATAGGCACATGGAGATTGTAGGGATGGAGACGGAGGGGGCAGGGTGTTGTTCTGTATGTAATACTTGGGGCCCGTGTGAATTGGAGTCAGCTGTAGGGCACCAAGTAACAACAACATCCAACTGAAAATCCTAGTTACACTCCACTGCTAAACAAAGGTTGGAAGTTCAAACTCATCCAGAAACACATGGAGAGCAAGGCTTGGTGATCTACTTTAGTTAAGATTAAAGTCAAGTGCTCGCTTCGGTAGCACATATACTAAAATTGGAATAATACAGAGAAGATTAGCCTGGCCCCTGCGCAAGGATGACACGTAAATTTGTGAAGCGTTTCATATTTAAAAAAAGGAAAAAGAAGATTAAAATCAAGAAAACTTTTTGTAGCAGTTCTCTTCTGTCACACATGAAATTGCCAACAATCAGATTCAACTCAATGGTGACTAACAGCCACACGTTATTGTTAATAGATATTCTGTCATTATTATTATTTGGATTTCCACGTACTGCCAAATAGTTGGCACATACTTTGTTGTTGTTGTTATGTGCCGTCCAGTTGCCTGGGACCCATAGTGACCCTATGTACAGCAGCTCTAAACCCTGCCCTATCTTAAGCCGGTCTCACTAATTCCAACACACAAACCCCCATTGCCGCAGTTACTGTATCAGTTCTTCTCATCCGGGTCTTTCTCTCCTGCATTGTCTGTCCACTCTTCCAAGCATGATGTCCTTCTCCAAGAACCAGTCTCTCTGGTCATGTGCCCAACGTATGTGAGATGGAGCCTCAAAATCCTAGCCTCCACGGAGAATCTTGTTTTCACCCTCTCCAAGACAGATCTGTTTGTTTTCTTGGTAGTCCATTATATGTTCAAGACTCTTCTCCAGCATCACAACTCAAAAGCATCGATTCTTCTTCTATAATCCCTAGTCATTGTCCAGCTCTCTGATATAAAGCAAGTTGCGAAGACCATGGTCTGGATCAGGCACACCTTAGTCTCTAAACTGACATTGCTGCTCTTTAGGACTCTGGAAAGGTCCCTGACAGCAGATCTTCCCAGTGCAATAAGTGTTTTGATTTTCTGACACCTGGTGTTAAGAGTGTTGCTTGTGGAGCTGAGCAAGCTATAATTGTTAACAACCTTCATCTCTTCTCCAACTGTCATGATGCTGCCAACTGGGCCAGTGGTGAGAATATTTGTCTTCTTAATGTTGAGCTTCAATCCATATTGAAGACTATAGCCCTTGGTACTCAGTAAGTATGTCATTAATTAGCAAGCCAATCAATGAATAGTATTTGTGTGTTTAGTCATGCCAGCGTTTATTTTGGGAAAATGTAATGCCCACTTCATTACACACTGATTTACTTGGGGACAGAGATGAAAATGGCACTAATTCTTTGGGAAGAGAGCACTGTTGTTGGCCAGATCCTGGAGCAGGCAGGCCAGCCCTCAAGCCCATTTCATCCAGCACGTTCCTTGGCACCCACACTGTGGCTCTGCTGTTTGAGATGACATCTGTTTTCCTGAGGTCAGCGGCCACAGCGTCAGATTTCTTAACTGTAACCAGATCGGTCTGCAGAAGCTGCTGTAGCAGGGATATCCCAAGGTGCTCTCACTGAAGGCTATTTTTGGCTAAATATCTCCTCGAGGCTGTACATCCTTCAAAATAAAGGTTCTGGGTTCTAAGAAATCACCGGTATCGCTTCCCTGTCCTGTGAAGTGTTAAACTCCTATTCGTGCACCTAGGCACTGTGGGAACGGGCGGGGTGGCAATCCGGGGTGCTTACACCGAGGTACAGCACTCATGTTTACCAGGTCAGTGGGAATTTGCCTGCGATGTAGTCTGTTATGAAAAGAGATCCGGATGTAACATGATCGCTCCCTTCGGAGAACTTGCAAGTAAATTTAGTTAGTTAAAGCTCCTGCCAGTTAAAGGTCCCGGCCCAGAGAATAAAGAAGGTTCTCTGCAGTTGCCAGTTGACTCTATCTGCTGTTTCTCCTGATGCCTAATTGAGAGAAACTCCGTTTCGCTGCTGGATCCAGTCTCTGGGTTATCTTTTTCCTAGACCTCATCCCCCAAGATTAGATTGTCTAGAGCTTTCAAGGAAACTCAGTGATGTGTGTGGTGTAAACTCATCTTTCGCTCCAAACACAAAGGATAAAGGTTATCAACATATCAAGACTGTGTAAAATATTTTTTTTTCCTTGACAGGAAAGGTGTTAATGGGCCTTATTAGTTAAATGAGAAGATTAAAACTTAATAATAAGCTGGGCTAATCATCCATCATTAAGCTGGGATGTCACTAAATGCCTTCAACTATTATGTGCACACCAAGTGGCATTTCTTGCTTTTCAGTTTAACTAAGCAGAAACTTCAATGAGCAAAGCTGAAATCTTAGAAGGAGAGGGTTTCCTTTTGACACGCTGGGGGCAAAGAATGGAGAGACAGAAAGGAATGAAGCCAATTTATTCATTTTGGTCACCAAGAAACTAGGAGCTTTAGAAAAAGATTTCCTCAGAGACGCTAGGACACAGTTTACAAGTCTCTAAAAAATTTATAAGGCAATTTGATTTTTAATGCTTCTGCAGTCTTAGTGCACAGGCTTTTTACAGCCCAGAGCTGTGTGTTTAAATGCCTGTCAAAATGTCAAAGTGGGCTTCACCCCTCCACATCACCCCTTCTTGCTGATTCCAAAATTATTTCTTTCTTGATTATTTGCAGACTTAAGGTTTTATTTAAGAACAATTTCACATTCCCCTGACTACTCATGGGCAAAGCTGGCTACCTGGCACCTGCTAAGTTGTTGTTGTTGTTGTTAGGTGCCATAGAGCCACAACTCACAGTGACACCCGGAGCAAAAGTTGATTAGAGTTCAGTTCTTGGGAATATTTACAAAGGACTGAGTAGCCTGGTGCTTCAGAACACCAGCTCTGGAACCTGCTCTGCCGAGCTTTGCATTCTAGGACCATTATCTTATTAGCTAAGAGACTTACATGCAAGTTAGTTAATCGCCCATCTTTAAGAAAGAGAATGGCAACAGTACGACTGAGCTAGACACAGAGACTGTTGTCAGGTGCCATGGAAACGCTGTACAACAGAAGCAAACCCTGTCCAATCCCGAGTCAGAGTTTGGCCTGTAGTAAATTTAAAAGAAAAGCAAAAGCAAAAGTAATAAAACCAAAGTAATGTGTATTAGCTACACAAAGAAATAAGTAGCAGTTACAAAACATTATGGCTGTAAAATGCAGTACTAGGCCCTGGGGATACAACAAAGTATACCATAAACGTTCTACCTTTCTTATTGGAATCTCTGGTGGCTTTGTGGTAAGGAATTGTGCTGCTAGCACAAAGGCACGAAGTTCAAATCCACCAGCTGCTCCAAGGAAGAAAGCCAATCTCCTCTCATGTAAATTTACTGCCTCTAAAACCTGGTTGTTTCTGACTTGCCAGTACACAAAACATGCTTATGTAAGCATGAAGTACGTTGATCTTTTGGCGGCCGAAAGAACAAATGGCTGTCTTAGAAAAGGTTCAGCCAGAGTGCTCTTCGGAGGCAAGGATGATGAAGCTTCAGTTCACATATTTTGGGCATGTTGCGGGGAGAGGTGATTCCTTGGAGAGAGAAATCATGCTTGGAAAGGTGGAGGGACAGCAAAGGAGGGGAAGACTCTCAACCAGGTACACTGACATAGTGACTGCTGCCACCGGCTCTAGTGTGTCAGGAAGTGTGAGGACAGCACAGGACAGGACAGGATTCAGATCTGCTTTTCATAGGGTCACTATGAGTCGTACTTGACGGCACCTAGCAGCAATAACAGTAAGTTGAGGTGGTACAATTGTGAGCGAGGGAGAGAGGCAGGCAAGACTTGTTGAGGATGAAAAACAGGAGCTGGGCTCTGAAGCGGAGCCCCTGGATAGCACAATTGGTTAAGTGTTCTGCCTTTAACTGAATTGTTGGCGGTTTGAACCCATCCTTGGGTGCCTTGAAATACCTGCTTCGTAAAGGTCGTGGTCATGAACATGCTCTCTGCATCGTGTAGGGTCTCCAAGCATCATGGACCATTTGGAGACAACTGGTTTAGTTTTCAGTCTTTTGGCCTTGAAGGTGGGACAGGATTCAGACAAGCAGCCAAAGCAGAAGGTTGTCACAATCACATTCAGGAAAGAAAAGCTTTTCTTCTTGTTAACTTCACTGAGCATCTCAGGCGGCTATGAATTCAAGGGTTGCAGCATCGGCTCATTTTTAAAATGGAACATGTTTAGTTCGGTAACTTTAAAAAAATTTTCTACTGGTTTATTTACAATATTCAAATACCTTGTTTTCAAGAACAAATTCTTTCAATTTACCTCATCCTCCCCCCCAACAATTTGTACAATCCCATGATTAATCCACCCTCCCCCTGCACATCCTCATCCCTCTGCTTCCAGCCTTTCCCACCCCTCCTTGGATCCTTATACTCATTCTACAATAATGGTTTTATTCACTATTTGGCCTTGTGGGACTGAGATAGTTCACTCAACGTAATGCTCTCCAGTCCCTCCCAAGTTAGGTAGTAATTTACAAAATCATTGCTCCTGCATGCTGCATAATATTCCATTGTGTAAATGTACCATAATTTCTCAATCCATTCATTTGTGGTTGGACATTTGGGGTGTTTCTATGTTCTTGTGATGGTGGATGATGCTGGTATACAAATCAAAACACTGGTATACAGATCTCTCCGTTTGTGCCTCAGTTCTCATTTTCTAAGGGTACATTTCAAGTAGTGGAAGAGCTGGGTCATATGGAATTTCTATGTTGAGCTTTTTGAGGAAGTGCAAAATTGCCTTCCAGAGTTGTTGCACCATTTAACAGTCCCACCAATAGTGTATAAGAGTTCCTTTCTCACCACATCCTCTCCAACATCTATTACTTGCTGCCCTGTTAAACTTTGCCACTGTTACTGGAGCGAGATGGTGTTTCATTGTGGTTTTGATTTGCATCTCTCTTACTGCCAGTGATTTGGAATGTTTCTTCATGTGTCTGTTTGCTATTTTAATATCTTCCTCTGTGAAAATTCTTACCATGTCTTTTGCCCATTTTGTAATTGAGTTATCAATCTTTTCCTTGTGGAGGCCCAGGAATATTCTGTAAACTTTTGTTATAAGATCTTGTATGAGATGGTATTACGAAATGTTTGTTCCCAGTCTGTAGGTTTTCTTTTCACCCTGTTGGGAAAAGTTTTTGATGCACACATGGATTTAATCTCAGTTCAGTAACTTTAAAAAAAATTGTTGGTGGTTTAAAAAATAGTTTTCTTCCTTATCTAACCTAAATTTGTATGTCAAACACAGAACTGAGATAATGATTTGACAGACAAAATTTAAAAAAAATTATGCACCCATATGAGACTTCTTTTCTTTAAGGATAACATAAATAGACCTGATCCTTGGCCTAAAGATGCAATGAAATGTTTGAGCCATCCAAGTTCACATGTGTAGTTGCTGTAGGTGTTATCAAGTTGACTGACTCAGTAAACCTCCACACAACGCATCATCCTATGCCATCTTCACAAAATCTGCTGTGCTTAAGACTATGTCTGTTGCCCCATGTCAGTCCATCTTGTTAAGGGTCTTCCTCTCTTCTGACCTCTCCAAGCATGGCACTCTTTCCCAGGGACATCCCCCCTCCCGGCAATATGCCCAAAGTATGTGAGATATAGTCTCGCCATCCTTGCCTCCAAGAAGCATTCTGGTCTCACTTCCTCCAAGATAGATGTGTTTGTTCTTTTAGTGAGCGTGGTTTATCCTACACACTTCAGTACCACAAAACCATCACTTCTTCTTTGCTCTCCCTTGTTCATGGTCCAACTTTCACATGTTTATGAAGCAGTTGAAAATACCAGGGCTTGGATCTGGTGTGCCTTAATCTTGAAGCTGGTATCCTTGTTCTTTAGTACTTTAAGGAGGTCTTTAAGTCACTTGGTTTCTTGGCTGCCATTTCCAATGGTATTAATTGTGAATCTAAGTAAAAATAAATCTTTGCCAATGTCAATCTTTTCTCCATATATCATAAAGCTGCTTATTGGTTCAAGTATGAGACATTTTGCTTTCCTTTCATTGAAAACAATTTACTCCAAGACTCATGGTGTACAGGCAAAGTATTAACTGGGCTAAAAGCTATAGTGGCTTAGTGATAGTAAACCGTGCTGCCAGCCCCAGGGAAGACAGTTCAAATCCACCAGCTGCTCTGTGGGAGATAGACGGGCAATCTCCACCAGTGCAAGTTACTGCCTCTGAAAACCAGCCAGAGGGTGAGCTATGAGTTGGTTCTGACTTGACAGAACAGAACAAGAGCTCTTGTAGGACGATATAAAAGGGGCATTTGAACTCACAAGGAGGTCAGGGGAAGCCTTCCTGGCAAAGTTAAGAAGTTACATATATCTGAAGGACAGGGGAGAGCTAGACACAGGGAGGGAGGCAAGAGCAGTCCAGAGGAGGGAACAGCATTTGGCAACAGCTGTGGAATGTTCTAGAAAGTGAAGGGTAGTGAGGGCAAGAGGGAAGATGAATTCATAAAAGAGACTGGAAAGGGGCAGCTGGCGATGAAGGAGGAAACCCAGAGATTGCTGGTCAGGTAGCCATGGGGGAAAGTGTTTCAAAGAGGGGAATTTAGAAAGCAGAGTTGAATGCTGCTGAGAGTGAAGTAATATGAGAACGAAGAATGTCTCCTAGATTTCACTACCCATGGGTCGTTGGGGAGCACGGAGGAATGGGCCCAGGAGCCAGAGTGGAGTAGTGGGAGGGTGAGCTGGCGAGGCAGCGGGGATGTGGGTCCGGGTTTGCCTCTGCTGTGGAACCTGGTGACAGAAGCCTCACTAAATAGGGTTTTCTCCCCTAAGTTAACAGAAAACGCAGCTAGGCTGGTGTAATGACTACATGCTGTCCTCAACATGCTCTGGTGGCCTAGTGGGTAAGGAGCTGTGATGCCAGCCCAAAGGCAAGTAGTTTGAATCCACCAGCTGCTCCACAGGAGAAAGATGGGCAGATTCCTTTCACTTGATTTGCTTCCTCAGAAACCCACCTGAGGATGAACTCTGAGTGGGTTCTGACTCCAGGGACAAGTAGGTTTTATTATCATCGGATCTCAGTCCTTTGGGCTATTACCCTCATCATGTGGCATTTTGCATCACAATGACAAGATGTGGGGGGCTCACTCTCCAGCCTCAGGTCACCGTGTCATCAGTCAGGTAACAAGAAGGAAGGAGCATTGAGAGGAAAGGTCCAAGGTCGGTTTCAGGAAAGCAAAGCCTTTCTGTAAATTCTCAGCTGACTTCAGCTTACATGTTTCCTGGGATCCTTTCCAAAATAAACTACCTGTTCGTAGAAGGGGGCAGGGGGGCGGCGGGATGAGGGAGGAACGTGCTCATAAAATGAAGAAGAGAGATAATGGATTTTTTAAAAAACTCAGAGTAACTTCAATGTGTGCGGAGCTAGATTAATTTAGAGAGAAAAAATACAGAGGGGGAAAAAGACAATTGATAGAGCAGCGATCCTTAGAAGGGAATCAAAATTGGGAAAGGATTAACATTAAACAGAAGCAAGCACAGGCTCTCTGTTGGAGCCACAGGAAGGAGGAAAGGCAGGATTGTATGTTTTATGTTGAGAAAACTGTAACACAGGTGGAAAGGTTAGCAGTTGCCAACAAGGCGGTGGGATGGAATGGCCAGAGATTTGAGAAGCCGGAGTTGGAAATAGCTGTCGTGGCGTATGAACAAGTCATCTGATCTGAGAAACTCAGCAGCTGGTATTACTATGATAGTAACGACAGGAACTGACATATTTCCCAGAAGGAGGAGCGTCTCTCCTGAAGGTGGTTTATTCTCAAGACCCAAACTGACGAATCAGGTGCTTATTGACCAAGACGAATTTTCTCTGCTGTTGAGCCTATTAAAGATTTTCTCTTTAAAAACACTTTAAAACTCTCTCTCTCTCTCTCTCTCTCTCTCTCT
>NW_006399761.1:24758882-24762373 GCF_000299155.1 Elephantulus edwardii | reverse complement strand
AAGAAGAAGAAGAAGAAGAAGAAGAAGAAGGACTCTTAATTCTTAGAGAAATTGTGTTTCCGTGAATGAAGTATTGTGTAAAAATAAAAAATCCTAAAATCTGGACAGTTGAGCTGCAGCTCACACACAAAATATTTGGATTTCTGAGGAATAGGACAGAAGATTTTTAAAATAGGTGTGTTTGTGTGCAAAGGACACAAATCTAAGTATAAAATTATAATAGAGCAGAATTAAATTGTAAGTTCTGTGGCACTTTTGTAGATCCATAACTGTCTTTCACTGTCTTTTTAAAAAAAAATTAATAAAGGATAGATCTGAAGTTTCTAATTTGGTGTATATGTATCTATGAGGCACAATGGTTAAGCAACTGAAAGGTTGCCCGTTCAAGCCCACCACTAGCTCTATAGGAAATAAAAAGCCCATCAATAAATATAAATAAAAAGCTACTTGCTTTAAGGTTACAGTCTAGGAAATCATACAGACAGTTCTACTCTGGCCATTATGAGTTGAAAGTTACTCGATGGCACACAACAACTGCCATTAAGGAGATACAGTGGGAAATTGGAAGCTCTGGTGGTCTAGTGGCAAGAAGTTGCACTGCAATCCAGAAGACACGTGGTTCAAGGCCACCAGCTTCTCCATAAGAGAAGGAAGGGCAATCTCCTGTGCAATTAACTGCCCCTGAAAACTCATGGAGCGTCAGCTCTGGGTCAGTTCACAAGAATAAGAAATTAACGAAAAAACAATCCATTTCTTCCATATTATTCCATGTTGTTATTGTTGTTGTTGTTGTGTGTTGTTGAGTCACCTGTGACTCATAGTGAGCCTATGTACAACAGCCCTAAACCCTGCTCTATCCAGTGCCAATCTTATTGTCTCTGACACACCTACCCTCCCTTACCCCAGTCACTGAATCAGTCCATCTCATCAAGGGTCTTCCTCTCCTGTGCTGTCCCTCCACCCTCCTAACCATGACATCCCTCTCCAACGACTGGTCCTTCTTTGTACATGTCCAAAGTATATCAGAATCCTTCTCTGCAAAGAGCAACCTGGTTGCACCTTCTCCAGAAAGAACCTGTTCATTTTCTTAGCAGTCCACGGTATATTCAATACTCTTTTCCAACACTACAGCTCAAAGGCATCAATTCTCCTGTCAATTCTAGTCATTGTCCAGCTCTCTGATGCACAGCAAATGATTGCAAAGATTGTATCAGGCACTCCTTAGTCTCCAGACTGACATCATTGCTCTTCAGCAGTTTGGAGAGGTCTGATAGCAGACTTTCCCAATGCAATATGTCTTTTAATTTCCTGGCTGCTGGTGCCAAAAGTGTTGATTGTGGAGCTAAGCAAACTGAAGCTGTTAACAATCTCAATCTCTTCGTCATCTATCATGATGCTGCCAATTGGCCCAGTGGTGAGAATCTTTGTTTTTTTGATATTGAGTCTCAAGCCATATCGAAGGCTGCAGTCCTTGACCCTCTACAGCAGGCACTTCAGGTCCTCTTCAGTTTCAGCAAGCAGGGTTGTGTCATCTGCATAGCGCAGATTGTTGATGAATCTTCCACCAATCCAGATGCCACATTTTTCCTCATAGAGCCCAGACTCCCAGATAATTTGTTCTGCATATAGATTGAAAAGGTATGGAGACAGGACACATTCCTGGCGTACACCCTTCCTAATTTTAAACCATGCAGTGTTTCGTTGCTCTGCTCTGATGACTGTCTCCTGGTCCAAGTATAGGTTTCACATTAGCATGATCAAGTGTTCTGGGGTTTCCGTTCTTCTCAGAGTCAGCCACAGTTTGTTATGATCCACACAGTCAAATGCCTTTGCATAGTCAATGAAACAGAGATAGACATTCCTCTGGTACTGCCTGCTTTCCGCCAAGATCCATCTAACATCAGCTACAATATCCTTAGTACTATGACTCCTTCTAAACTCAGCCTGCACTTCTGGCAGTTCTCTGCTGTTGTGGTGTTCCAGTTGTATTTGGATAATCTTTAGCAGAATCTGGCTTGCATGTGATATCAATTATAATTGATAATTTCCACACTCTGTTAGATCACCTTTCTTTGGAATGGGAACAAATATAGATTTCTTCGTCAGTTGGCCAAGTGGTTGTCCTCCAAATTTCTTGGCAGAATTTTGTGAGCATATCTAGGGCAGCATCTGTTTGTTGAAATATGTCAATTGGCATGCCATCAATTCCTGGGACCTTGCTTTTTATCAATTCTTTCGGAGCAGCTTGAACTTCCTCCTTCATCACTACAGGATCTTGCTCATATGTTGTTTCATGAAAGTCTGTGTCCGCCAATTCCTTTTGGTACAATGACTGTATACTCTTTCCATCTTCTTTTAATACTTCCTGGATCATTTACTATTCTGCCCAAAACATTCTTAAGCATTGCAACTTGAGACTTGAATTTGTTCTTCAGTTTCTCAAGCTTAAGAAATGCTGAGCAAGTTTGGCCCCTTTGATTTTCTGACTCCAGCTCTTTACACATTCCAAGTCAATAATTCCATAATTGAAGTCTATGTAACATGGAAAATCAGAAGAGAAAATGATTATTATAAACATAAGATTTTTTCAATTTTATTTCATTTTTTTAAATTTTAATGAACATTTACAGAGACTTTGGATTTTTATTCATACATTGTTGCACACTTACCTCCCTACTCACCCCTCCCCCCCAGTTAGCTTTTCTCTTTGAAGAAAAAAAATTATTTCATTGTTATACAATCCTCCCGGCTCAGTCCACTTTACTGTGCAGCTCTTATGCTTGACTCTTGTCATGAAAATAATACCTAATCATATATTCTTTTAAACAGTTCTCTCCCTCATCTGTTTCAATGCAGTGTACATTATTTATTTCCTTTTCTAAGTTCCCTCCAACCCAGATGTCAGTTCCATTTTACAACAGTGGCACTATGCAGTATTTGTCCTTTTGTGACTGAGATATTTCACTCAGCATAATGGCCTTTAGAGTCACCCCTTTTGAATAAGATTTCATGAGCTCCTTGTTTTTCAATCCAGCGCAGTGTTCCATTGTGTGAATATACCATAGCTTCTCTATCCATTTGTTTGTTGATGGCCACTTGGGTTGTTTCCAACTCTTTGCTATTGTGAACAAAGCAGCAATAGACATAAGTATGCATTAAACATTAGATTTCTTTTAAAAAATAATTCACTTTTTACTCTGCCACTGAAATGCTTTATCTACAAAAATCCTTCTCCTCATTTCCGAAATTTTGGGGAGAGATTGCAACTTCTTTTCTACAGCCTAAGATACTGGGTCTCAGCTGGGACCCAGTCCACAAAGCTTGACCTTTGAATGTCTGACTTGATAGAGAAAGACTTCCTTTTTTATCAAATGTATTTGTTGCACTTTATACTGGTGCAAAACTTACTCTTTATTCTGCTGCTAGAAATTGAGTTTTATTTGTGTTTGGTTTGTTTGTTTGTTTTTGTAATCCTCAGTAAACCTGGCTTC
>NW_006399761.1:24739221-24758497 GCF_000299155.1 Elephantulus edwardii | reverse complement strand
GGTGTTCCAGTTGTATTTGGATAATCTTTAGCAGAATCTGGCTTGCATGTGATATCAATTATAATTGATAATTTCCACACTCTGTTAGATCACCTTTCTTTGGAATGGGAACAAATATAGATTTCTTCGTCAGTTGGCCAAGTGGTTGTCCTCCAAATTTCTTGGCAGAATTTTGTGAGCATATCTAGGGCAGCATCTGTTTGTTGAAATATGTCAATTGGCATGCCATCAATTCCTGGGACCTTGCTTTTTATCAATTCTTTCGGAGCAGCTTGAACTTCCTCCTTCATCACTACAGGATCTTGCTCATATGTTGTTTCATGAAAGTCTGTGTCCGCCAATTCCTTTTGGTACAATGACTGTATACTCTTTCCATCTTCTTTTAATACTTCCTGGATCATTTACTATTCTGCCCAAAACATTCTTAAGCATTGCAACTTGAGACTTGAATTTGTTCTTCAGTTTCTCAAGCTTAAGAAATGCTGAGCAAGTTTGGCCCCTTTGATTTTCTGACTCCAGCTCTTTACACATTCCAAGTCAATAATTCCATAATTGAAGTCTATGTAACATGGAAAATCAGAAGAGAAAATGATTATTATAAACATAAGATTTTTTCAATTTTATTTCATTTTTTTAAATTTTAATGAACATTTACAGAGACTTTGGATTTTTATTCATACATTGTTGCACACTTACCTCCCTACTCACCCCTCCCCCCCCAGTTAGCTTTCTAAGTTCCCTCCAACCCAGATGTCAGTTCCATTTTACAACAGTGGCACTATGCAGTATTTGTCCTTTTGTGACTGAGATATTTCACTCAGCATAATGGCCTTTAGAGTCACCCCTTTTGAATAAGATTTCATGAGCTCCTTGTTTTTCAATCCAGCGCAGTGTTCCATTGTGTGAATATACCATAGCTTCTCTATCCATTTGTTTGTTGATGGCCACTTGGGTTGTTTCCAACTCTTTGCTATTGTGAACAAAGCAGCAATAGACATAAGTATGCATTAAACATTAGATTTCTTTTAAAAAATAATTCACTTTTTACTCTGCCACTGAAATGCTTTATCTACAAAAATCCTTCTCCTCATTTCCGAAATTTTGGGGAGAGATTGCAACTTCTTTTCTACAGCCTAAGATACTGGGTCTCAGCTGGGACCCAGTCCACAAAGCTTGACCTTTGAATGTCTGACTTGATAGAGAAAGACTTCCTTTTTTATCAAATGTATTTGTTGCACTTTATACTGGTGCAAAACTTACTCTTTATTCTGCTGCTAGAAATTGAGTTTTATTTGTGTTTGGTTTGTTTGTTTGTTTTTGTAATCCTCAGTAAACCTGGCTTCATTGTTGTTAGGTGCCATCAAGTCTATTTTTCACTCCCAGGGACACAAGCATATGTACCAGAGCATAATTGGCCACAGGCTTTTTTAAGGCGTGATCTTCATGGAAACAGCCAGGAGCTGCTCTATGTGTTCAAACCACTAAGGTTTTGGTTAGCACATGAGCACTTAACCATTGCACTTGTTGCTGTTGTTATGTGCTGTTACGTTGCCTGCAACTCACAGCAGCCATTTGTACAACACCTCTGAAGCCTTCCTTGTCCTGAGCCAGTCTCACTACCTCCAGCACATCTACCCACATTGCCCCAGTCACTGTGTCAACCCATCTCGTCCTGGGTCTCCCTCTGCTGCGCTGTCCCTCCACCCTTCCAAGCATGATATCCTTCTCCCAGGACTGGTCCTTCCTGGCCACGTGCCAAACATATGTGAAACTGAGCACTACTGGGAAAATTTATTCTAGTTTTAGACTATATTTTCAGCAAGAAAAGACAATTCTGTTTCCCTACTTCTTAGTTTCTGTTTTTCTCACATTTGCTATGAGACGATGTTTCTGAATATTGTCCCCACAAAATACTTCTGTCAAAGTATGTATGTGAACAATAAATTGTGATAATAAAGGTGGTCACAGATGAGCTGTTGCAATGTGTATGATCCGCTTCCTCTAAAAAGTCGATTGTTGTGGTAGTTATTAACCCATGTTGTTGTTAGGTCAAATACAATTCATAGCAACCCTGTGAACAGCCAGCCTGAACCCTGCCCTGTCCTGTACCGTTCTTATTATCTCTGATACACTAGAACCCTAGTTCTGAAGTCACAGTGTCAATCCATCTCATTGGAGGTCTTTCTCTCCTTTGCTAACCCTCCATCTTTCCAAGCATCATGTCCCTTTCCAAGCCTCTGCCAGTCACGTGTCCGAGGTATGAAAGACAAAGCTTCACCATCCTTGCCTCCAAGGAGCACTCTGGGTGCATTTTTCCCAAGACATATCTGTTTGTTCTCTTGGCAATCCATGAGATAATCAGTACTCTTCTCCAGCACCACAGCTCAAAGGCATCAATTCTTCTTCTGTCATCCTTCTTCATTGTCCAGCTTTTCAATGCACAGCAAGTTCTTGAGGAGACCAAGGCCTGAATCAGGCACACCTTACCCTCCAGACTGAAATCATTGCTCTTCAGTATTTTGGAGAGATCTCTAACAGCAGACTTGCCCATTGCAATACATCTCCTGATTTCTCGACTGCTGGTACCAAGAGTGTTGTAGCCAAGCTAGATAAAATCATTGACAGCTTCAATTTTTTTCTCCATCTATCATATTGTTGACTGTTGGTTTTGTGGTGAGGATCTTTGTCTTCTTGATGTTGAGATGTAATCCATACTGTTGTTGTGAAGTACCCAGTGAATGCCTTCTTGGTGCATACTGTGCGATTTACAAAAAGAAGACTTTAAGGAGTGATAAAGTTGGACAGATGAAAGATATACCCCTCAAACAACTGGAGAATATATTCAAGAGAATCTGTATTTGTGAAGCTGTGGTGAACAACTCTTGCTTTAGCCCACTGCCTTAGTTGTTGTTGCTGCTGTGACAGAAACACCGCAAGCAAATGGATGCCTTTTCTCACAGCTCAGGAGACTGAATTCAGGGCGCTGGATTCCCCTGTCGGTTCTAGGGGACTGCCCTTGCTTCCTGGCTCATTGGAGATTTCGTGGTTATGACAGCTATCTCTCCTTCTCTGCTTTGTGGTCTTTTACATAACGTGCTCTTTTATGCCTTGAAAGAGATTGAGGACAGGTCCAACATTAACACTGTCTCACTGATATAGGAAGAAAATCCATTCTCAGATGGGAGGGTGACCCGAAGGACAGTAGGGTTTGCAACACATATTCTGGGGGGGACATAAACTCATTCCACAAAACCCTTCTCCCCTTAATTCCTTTCTCCTCCTCAAAACCTATCCTGACTTTCCTTTGGGAATTTGCCCTTCCTTCTTCTTGGTCCACGCACCTTGAGTGGGGACATCGCACCCGTTAGGTCTACGGTTGAGCATGGAACCCGTGTCTGGACCATCTGTGCTTTCCACTCACCCTAGTTCAGAGATGAAGCCACAACTCTACAGTCTACCAGAACGACTCTCAAAACGTGTTAGAGTTATTTGGAAAGAAAGCCCTCTTTCTTGTGTGGTTATTGAACCGTTTGTATTGTCAGGCACCGTCAAGTCAAGTTCCACATGCGCCAGGACAAACCCTTGCCTGGCCGTCCACCACCCTCGCATCCTTTACTGTGCTTAACTCATTGCTGTGGTCACTGTGTCAAGCCATCTTGCCGACGGTCTTCTCTTTCAATGACCCAGCATGATGTCTTTTTCCAAACACCAGCTCCTCCTGACAACATACCCAAAGTAATTGAGACAAAAATCTCCCCATCTCAGCCTCTTCTTCCAAAACACATTTGTCTGTTCTTTCAGCAGTCCATGATATATTCAATATTCTTCACCAAAATCCCAATGCAGAGGCATCATTTATTATTCTCTGTCTTCCTTACTCATTGTCCAACTTTCACACGTGTATGAAGCAACCGAAAATACCACAACTTGGGTCAGGCACACCTGAGTCTTTAAAGTGACATCCTTGCTCTTTAGTACTTTAAAGAAATCCTTGGTAGCACATGTGCCCAGTGCAATACCTCACTTGCTTTCCTGACTGCTGTTTTCCACAGGTGTTGACTGAGGATCCAAAATGAAATGAAATCTTTAACAATTTCAGTCTCCTCTCCATTTATCATGGTCCACTTGTGAAGATTTTTGCTTTCTGGATGGTGAAGTATAATCCACAGTGAAGGCTACAGTCTTTGCTGTTCTTCAGTAAGTGCTTCAAATCCTTTTCACTTACAGCAAGTAAATTGTACCATCTGCATATCACACGCTGATGACTCTTCCTCCAATCCTGATGCCACACTTCCTCTTCAGAAATCCCACTTTCTCAGAGTATTTGCTCAGCACACGGACTGAAAAGATATGGTAAAAGGACTATAGTCTTGACACACATTTTCCCTGCTTTTTAAGCCGTGCTGTGTCCCCTTTGCTCTGGTTCCTATAACATACTGAGCTGGAAAGATCTGATTTTGGATATCTCCTGCTCGTGGAAAGCCTGCCAAGAGTGAAACCAAGTATTTTTCTATTCTGGTGAGTGATGCTTAAAAATATCAAGGGAACAGTTATCGAGGAATGTTGTTCTCATGGGTTTTTCATGATGATTCCAATTGATAATTAGCCTCAGACAATCAAAATAACCAGAACGGCATCAATACGACTTGTAGTTAGCGTTACTTATGGAACCAAGACAATGAAGATTGAGAGAGCCAATATATAGCATGTTTCAGCTAAAGTTATGCAATACTTCTCTTCAGAAATAGGGGCTAGCATATAAACTGAAACAGTGGCTGCAGAAATGGGCTCAACCAGCAGGAGCCTCAGGGCTTGATTCTGCTGCACAGAGTTAGTTGATGGGAGAAGGAAGTGACTCGATGGCACCCAAGAGCAGTATGTAAATATTTGTTGTTATTGCTGTTTATGTGCCATCGAGTTGCCTGCGACTCATAGCAACCTATGGGCAGCAGCCCTGAAGCCTGCCCTGTCCTGAGCCAGTCTCACTGATTTCAATTGCCCCAGTTACTGTATCAATCCATCTCACCGGGGGTCTTCCTCTCCTGTGCTGTCCCTCCATCCTTCCAAGCATGATGTCTTTCTTCAAGGATTAGGCCCTCCTGGCCATATGCCCAAAGTATGTCAGACAGAGCTTCAAAATCTTAGCCTCCAAGGAGAAACTTGGTTTCACCCTCTCCAAGACAGATCTATTTGGTTTTTTTGGGCAGTCCATGGTATATTCAAGGCTCTTCTCCAGCACCAGAACTCGAAAGCATTGATTCTTCTATTATCCTTAGTCATTGTCCAGATTTCTGATGCATAACAAGTAATTTTGAGGACCATGGCCTGGATTAGGCACACCTTAATCTGTAGACTGACATCGTTGCTCTTCAGTACTCTGGAGAAGTCCCTGACAGCAAATTTTCCCAATGCAATTTATCTTTTGATTTCCTGACTGTTGTTATGTACTGTCAAGTCAGAACCAAATCCTAGCTGACCCTCCATGGCAAACAACAATAAACTCTGGTATACAGGGTTGTGGGTATATGTGTGTTGTGTACTGTCGGGTCAGAATTGATCCATGGCTGACCGTCCAGTGGGTTTTCAGAGGCAGTCAATCACATAGGAGGAGATTACACATCTTTCCCCCATGGAGCAACTCATGGATTTGAACCATGTACACTTGGGTTGCCAGCATAACTCCTCACCACCAAGCCACCAGAGCTCATGTATACATATACAGATGTTGTTGTTGTTGTTGTTAGATGTCGTCAAGTTGAGTACAACTCATAGCAACCTATGAACAGACCTAAGCCCTGTCCTATCCTGTGCCAAACTCCCATTCTCTGACACACGCAAGCCCATTGCTGCAGTTACTGTGTCAATCCACCTGGCGGAGGGTCTTCCTCTCTTTTCCCATCCCTCTGCCTTTCCAACATGAAGTCCTTCATCAAGGAATAGCGTCTCCTAACAATATGTCCAAAATATGCAAGATAAAGTTTGAAATCCCTGCCTCCAAGGAGCACTCTGGCTGCACCTTTTCTAAGACATATGTGTTTGTCTTTTCTGCAGTCCATGGGATATTCTGAACTCTTCTTCAATGCCACAGTTCAAAGGCATCAGTTTTTCTTCTGTCATCCTTATTCACCGTCCAGCTCTCAGCACCAGAGCAAGTGATTAAAAAAGACCGACTCAGGAGCATCTGGGTCTTGAATGGTCTTGAAATGCCACTTTTCATACTGGCTTGTAAATCACCCTTCTTCGTAACCCCCAGATTCCCAGCTGTTGTCTCCAGTTGGTTTTGGTTTCACCTCAAGGTTGCTCCAGCTTCCTTGCTCCTGCCTCTCTCCTCACTCATTTTCACATCCCCTTAAAAGATCCGATGGGTCTTCCTCTATTCAAGCCTCGTGTGGTTTCTCCTCTTTATCAGGGCTCTTCAGTGTGTGGCCTTTATCCACCCGCCTGTAACTTGTAACTCCCTCCCGCTGCTGGCCCTGGGGGTCCCCTTGCTTCACTTCCTTAAATCCTCCAGCCAGAAGTGACTCAAACCTCTTTCAACTCTTGCTCTTGTTCTTTAAGTCAATTTTGTCTCTACTGCCTCATTTGCTTCCTTCTTTACCTCTTATTATAATAATCACTCAGCATGATTATTGTTGTTGTTGATGATGATGTTATGTACCATTGAGTTGGAACTGACCCACACCTGACTGGCTCTCATGCAGTTTTTCAGATTGCCCATCTTTCTCCTGTGGAGCAGCTGGTGGATTCAAACCCCATGCCTTCAGGATTGCATTGGCAGCTTCTTACCACTCGGCCACGAGAGCTCACAATACTCAGGGTAGCAGACAGTAATGGTAAACCAGTCACCATTGAGCTGCTTCTGACTCATGGCAATGCCACGTATTACAAAGCAGAACTGCTCTGCAGAGTTTTCAAGGACTGTGAGCTTCACTCAAACACATTGGCAGGTCTTTCTTCTGTGGTTTGATCCACCATTCTTTAGTCCAGGCAAACTGTTTTCACCATCCAAGGACTTAATAGAAAAAGCAATACTGCCATTGACTGTTACACACCGCTCTGCTAGAGATGCTTACTGAACAGTCTTCATTTTACCCTCACAACAACCCTCTCAGATACTACAGTTCCTGTTGATAAAAGAGGCAGCTGAGCCTGGTCCACGAAGTTTGCCTTAATTTGTCCTGAATCCCTTAACTGGTAAGTGGCCAAGTCCAAGTTCTTACACAAGAGAACCTCCCAATCTATCATTATGCAGAACCATCACAACACAATGCCTGGTGAGAGGCTGAATAGAGCATCATATAGACAGCCATTGAACTGCTCTTTTTCTTTCTTCTTTTTAATTAATTTTAATGAACATTTACAGAGATTTTGGATTTTCATTTACTCATTGCTGCACTTTTCTCCCCGCCCACCGCCTTACCCCCAGTTCGCTCTTCTCTTTGAAAAGTAAAAGAAAAATTCCTTCATTGGTATACAATCCCCCCACACCACGACCGCCCCCCAGCCCCGAGTATACTCCACTCTGCAACCGTCATTCTGGACTCTTACAATAATCATAATACCCCATATTATATTGTTTTTAAACTGTTCTCTCCCTCATCCATTTCAATGCAGTATACATAATTTATCCAGTTTTTCTCATTCTTACCCCAACCCTGATGTCAGTCCCATTCTACAACAGTGCCACCATGCAGTATTTGTCCTTTTGTGACTGAGATATTTCACTCAGCATAATGTCCTTGAGGACATTATGCTCTGCTTCTTGAGGAAGCAAACCAGGGATCACAGCTCAGTTCTCATAACAACACCATGCCACCCTCTATCAGCGCCAGTGACATTTGGCCAATTTCAGAATCAATAAGAAGGCCATCTGACATGTACATGGTGAAGTATGCTTCCAAAAGTATCTTATGCAAATCCAGCTCATGCTTTATATACATGTACGTAACAAAAACAAATGCAAAAATTGTTATGAATGTGCATTCAATTTGGGTAAAGCCAGTTGTAGTCATTGCAGTATTGTTCACTTTTTCTATAAACTATATTTTATACAATCTGTACGCAGAGCAAGTTATCCAAAAAGCTAGACTCTGTAAAGAGGAGTGTGGCATCAGGATTGGAGGGAGACTCAGCAATAGCCTGCATCATGCAGATGACACAACCTTGCTTGCTAAAAGTGAAGAGGACATGAAGCACTTGTTGTAGAAGATCAAGGAATGCAGCCTTCCTTATGGATTGCATCTCAATGTCAAGAAAACAAAGATTCTTACCACTGAACTGATAGGCAGCATCAAGATGGATAGAGAGGACATAGAAACTGTCAACAGCTTCATCTTGCTTGGATCCACAATTAACATTCTTGGTATAAGCAATCAGGAAATAGGGAGATGCATTGCACTTGGAAAATCTGCGGTTAGAGACCTTTCCAAATTATTGAGGAGTAATGCTGTCAGTTTGAGGGCTAAGGTGTGTCTGATTAAGGCCATGGTCTTTCCAATCACTTGCTGTGCTTCTGAGAGGTGGACTTTGAATAAGGATAATAGAAGAATTGACACTTTTGATCACTGAACATTTTGAGCACTGAACATCCCATGTACGGCCAAGAGAATAAACAGATATGTCTCGGCGAGGTTGAAGCCGGAGAGCTCTTTGGAGGCAAGAATGATGAGGCTTCACCTCACATACTTTGTTGCTAGGTGGGGCTATTTCTTGGAGAGGGACATGATGCTGGGAAGGACGGAGGGTCTGTGAAGGAGAGGAAGATTCTCAACCAGGTGGACTGAAACGGTGACTGCTGCAAATAGGCTTTAGTGTGTCAGGAAGTGTGAGGACTGCGCGGGATAGAGCAGGGTTCAGTTCTTTTGTTCATAGGGTTGCTGTGAATCATACTCGAGTCAACGGCACATAACAACAACAACATCATTTTAAAAGGATAGGATTGGCACTGTTTAGTATTTTATGGTCTTTATTTGCAAATGTAATATTAGTGGCTCACACATTCAAGGGGACCTCGGGGGGCTAGTCTTCTAAGAGTTGTGCTGGTAACCCCAGGGCTACACCATTCTGGCAGGTGGAATCTGCCGGCTCTTCTGAGGGAGAAAGAATGAACGGTCTCCATCCATTTCCGTTTACAGCTTTGGAAACCCGTGAAGCGTCCCTGTGATTAAGAACTGACTTGACGACAGTGAGTTTGGGTTCTGAATGCATTAAGATACCTTTTCCAAAGCCCCGTATAGTTCCAGGGTCACTTTGTCCTTACTTTGTTTATAATAGTTGTACTGAAATATAACTTGCCTGCCATATTATTCCCCCATTTAAAGTGTGCAATCCAATGGGCTTTGGTTTGTTCACAGTTATGAAATCACCATGACTTCTCAAGATTTTCTTGACCCCACACAGAAACACTGCCACCTCTTAGACCACCTTCCAGCCCCCACAAGCTCCGGTGCTCGACACCCACTCTTTTGCTTTTCAGTCCCTATAGATTTGTCTATTCTGGACACTTCATGTAAATCAGATCACAGAGTAAATTGTCTTCTGTGACTAGCTTCTTTCACTTAACATAATGCCTTCAAGATTCAGCTATGTATGTAGTATATGTCAGTATTGAATTTCTTTTGTTGCTGAATAAATGCCATTTTGTAAATGAGCCACATTTTGTCCATTCATCGAGGTTATTTCCACCTTTTGGCTATTACAAATAAAGCCGTTATAAAGTTTTATGCACAAGATTTTACATGGACATATGTTTTCAATTCTCTTAGATACATACCTAGATATGTTTATACCTATAAATATGTGCTGAGTCTTAACGTTTAACATTTTAAAGACTTGCCAGCTTATCTTCCAAAGCAGTGTCACTATTTTACATTTCACTAGCACTTTCTACTGCCTGTCGGTTTGTTGTGTTGTGGTGTGTGTACTGCTGTGATGCTGAAGGTATGTCACTGGTGCTCCAAATACCAGCAGAATCATCTCTGGTGTGTAGGTTTAAGTAGAGCTTCCCCACTGGGGCAGACTAGGAAGAAAGGCCTGGCAATCTACTTTTAAGAATTCGCCAATGAAAACTTTATGATTGCAACAAGACATTGTCCAATAAAGGACTGGAAGAGGAGCCCCTAGATGAAAAGACATAGTGGCCACAGCAAAAAAACGTAATCATACCGAAAGTCATGAAGATGGTGCAGGCAACATTCTGTCCTGTTGTACATGTTGTTGTGTTGTTTATTTTGTTCTGTTTTGCGTCTGATCCAGGTCATAGTCTTTCCGATCACTTGCTATGCATCTGAGAGCTGGTCAATGAATTAGGATGCTAGAAAAAGAATTGATGCCTTTGAGCTGTGGCGTTGGCGAAGAGCACTGAGCCTCCCACGGACAGTGAAGAGAATGAACAGCTATGTCTTGGAGAGGGTGCAGCCGGAGTGCTCTTTGGAGACAAGAAAGATGAGGCTTCACCTCACATACTTTGGGCATGTTGCTAGGAGGGGCTGTTCCTTGGAGAAGAACTTTGTGTTGTGGTTCTTTTACTTCTTATTTTTATACAGGATTTTTAAAAAAAAAAGAATCTATGTACATGGGAAAATATTCAAACAGTACAGAATTCTACCAATTAAAAAGTGAAACCTTTTCCTCCTACACTTCTCATTCTAGGTGCATTCCTCAGAGATTAGCACTCTAAACAATTTTCATTTTTACTTCTCTGGTGGTTTTCTAGCATAAATATAAGCAATTATTCATGTTGTTGTTGCTATGTGCCATCAACTCACCTGTGACTCATAATGACCCTATGTACAGCAGCTCTGAAGCCTGCCCTGTCCTAGCCAGTCTCATTAATTCTGACACACCAAACCGCACTGCCCCAGTTCCTGTATCAATACATCTCATCTGGGGTCTTTGTCTCTGGCACTGTCCCTCCACCCTTCTGAGCATGATGTCTTTCTCCAAAGACCAGTCTCTCCTGGTCATGTGCCCAAAGTAAATATCCATATAACCCTATACTGACCTATCGATCAACTTCTGTTGTTTTTTTTATTGGTCAACAAGTGGGCTCTGACTCACCACAGCCCCATGTGCAAAGGAACAAAATATTGCCCAGTTCTGCATCATTTGCAACATCACTAGTAAGTTCAAATCTATTGTTGTGGTGATTGTGGGTTTTGAATGCCTTCTAATCTATGAGGCTCATCTTTGAGCACCATGTGCAACAACAGAAAACCTCTCTGCTGTCAAGTTCATTCTGACTCATACCTACCTTGTTCATACTTGTTCCTATTCCCAAGAATGGTGATCTAACAAAATGAAGAAACTATAGAACAGTAACATTAATATCACATACAAGCAAAATACTGCTAAAGATAATTTTAAAATGGCTAGAACAGTACCTAGATAAGGAACTGCCAGAAGTTCAAGTAGGAATTAGAAGAGGCCATGGTGCCAGGGATATCATTGCTGATGTCAGATAGATCCTGGTTGAAAGTAGAGAATACTAGAAGAATGTCTACTTACGCTTTATTGACTAGGCAAAGGCATTTGACTGTGTTGATCATAGCAAGTTATGGCTAACATTGAGATGAATGGGAATTCCAGAGCACTGAATTGTGTTCATGGGAAACCTATACTTATACCTATATGAGGAGGCTGTTGTGTGAACAGAACAAGGGAACACTAAATGGTTAAAAGTAGGAAGGGAGAGCAACCAGGTTGTATTCTCTCTCCATACCTATTCAATCTGTATGCTGAGCAAATTATTCAAGAAGCTGGACTCTGTGAAGAAGAATGTGGTATCAGGATAGGAAGAAAGAACTCAACTGCATTCAATTTGCATAACACCATTTTGCTCGCTGAAAAGTAAGGAGGACTCAAAGTAGTTACTGCAGAAGATCAAGGACTACAACCTTCAATATGGATTTTATCTCAACATAAGGAAAACCAACAACAAAAACCCAAAAATCCTCACCACTGAGCCAATAGGCAACATCATGCTAGATGGAGAGGAGATAGAAATTGTCAACAATTTCATCTTAACTTGGATTCGCAGTCAACACCCTTAGTATCAGTAGTCAGGAAGCCAATAGAAGTATTGCATGGGGATATCTTCTGTCAGTGACCTCTCTAGAGTGCTGAGGACCAACAATGTCAGTTAGAGACTAAGGTACACCTGATCCAAACCATGGTCTTTTCAATTACTTGCTATGTATCTGCAAGTTTAACAATGAACAACGATGACAGGAGAATTGATACCTTTGAGCTGTCATGTCAAAAAAGAGTACTGAATATATCCCATGGGTTGCCAAAAGAACAAATGCAATGAGTGTGGGTGTTTAATAATATTTTAAATCACTATCATTGTTTAGAACTGTCATCATATGTTCATACCAAAAAGCAGACTGATTGGTCAGCTTTTTTTTTTTTTAAAAAAAGAACACATTTTCTTAAAAAAAATGCAACCAGGTTGTTCCTTAGAAGCAAGGATAGTGAAGCATGACCTCACATACTTTAGGTAAATTATCAGGAGGGGCAAGTCCTTGAAAAGGGACATCATGCTTAGAAAGATGATGGGATCAGCCAAGAAAGGGAAGACCCTCAAAGAGATGTTTCGACACAGTGACTGCAACAACGGGGTCATGTATATAAACAACAGCAATGATGGGCCTCAATCTGGAAGCTCCACTGAAATCTGACTACCACAGGTGCCTTTGCTGATGTTTTAAATATTGGTAGCATGAAAGAAGAGCACTGAACATTCCATGGACGGCCACGAAAACTAATAGATATGTCCTGGAGAGGGTGCAGCCCAAGTGCTCTTTGGAGGCAAGGACGATGAGGCTTCGCCTAACATACTTTGGACGTATTGCTAGGAGGAGCTATTCCTTGGAGAGGAACATGATGTTGGGATGGTGGAGGGCCGGCAAAGGAAAGGAAGACCCTCGACCAGGTGGGCTGACACGGTGGCTGCTGTAATGAGCTCCTGTGTGTCAGGAAGTGGGAGGATGGCATAGGATAGGACAGGGTTAAGATCTTTTGTTCATAGGGTTGCTTTGAGTCGTACTTGACAATGGCGTCTAACAACAACAATAAAGCATGGCTTTCCAGTTTCATGCTGTCAGTTGTTACTTGCCGTTGAGTAACCAGTGACTGATAGTGACCCTATATACAACAGTGACCCTATATACAACTCTGCTCTATCCTGCGCCAATCTTATTGTCTCTGACACACCTACCCTCATTATCCCAGTCACTGAGTGATACCATCTCATTGACAATCTTCCTCTTCTGCGCCATCCCTCCACCCTCCCAAGCAAGATGTCCCTCTCCAAGGTCTGGTCTCACCTTACAACACGTCCAAAGTATGTCAGACGGAGCTTCAGAATCCTTACCTCCAAGGAGCAGCCTTGTCTCACCCTCTAGGACAAACATGTTTTTCTTCTAACAGTCCATTTTAAAGTCAATACTCTTTTCCAGCACCGCAGCTACATGCAAATCACAACCCTCCTCCTTTTTTCTCATTCCCCTCATTTCTTTTCTACTTTGGCCCCCACAACTCAAAACAATTACATTCACAGCCAAAGGCTTGAATACATATTTATCCCCATAAATGCATTATCCTAAATGTTACACCCTTGCATTTGTGCTAGGTGCCTGATCACCGATTCTAGCTGTGTGAAAAACAGTGTTGACCATTGTAACAAAGGACACATGAAATTTTCCCTGAACAGTATTTAGTCCCTCACTATGTGACAATGCATCTTTTTCATTCTGCTTTTTTTTTTTTTAAATCTGTTAACTAAATTGCTTTCACTAACTGCTAATGGGTCAGGACCTTCCTTCAGATGCCCTAGATTCAGAGTTCCCCTGAGACTTTTTTTTCTTTTATCATTTTGTTTATCAGAATCAGGTCAGATAATATAAACACTGAAGCAGTCACTTACGGCCTTGTCTGAATTTTCTAAGGAGGGCTCCTGACCCAACAAAGACAATAATCACTAGTATGTCAAAGACAGGTAACAAACACCTATTATTGTTAGGAATGGTGGAGATCAGAGTAAAGGCTTCCAGAAAAATACCCACCATCTGAAATCCTAGTGAAGAGCACAGGATTGTAATCCAGGCCACCAGGGACTAGTCTTACCAGCCACAGAGAGGGAAGGAAAGCAGGGAGTCCCCAAGCCCTCTGAAACACAGCATCAAGACTCCAAAACTCATCTCTTGATAAATCTGATGGTTTCTAGAGCTCATTCATTTGTTCATTCACTGAACAAACACGTCATTACGTGTTTGCTAGGCAGTTCTGTCATTTGTCATAAATTCTTCATAAATTACATGTGATCCTATACTAGGGTTGTGATCAAACTCATGCTTCATCAGGTCCCTTAGGGGAACGAGCAGTTTCACAGAAGCGCATTACCACAGAAGACATGGGAAGGCTTTTCACAGAGGAAGACATTCAGAGGGCCAACAGACACGTGAAGAAATGCTTAAAACCACTGTCAATAAGAGAGATGCAAATCAAAACCACAATGAGATATCATCCCACATCAGTAGCAGTGGCAAAGTTTAGCAGGGCAGCAAGCAATAAATGTTGAAGAGGCTGTGGAAAGGTGAGAACTCTCATACGTTGTTGGAAGGATTGTAAAATAGTACGAATACTTTGGAAGGCAGTTTGATGTTTCCTCAAAATGCTGAACATCGAAACTCTGTATGACCCAGCTGTTGTTGTTGATTGCCATCAAGTCAAGCATGACTCATAGTGACTCTATAAACAAAAGACCTAATGCCTTCCCATAACTATCATCATTTCTTCAAGTTCATAGAGTTTCCAGAGGCACGTGGTTTAGGAAGTGGATGCCACTCCTGCTTCCAAATCTGTTTTACAACTCGGAGCTACACCAAACGCTGTCCACAATTAGAAACCATTATGATATTTGATACCCCAATGGCACAAAGTTCAGCATCACTCCAGACCCAGGTTACTTCATACAGCACATTGACAAAGAGTGATGTACAAAGTGGAAGAGTGTACCTCCAGATACAACAGCACTAGTCTCATTTAGCAGTGGTTAAGTATCGTCAACTTGAATATGACTCAGAGTAAGCTTTGTACAAAAGATCTGAACTCTGTTCTACAACTAACATAATTTCTGTACATTTATAGACTTTATAGAGTTTAGAGTTTCCGAAGACATCTAGTTTAGGAAGTAGATGTCATTCCTGCTTCCCAGCAGGAATCAACCTGGAAGCCCATCCAAACATTATACGTAATGGATAACCATTATGGAATTTGACAAGACTATGGTACAGTGTTCAGCATCACAGCAACTCCAAGTTGTTCAGTACAGCAAATTGACAAATGATTGCTGTGTCTTTTAAAGACAAGGGAGCTCTGGTGGCCTAGTGGCAAGAAGCCGTGCTGCAATCCTGAAAGCACAGAGTTCGAGGCCAACAGTTTCTCAGCAGGGGAAGGATGGACACTTTCCTCCCATGTGATGAACTGCCTCTGAAAACCCACTGGAGGGTCAGTTTGGGGTCCATTCTGACTCTACAAACACAATGACAACAACAATAGCAAGAAGTTTAGTTTTGTTTAGATTTTATTAACTCTTATACAAATCTAATTTAAAATATTGTTATTTTCGTGTGTCATACAGTCAGAACCGACCCTTAGCTACTCTCCAGTGGGTTTTCAGAGGCAGTTAATTGCGTGGGAGGAGATTGCCCATCCTTCTCCCACAGAGCAGCTGGTGACCTTGAACCACATGCCTCGGGGTTGCAGAGCAGCTTCTTACCTCTAGACCTCCAAAGCTCCCTAATTTAAAATACTAAAAAATACAATTTTTGCTCTAACTTTTTGTTTCTTCCTATCGCTTTTCCTCTCCAATTCTGTTAGTTCAACAAAATTGTCATACCACTGACTGAGTTGGCACAATAAATGGTAAACTATTACTAAAAATCATCACATACAAGCAAACTCTTGATGAAGTTTATAAAAAAAATGGCCGAAGCAGTATATCAACAGAGAACTGCCAGGAATTCTTCCTAGGTTTAGAAAAGTCTGTGGCTCTAGGGACATCACTGCTGATGTCAGATGGAACTGGGCTTAAAGCAGAGAGTACCAGAAGAAAGTCTATTTGTGTCTTATCATCTATCCAAAGTCGTTTGGCTGTGTGGATCATATCACGCTATGGCTAACATCTAAAAGAATGGGAATCCCAGAACACCTAATTGTGCTTATACAAAACCTATACCTAGACCAAAAAGCTGTTGTCCAAACAGAGTAAGGGAACAAATTCATAATCAAGAATGGAGTGCATCAAGGATATATCTTTTCTCCATATCTTTTCAATCTATATGCTGAACAGATAATTTGAGAGGCTGAACTTTATGAAGAGGAATGTGGCATCAAGATTAGAGGACGACTCATCAACAATCTGTGTTAAGCAGATGGCATGACCCTGCTTACCAAAAGTTAGGAGGACTTGAAATATTTGCTGCAGAAGATCAAGAACTGCAGCCCTCAGTATGGATTATATTTCAACAGCGAGAAAACAAAAATCTTCTCCGTATTGGGCCAATAAGCAGCATCATGGTAGATGCAGAAAAGACTGAGGTTGTTAAAGATTTCATCTTACTTGGATCAACAATCAACCCACTTAGTGTCAGTAGGAAAATCAAAAGATGAGTTGCACTGGGAAAATCTGCTGTCAGGGACCTCTCCAAAGTGCTAAAGAGACAATATCTTGTTTAAAGATAAGGTGAGCCTGATCCAAGTTACGGCCCTTTCAATTGCTTGCTATGCATCTGAGAGTTGGACAAAGAATAAGAATGACAGAAGAAGAGTCGGTGCCCTTGAGCTATGGTGCTGCAGAAGAGTACTGAACATGGACTGCCAAGAGAACAAACAGGTCTGTCCTGGAGAGAGTGAAACCAGGCTGCTCCTTGAAAGCAAGGATTTTGAAGCTCCATCTCACATACTTTAGGCTTGTAGCCAGGAGAGATCATGCTGTGGGAGAAGGACATCATGCTTAGAAAGGTGGGAGGATCAGTGCAGGAGAGGAAGAACCTGGATGAGATTGATTGACACAATGACTGGGTAATGAGGATAGGTGTGTCAGAGACAAGAGCTGGTGAGATTAGCTCATGGTAGGGCAAGGTACAGAGCTATTGTACATAGGGTCACTAAGAGTTGTAGTCGACTCGATAGCACATAAAGATAGCACACTAACATCAGCTTAAAAAAAATTACATCAAGCTCAAACTAACTGTATCTCTAATTGCCCAGAATCCTGTCCACAGCCACTCCAGTGCCATATGATGTGAAGATGCATGTGATTGAGAAGTCAGCATGAAGAGACAGCAGTCTTTGTTGGAGGCGGTTGTCATGGAGACCTTGTGTATCACAGAAAGAAGCGGTGCCTAATATTGCACTATCTTTGTAAGCATCGCTAGTTTGCTTTTTAAGCAAAAAACAACCAAAACAAAACCCACAAAATTCTCTTTTTTGGTGATGATTCACACAACAAATATGTTCCCATTGAACAATATGTACACAAGTAATATCATTGTTATCCTTTATTCCATTTTTGATACTATTTGAGTAGATTTATCTCACTGAGGATTTCCTTTGTCGTCTGTGGCAAGATTTTTAAACTGATATTTTAATGAAAATTTATAGAGAACTTGAATTTCCTTTCATTCATTGTTATACATTCTCCACCCTGCCGACCCCCCTAGTTTGCTTTTCTTTTTGAAAGAAACAAATTCTTTCATTGTTGCATAGTGCCTCCTCCCCAGTCCACTTTACTTATGCAGCTCTTATTCTGGACTGTTGTCATGCAAATAATACCTAATCATATATTCCTTTTAAGCAGTTCTGTTACTTACCTGTTTCAATGCAGTGTACATTATTTATCCTCTTTTTTTAGTTTCCCCCAGTCCCCATTTCAGTCTTGTTTTATAACAATGGCATTATGCAGTATTTGTCTTTTTGTGATTGAGATATTTCACTTAGCATAATGTCCTCCAGGGTCACTCATTCTGTATAATATTTCATGAGTTCCTTGTTTTTCTGTGCTGCATAATATTCCATTGTGTGAATATACCAGAGCTTCTCTATCCATTCATTTATTGAGGGGCATTTGAGTTGTTTCCATCTCATTGCTATTGTGAACAATGTCACAATAAACATGGGTGAGCATATATCCGCTTGGGTGGCAGTTCTGATTTCCTTAGGGTATATTCCCAGGAGTGGAATTGCTGGGCCAAAAGGTATTTCTATTTCCAACTTTTTGAGAAAGTGCCATACTGCTTTCCAGCATGGTTGCACCATCCTTGGCAATTTTTACTGACTGCTAATTTTACAAAGATATATGGTCATCTAAACATGTAGTTAGGGACGCCTCCTCCTGGGACTTTGGAAGCTGCTTGTCTGCAAGGAAGGTTCTGAAGCTTAAGCTTAATTTCCTTTATGATAACTTGATTCTACAAATGAATTACTGAATGCAAGAGCATGAATGTACTGGGGCACTCACTAGCATGGCTATGGAGTTCCATGGATCCAATGCTTGCATTTTAATTCCACATGTATTAGTTGCATGGCTGTAAGAAGATGATTTCCTTTCTCTGTGCCTCAGTTTTCCAATCTTTGAAAAGGAGATAATAAAACTCTAACACGTGGGGCTGTTTAGAATTATGTTATGAGATAATATGAGCAGCCTGCGACTCGATAGCACTTACCAACAATAACATCAACATAGAGAGAGAGATCAGCTGGCCAAAGATGGGTGACTTTTAATCCGTGGCCCTCGGGCCAGTCTTTCATTGTTTTTGTTCAGACATTCCTCTAGGTCATATAGCCCTGGTGTACAAGTTGCCGTATAGCGGTAACTTGTGGTTGCTGTGAGGCTGAACACTGTGACACTGGTGTGTCAAATGTGTTAATGGTTGGTTACCCAGTGGGGACAGAGAGTGGGGTGGAGCTCCCTGATTAAAACAAGCGTGGAAGGAGGAGTGGCATCCACTTCCGTAATAGCTTGCCTCCGGAAACCCTATGAACCTGGAGAGAGGATGAGAGACACCCAAGCATTGAGGACTCTCCTTCATAGGGTCGCTATGAGTCGCCTGTGACTTGATGACACTTAACAACAACAGCAAGAGATAATTTATAAAGTATACAGCTAGATGCCTGGCACACACCGTTACTGCTAGTAAATAAGAACAAGAGTTACATTGTGATGATGATTATGAAGGAGAAGGAGAAGGAGAAGGAGAAGGAGAAGGAGAAG
>NW_006399761.1:24730216-24739121 GCF_000299155.1 Elephantulus edwardii | reverse complement strand
AGAAGAAGAAGAAGAAGAAGAAGAAGAAGAAGAAGAAGAAGAAGAAGAAGAAGAAGAAGAAGAAGAAGAAGAAGAATGCCTTTTGGTCCTGTAATAAACATACTACAAACTAATCTGGTTTTTCAGTTCCTGTGATTGGCTTGGTTTTAGTCTCTGAAGCTTTCCAAGATTCTGCAATACTATCAGGTGAAAAAAAAATGACTTGAACTATTTTTCAGTTTAAGCAGAAAAGCAGCATAACAGGAATGGGATCCAAGGCAGGAAAGGGGGGGATGACAAAACTTCAGGAATATTTACATTTTCCCCAGGATCCAGAAATGTTCTTTTCATGCTGCTGTCAATTAATTCCAAGAATTCTAATTTCCCTCAGCTCCCTGTTGGGTCCGTAGTCTCCTACCATTTTGGATCAACCACAGTTGCTCTCACAATTTTTGTTCTTACTTCCAGGAATTCTTCTCTTCTTCGCCCTTCTGAAAAAAAAAAAGTACCTTTTTATTATCAGTGCAACTTCCTGTGACCTAGGCTACCAGAGCTCCCTTGCCTGAATTTAAATTTTGGAGTTTTGAGTCTATAAATCTTACCAAGAAGAAACTGGTTCATATTTCCCCAGAAATAGCTGGTAGATTTAAACTGCTGACCTCTCAGGTTAGGTAGGTCTGACTCCAGAAATGGTATTTGGTCTCAGTTGCTGGTTGGATTTGAACCGCATTCCTTCAGGATTGCAGTGCAGCTCCTTCACCTGCTTCTTAATACTTTCAAGTCCTGAAACTCTTTCATTTCAAGGTATAGCTTCCTCTTCAGTTATACTTCTTTTCCCTAATTTTTAAAATTTCATTGGGTTCTTGCTCTCTGAAGGGCATACTTAACAATTCAAGGAGCTCTGGTGGCTTAGAGGAAAGGAATCGTGCTGCCAACACAAAGGTATGCGATTCAAATCCACCAGCTTCCCAGCAGGAGAAAGACGAGCAATCTTCTGCCGTTGGATTTACTTCCGCCAAAAATCCACTGAAGGCTAAGTTTGGTTCCAACGAGACAGTATTCAGCAATGCTTTAAAGAAGTCGTTTTGCAGCTGATTTTCAAAGTACAATATATTGTTTGATTTCTTGACTGCTGTTTCCACGGACATTTGTTATGGGTCCAAGTCAAATGACATTTTTGTCCACTTTGATTCTTTCTCCATTTACCATGATGATGCTTTTTGGCCCAGTTGGGAGGAGGGTCGTTTTGTGTTGATGGATAATCCATCCTGAGGCTGTGTGGCCTTTGGTCTTCATCAGTTAAGTGTGTCACATCCTCCTCGTGTACGTCAAGCAAGGTTGTGCCATCGGCTCTCATAACGAGTCTTCCTCCGACCTTGATGCCACATTCTCCTTCATATACAACTTCTCAGATTATAGGCTCAGCATACAGATTGAATGAGTACAGTGAGATTTCACAATTTGAAACACATACTTTCCATTATTTGAAACCATACAATATTCCCATGTTCTATTCAAATAACGGCTCAGGTATATCATAAGCACAATTAAGTGTTTAGAAATTCTTACTCTTTGGGAAAAATGTTACCCATCATTTGTTATGATCTTCCCAGTTGAATGTCTTTGGGTAGTTGACAAAACATTACCTTTCTGGGATCCTTTGCCAAGATCTGCCTAATGTCAACAATTGTATCATTCTTCCCTTGTCTTTTTTGATGCTGGTATGTCCATGTGTTAAAGCAGTGATTTTTAAATTATCTTTAGTCCAATTTTATGTGTGTGTGATATGAATGACTGTGTTCTCTAATTTCCGCATTTTGTAGATCAACTCTCTTTAGAATGGGAATAGACACGGATGTCCTCCAGTCAAATGACCAGGTAGGTGTCTTCCAGACTTCTTGGCATAGAGGAGTGTGAGCTTCTGGTGTTGCACCTATTTGTTGAAAATCTCAGCAGATGGTCCATCAGTTCTCAGGGCTGTGCTTCCTGTCAGTACCTTCAGCACAGCTTGCCTTTCTTCCTTCAGTACTCATACTTCTTGATCATGTACTGCCTCCTGAAATGAGTAGACACCGAACAATTCTTTTTTGAACAGTGAATTGGTCTATTTCTTCAATCTTCTTTTCATGCATCCTGCATCAATCAATACTGTGCCCTTGGGAAAGTGTCAAGCAGTGTCACTGTAGTGAAAATATTCTTAACATTTCATAAGAGTATAGGTTTATTTGCAGCCATTGCTAGAGTCTCCCAGGACATTGGAAGAGAACTTTGCAAGCAAGGGCTTGATGGCAAAGGCAAGCGACTCCTGAGCACTCTTGGGTTTTGCTGAGGTTGGAAGGAGTGTGGATCACTAGGGGAATGGACTTTCCTGCTTAGAAGTGCAGAGTTTTCGTCTGAATATCTAACTGCCTGGCCTCACTCCTAGGTCACTAGCCAGTGTGGCCAGAGGACATATCAATGAGGAGTGGAGCGAGTTTTGAAAGGTCAGTAGCACCATCCTCTGGAATTCATGCACGATCACCCAGCCTAGACCCGCATATAGCTCAGGGGATACGTGAGTGCACTTAGGCACAAGGGTGTAAGACAAGACATGTGGGTTCTATTACGTGCAGCCGCTACTATTTGCTGATTTGTGAATTAAAGGAGATTATTTCATCTCTGGGTGCTGTTTCAACACAAGTAAAATGAGAAGAACAAGAATCACCTATTTGTGAGGATTTTTGTGATCTTAAAATGGAGATCATTTCTATCCTGATCTGGCAACCTGATGGATTCCTTCCATCATCAGAGCACTTTTGTCTTTGAAACAAAGAGAAAGAGGGAATGAAAAGAGCAGACAAAGGTGGCAGGTGGGTTGGTGCTTCAGCCCTGGCTTGAGTGCCTGATGTCCTTCTGTTGTGTTGAAGGGGAACTTGTTCAGCCTAGAAGGAGCTTGTTGTTGTTGTATGTGTCATGAGGTCGCCTGTGACTCATAGCAACCCTCTGTACACCAGCCCAATCTAATTGTCTCTGATACCCCTACCCCCATTTCCCCAGTCACTGAATCAATCCAGCTCATCGAGGGTCTTCCTCTCCTGCGCTGTCTCTCTACCCTCCCAAGCATGACGTCCCTGTCCAAGGACTGGTCCCTCCTTGTAACATGTCCAAAGTATGTCAGATGAAGCTTCAGAATCCTTGCCTCCGAGGAGCAGCCTGGTCTCACCCTCTCTAGGATAAACATGTTTGTTCTCCTAGCAGTCCATGGTATATTCAGTACTCTTCTCCAGCACCACAGCTCAAAGGAATCAATTCTCCTTCTATCATCCCTAGTCATTGTCCAGCTCTTTGATGCATAGCAATTATGATGCACCTTAGTCTCCAGACTGGCATCATTGCTCTTCAGTCCTTTGGATAGGTCCTGGAGTTCACACTTCATTTGCTTCAAGGTATAGCTTCCCCTGTCTGGAAACCATCAGTTATAATACTTTGCCCCAATTTTTCAGAAGGACCATTTATTGTGTTTTTGCTTTATGACAGGCATATATAACTATGCTAAAAGTGTTTACCAATACTGCCAGTTCCTTAGACTAACCTGGAAAGTTTAAGAAATATAACAATCCAGGGCCAACAGCAATAAAATCTTTAGGGATGATGCGTAAGGATCTAGGTTTTTAAAAGGATAAAGTCCAAACAGCTCCAGATGCAAACTTCTGTTATTCAGTGCCAGGGCAGAGATTACATAGAAATTGCAGGCAGATTGAGTTAAGACATTGGTCGAGGGAAGACAACATTTTCAGCAAGTCCTAGCCCAGACTTTCAGAGATGGACTGACAGATAATAGGCTTCAGCATGAATGTGTTAGGATGGTCCAGGACAGGGCACAGATACAACCTGCTATTCAGAGAATTACAATAAGTCAACCTGAAGGCACCTAATACAATACACTCTACTTAGAGCTGTCACAAACCCATTACAATGACACTTTGAATTGTGTAGTTTTTTCTGCACACACTCCAACCACACACTGGAGTTTTTTAGTCACTGATTTTTGCCAAACTTTGGGGTGCTTTGGCTATATAATATTGAATTAATTCACATTTGGAAACTTACCTTAATAACTTTAAAAAAAAACACACACACCAAAATAAGGAAGCTCTGGTGGCCTAGTGGCAAGAAGCTGCACTGCAATCCCAGAGGTATGCAGTTCAAATCCACCAAATGCTCTGCAGGAGAAGGAGGTGCAATTTCCTCCTGTACCAGTCAGATCCGATTTGATAGTACATACACACACACACACACACACACACACACACACACACAAAATTTTAAAACCCCAAAGTATTAATTAAAGGAAAAGGAGAAAAAAAAATAGTCTGCTCTGTTACTAATAAAGCTATAAGTAATAATGCTATAATTCAATGTAGAAAGATTCTACAAAATATTTTTGCTAGTTTTTATATAATCTAAGAAATTTGTATTTGAGCAATTTACAAGTGCAATCACAAACTTTAAGATTATTGTTGTTGTGTACCGTTGAGTTGGAACTGATTCATAGCTGACCCTCAGATGGGTTTTCAGAAGCAGTTAATTGCATGGGAAGGAGATTGCCTGTCCTTCTCCCATATAGCAGCAGCTGGTGGCCTCAGACCACATGCCTTTGGGACTGTAGTGCAGTTTCTTGCCAGTAGGCCACCAGAGCTTCCGGTAGCATGATGAATTACTGCACTGGTGATACCAACACAATTATGACACCACTGAAAGTAAAAAATGCCCAGGATAGATTTAAAAAACTTTATCAAAAAGGAAAAAGTAAGATAGGTCCGAAGTGTTTGGATTACGGCAAGAAAATGAACTAATGCTCTCTTTGACAGTTTAGAAGCCCACTTACTTAAACAGCTTTGTTGTACATAATATTCTAAACATTCACTCCCTAGCACAAGTCTGCAGTCAGGGACCTCTCCAAATTATTGAGGAGCAATGCTATCAGTTTGAGGACTAAGGTGCATCTCATTCAGGCCATCATCTTTCCAGTCACTTGTGATGCATCTGACAGCTGGACAATGACTAAGGGTGACAGAAGAAGGATTGCTACCTTTGAACTGTGGTGAGGGAGAAGAATAGTAAATACCCCACAGACTGCCTAAAGAACAGGCAGAGAGGTCTTGGAGAAGGTGAAGCCAAAGGGCTCCTTGGAGGCAAACAAGACAAAGCTTTGTCTCACATACTTCGGGCATGTTGCTAGGAGGGGCTATTCCTTGGAGAGAGACACAATACTTAGAAAGGTAGAAGGGTGGTGAAGAAGAGGAAGCCACTCAACTAGAGAGATTAACACACTGAATGCCACAATGGGCACAAGTGTGTCGGAAACTGAGAGGATAGCACAGAACAGGACAGAGTTCAGATCTATTGTTCAGAGTCTTTACAAATGGTACTCAACTCAACAACTCTTCCAAAAGCAGCACAGTTTAATGAAATCAGCTATTGAAGCAGAAAAAAAGACCTAACAAGGATGAATTAAGTGGTTTTTTTTTTCTTTATCCCTTTTATTTCTTCTGCTATTGAGAGAGAAAAAATAATGGGAAGGTGCCTTAAAAGAAGAGGTAAACTGTTACCTCCAGAACAGTTTGAGGCCCACAAAGAGGAATTAGGTCACTTGAATGACTCAAAGACAGTCAGCTGCACTCTACCCAAATCTTTCTCATCTTCAGCCCACGACCTACAATTATAAATACAATAAAAGAGGAATATCTCCTCTGAAGGGAGAGCAAACACTTTTTATAACAAATTTCTTATATGTCAAAATAGAAGGTAATAAGAGGAAACATTTGATGTGAATTGGTTAACCAAACTTTTTCTTTTGTAAAAATGTAAATCATATGTGTTTTTTAAAAATTGTTCTGTAATAAGCACATTTAAAAAATTCTTTCTTGTATACTTATTTATTTACAAAGTTCGAATATATTGTTATTCACACCAGAGCTTTCTCATTTCCTTCACCCTACCCCACCCATTGTAATAAGTACTTAATATATATTTAATCCTAACAGTAGTCACTGAGGTCAATATTAATATTTTCATTTTATAGAAAACTGTTTTATTTTATAGAGAAGAGGTTTAATTTCTTGCTCAAAATGACACAAATAGCATTGCAGTGACAGTGATGGTAAAATTAGATTCAAACTCAGATTGGATAATTTTTCATTTTGCATATAGACACAGTGGACCCTTGACATAGTATCTTAAATAATTATCTCATGTCAGCATTATTTAAAACTAGGCAGCTCAGCAAGAGCTTGAAATAGAATGTTTAATAGCCACCATCTTATTCTGAAACAACTTCTTTTTAAAAAATTTTTTATTATTAATTTCAATGAAAATGTACAGAGATTTTAGATTTCCAGTCATTGTTGTACTTTTCTCCCTGCCCATCCCTTCCCCCCAGTACACTCCCTCTTTGAAAAGTAAAAGAAAAATTCTTTCATTGTTATACAATCCCTCCCCCCAGATCCCCTCCACTATGCAGCCTTCGCTCTGGACTCCTGTAATGACAAAAATACCTAATCACATATCCCTTTTAAACAGTTTTCTCCCTCATCTGTTTCAATGCAGTATACATCATTTAACCCATCTTTCTCAGTCTCCCCCCAACCCTGATGTCAGTCCTGTGGAAACAACTTCTGACATTTGTATACCTTTTTCTTTTCTTTATTTTATTTTATTGTGATTTTAAAGAAAGTTAGACTTTCATTCATTCATTGTTGCACATTTCCCTCCCTTTCCCTCCTCTAATTAACTTTTTTTTAATTTATAATTTTTGTTGTTGTTGTCATACATTTTCTTTGCTCCCTCCCCTCCCCCAGCTCACCCAACAACAACCGTTGTTCCACATTGTTTGGAGAGCTCTTTCCCTTATCTGTTCTACTACAGTGCTCATTATCTATCCACTCTTTTCCTATTCTCTGCCCACTCCACCCTGTCCATCCTATTTTATAACAGCGGTGTTATACAGTATTTGTCCTTTTCTGACTGAGATATTTCAATCAGCATAATGTTCTCCAGGTTCCCCCATGTTGTGTAACGCTTTATGTGTTTGTTAGTTTTCAGTGCTGCATAATATTCCACTGGGTGAAGGTACCATAGTTTTTTTAATCCATTTGTTTGTTGTTGGGGTATTTGTATACCTTTTAATCACACAGTAGTTTTCATTGGATCCTCACCTTATACCTTAAAGTAGATATTCTAGCACAATCTTTTCTCATTTTAACATGATGTTGTTTACTGGTCCAGTTGCAAAACCTTTTATTTTCTCTGTGAAGTAGAATGTACAATAAAGGCTATTGTCTTTGAGCTTCCTCAGTGAATGCTTCAGGTCTGCTTCATTTCCATTCACTGCATTGACCTCCATTGACTTCTAGCCAAGGAACACCATACACAGCCATCACCCATGTCATCAAATGTACCTGTGATATGAAACATATCTCAGCAGAGCTTTCAGATTGAAATAGACTAGGAAGAAAGGGCTGGTGATCAACTTCTGAAAACCAGTCAGTGAAAACTATATGGGTCACAAGTGTCTGATCTAAGGCAGGGTGCTGATGCGGGATCCAGTAGTAGTTTGTTCCACTGTGCATGGCATGGACAGACAGCAGTTCACAGCACACGTGCAGAGAACATGAATCAAGTTTTAAAAGGTAAGCCAGTTACATGGAATTTATTCCAGAGATATGAGACTTGTTTAACATTTGAAAATCACTTAATCATGACATAATAGTCTTTGCTCTATACTATCGGATTTAATTTATTTACTAACATTTTATTTGAAATTTTTCCACTAAGGTTCTCAAAGAATTTGGATGTGTATAATTTTCTTGTCATGTTTTTCTAGATCCAGTATCAGGAGAATGTTGAACTTCTAAAAGGAGTTAGAAATGTTTTCTTCCTTTTTATCTTTTCTGAAAAATGTCTGATTAGGGTTGTCATTATTTCTTCTTTAAATATTAGACATAATTTATCCATTTTTAAAAAGATAATAATGGTATCTCCAAATAACTCACTGCCTTTGAGTTGGAACCAACTCATGGTTGAGCCTCCAGCAGGTTTTCATAAGCTGTAAGTCACACAAGAGTAGACTGCCCATCATCCTACCACAAAGCCACTGATGGATTCGAACCACCAGGGAAGTGTCACGTGTGTGTTAGGAGTGCAGCTCTCTACAGACTGTGTCACCTGACACAAAGAACTGTTGTTGTTGTTGTTGTTGTTAGGTACTGTTGAGTTGGAGCTGACCCATAGCTGATCCTTCAGCAGGTTTTCAGAGGCAGTAAATCACAAGGGAGGAGATATCGCCTTTCTTCCACAGAGCAGCTGGTGGGATCGAACCACGTGCCTTTGAGTTGGTAGAGCAGCTCCTAACCATAAAGCCACCAGAACTCCCTCCAGAGGTCCCTATTATAGAGTTCTTACTGTACTTATTAGCTGTAAAAGAGTCCTTTTGCCTACTTATTATTCACTCTCTCGTTGTCTGTTAGCACCTTCACTTGGAACAGACATAAAGCTGACCTACCAGGTATTCAGAGGCTGTAAAGTGCACTGGAAGAGAGTGTCCCGCTTTGTCTTGTCAAGCTGCTGGTGGATTTGAACTGCCAGAGTGCTGGCCTCTGGGGTAGAAGCGGAACTCCTGACAGAGTAGCTTTTCTAGATTCACAAACACCGATCATCGCAATATTATGGGTAAAATACTAGAAAATCTGGCAAAATCAGTGACTATAAAAACACTAGTAGACATCTCTCTCCAGTAGCTGTGGCAAAGTTTAGCAGGACAGCAAGTAACAAATGTTGGAGAGAATGTGGCTAGAAAGACACTAGACATTGTTGGTGATTGTAAAATGGAACAACCATTCTGGAAGGCAGTTTGGCGCTTCCTCAAAAAGCTGAACATAGAAATTCC
>NW_006399761.1:24704396-24727151 GCF_000299155.1 Elephantulus edwardii | reverse complement strand
CAACAGGCTAAAACTGCACTAATTTGGATTTTTTCAACTTTAGTCTCCAGACTGACATCTTTGCTCTTCAGTACTATGGAGAGGTGTCTGACAGCAGATTTTCCCAATGCAATTAATCTTTTAATGTCCTGCCTCCTGGTACCAAGAGTGTTGATTGTAGAGCCAAGCAAACTGAAGCTGTTAACAATCTCAATCTCTTCACCATCCATCATAATGCTTCCAGTCTGTCCAGTGGTGAGAATCTTTTTCTTGACATTGAGCTTCAATCTATACTGGAGGCTGCAGCCCTTGACCAGAAGGTCAAGCACAGCAAGCACGTCAGGTGCTCCTCAGTTTTAGCAAGGAGGGTTCTGTCATCCACATAACACAGATTGTTAATGAATCTACCTCCAATCCTGATGCCACATTTCTCCTCAAAGAACCCAGCCTCCCAGACAATTTATTGCACATAAAATTTCAAAACATATGGAGATAGAGCACATACTTGGTGCACATCCTTCCCAATTTTGAACCAAGTAATGTTTCTTTTCTCTGTTCTGACAACTGCCTCCTGGTCCAAGTGTAGGTTTTGCATAAGCACAATCAAGTGTTCTTTGGAAAGTGATGTAAGAGGCAGAGAAGAGTATAGAGTGATTCTAAGCTGTGAGCCTGTGCAACTGGTAGAATGGAGTTACTACTTTTAGAAAGGAAGAAATGAAGGAAAAGAAATAGTGGGCTGGAGATCAAGAGTTCAGTTTCCAGTTTAAATCCAAAGTCTTTAACATACAAGACCCTGAACAAAGCATATTAATCTTTCCAGCCTGATCCTTCACTTACACAGCTCCGTCTACCCTGCTCCTTCATCTGCATTCTCCTGCTGGAATACACTAAGCAGCTTGCTATTTATTAAATGCGTCTGACGCTCGCAGAATTTTTCCCGCTTGCTCTGTTTATTGCAGTGGTTCTCAAAGTTTAGGGGGCATTGGAAGCACCTGGACAGGTGCACCTGCTGAAATGCAGTCTTTGGAGCCCACTCAGTTTTCCAGCTCAGTCAGTCCATGGGAGAGCCCAAGATTCTTCGTTTCTGACAAGTTTCCAGGAAATATTAATGTACTGCTCCATGGATCATAATGTTAGGGGTTTTAAAAATAACTTTGTTTTTCTGTAGTTGTTGAAACCTGAAACCTGCTCTATCCTGTGCCAACTTTACTCTGACACACCTACCCCATTATCCCAGTCACTGAGTCAATCCAGCTCATTGATGGTCTTCCTCTTTTTTCCTGTCCCTCCAGCCTCCCAAGCATGATGTCCCTCTCCAAGGACTGGTCCCTCCTTGCAATATGACCAAAGTCTGTCAGACGAAGGTTCAGAATCTTTGCCTCCAAGGATCAGGATAGCTCTACTGTCTCTAGGACAAATCTGTATGTTCTCTTGTCAGTCCATGGTATTCAAACCTATTCTCCAGCACCGCAGCTGAAAGGCATCAATTCTCTTTCCATAATCCTTAGTCACTGTCCAGCTCTCTGATGCATAGCTAGCAATTGCAAAGACTATGGCCTGGATCAGGAGCACCTTAGTCTCCAGAGTGGCATCATTGCTCTTTAGTACTCTGGAGAGGTCTCTGACAGCAGACTTTCCCAATACAATTCACCTTTTGATTTCCTGGCTGATGGTACCAAGAGTGTTGATTGTGGAGCCAAACAAACTAACGCTGTTAACAATCTCAACCTCTTCACCATCTATCACAGCTTCTCTACTAAATTTTTAAAAAGTAGTAATAATAAAGCAAGGATTGCTTCATTGATAGATGTGAAGGGAAATGTAGAAAGTTCTTATGTTAAGATTTACTAGGAAATGTGTTCATTGTAAATCCTTTCAGTCAAAACACCACACGGGAATACTGACTGACAGTAAAGGTCAAGAACGCAAGAGGATAAAGCACTTTATCCATGACTATTTTAAACCTTGTAATAATTACCTCCAAGTCTATGTTTTGTTCTCTAGACCAAACACTCCAAACCACAAGATTGGCTAGCGCAACTAACGAAGAACTTTTTAATTGGCCCCCAGCGCTAGCTCGCCACAAGTTGACGATCAAAACTGAGCATGTTTCCCCATACCAAAAAAAGAAACACCCCCCCCAAACAACTCAAACTCCTGGCTGTGGATTTGGAATTCGCTCACCGCTGTCCCTGCAGCAGGTTTTCAGAGGCTGTAAAATCCATGGGACGAGAGAGCCCATCTTTCTCCCACGGCGGAGCCGCTGGCGGATTTGAACCACCAGACAGGGGCCACTTTTGGCTCAGTAGCTCAGCTCTGTTATTGCAAGTGCTGTCAAGTCACTTTTTGGCTAAAAATTGCAATCCCTTAAAGCAAGCCCTGCGGCAGACTAGAACTGTCCCATAGGGTCGTCTTTGTGGTATCCGATCCACGTGTTTTCTCTTGGAGAACTGCTGGGCTGGTTTCCAACACCACCGTCCAGTCAGCAGCCGAGGGCTGAGCCATTCGACCTCAAGGGCTCGTTTACACGGGTGTATAAACCATTTTCTGAAATTCTCAAATCCAAAAAGCTCTCTCTACAACCACACGGGGTTTTTTGCGAAGTTTGCAACAAACTCATTTGGAAGCAAACTCTGACCTAAACATATGCATGGCTATTTTAAGACTTTAATTATCCTTTTTAGAGTTAATACTATTGCATTTTGTTGGATAAACACGAATGTGTTTGATTACAAACCCACACCCAATTCAGGGGTGACAGAAAATACATACTATATGCCTGTCTAAAATGCCAATAATTCCAAATTCTGAAATATATCTGTCCCCAAAAGACTTCGATTATATGCCTGAATTAAGAATGAGATAAACTTCCTCCTAATCTCTATTTTCCTGTCTACTGTGTTCTATTTATGTAAATAATACCTGCAATTGTTTCACTGCTTTGCATCTGAAAAATTTCATGCAAGTAGTATCTTACCGAAAATAGCTTTCCTTATTTTATGTTTTAATATGGCTAGATATTATTGGAACCTGCCTAATCACTAAGACTTCCTAAGACCAAGACTTCCTTTTTAAATCAGATTCTAGAAAATTCTATACCACTTTGGGATCCTTTTGGCTTGTTCCCATCAGATGAATCATCGTCATGCTCACGTGAATCATCACCCGAACAATTGAAAATATAAAAGACCTAAAAATACACATCGAGTTGGAAGCATTCTTTTGGAATCACAGTTACACTTTAACTTGGGCAGTCTCCACTAAGGAAAGCTGAATTTTAGTAAGTTAAGATGTAAACATGACAACAATAAACGGACTTTATAACTGTTAAAATCAACAACAAAAATTACCTAAAATATTTAGGAATTACCTCAACAACAACAAAAAGTATACGTGACTGAGAAGAAAAGGCTGTAGGGGGGAAAAAAAAGAACACTTAAGTGAAGTGGATAGAGGGCATCATTACTATCTCTTGTTTGAGATGGTATTTCTGGTCTCTCTCAAAAGGAATTCAACAACCAAGGATGACAGAAGAATTAATTGATGCCTTTGAGTTGTGGTGCTGGAGAGGAGTGTTGAACATACCATGGACTGCTAAGAGAAAAAAACAGATCTGTCCTAGAGAGAGTGAAACCAAGTTTCCTAGCTAAGGCAAAGATTTAACATTTACACAACTTTCACATCCATTTCATTTGACCCTCACAACAACCCAGTGAGGTAGGCAGCACAGACCATTCAGCAGATAAGACCCTTGACTTTCAGATTAGTTAATTGACATATCCAAGCTTCTAGTCAATAAATGGCTTGTATTAACATCAGTCTTTGGCCTAAAATTTCAGTGCCCCCTCACACTGCCCTACCTACTTCACAGGGATAGTGAAGATAAAATGAATTCAAGGCTAGAAAGATATTTTGAGGAAAATACACTATATGTCCCCAAATTATGATCTCTCCCATGAGATTATATCTATTTCTATCTATCTCTGTATCTATATCTTCATCTCTGTCTCTCTGTCTGTCTCTCTGTCTCTGTGTGTGTGTGTGTGTGTGTGTGTGTGTGTGTGTATAGTTCTCATTCTGATTCCAGCTAAGACATGAACCCAGAATTTTCTGTTTGCCTCTGTTCTGTGTTCACATCTGTAATTTTCATATGGGTGAGGAACAGTGTGATCTTGTTTTAAGTTACATAAATTGCAATCAGGATAACTACTGTTAATAGCAAATTAAAAAATAATTAATACAACAAGACTATTGTGCAACTAGGACCCATGGAAACACACACCAGCAAAGCAACATCATCAGATAGAGTGATTGAGTAGAAGGGAAATGTGGTGTCAGAGTTCAGACTGACCAGCACAGTTATCTAAGGCAAAGTGGCATCAATGGCAAAGTGATCCCTTCTTTATTATATAAACAAGAGCAGAGGTTTGTGGGAAAGCATCTATGGCATGGATCTCCCCGCTGCCTGCAGGGAATATCAACAGCAGTGTCACTTTCATGTCCAAGAACGACTGTATTTGTGCTTATAGGCTGAACTACAACAAGGACTAGTTCCATGCCAAACATCCCTGGTTAAAATACAACCAAAACCATCATTCCTAATCAGACTGGCAAACAGAATTTTCTATTTTTTTAAGGTCATGAAACGATTTAGATGGCTGTATTCTGAGGTGGTTTTTGGTGGGTTGTGGGATTTTTTTTAGGACTAACTTTGGTTTCTCCCAAAGGAAGTTATATGGAGTTTTTATTGGTGATTCTAAATATGTGTTTGTAACAAAGTGTGATAAGTGAATTTAACATTGAAAGCTCTACAGCATATATTCAGAAAAGATTATATACTACACAAGCTATTCAAGTCATACACAACCATTTTTCAGCGCCTTTCCAACTGAAAAGAATTCCATTCGGCACGCTTTTCCTGTTGAGGTGGTTCATATTGAGCAAGCTTTGATACCAATATTTTGTTTTCTCCCACAATCGCTTCTTATTTCTCTTTCATTTCTGCCAATTCTAGGCAAAGTAGTTCTATTTCTGGATTTTGGGGGGTTGCAGCTCCTAAATGATACTTTAACAAGTCCAAAGCACTATTGGGTTTCTCTGGTTCTTCATATAACTCTACCAACACCTTTGTCAGCATGTCCAGCACCCCAAACCTCTCCAAGTTCCTCCAGAACTGTTTGTGCTTCGAGTCGGTGGCTTTGTAATGGGCCATAGTGACAGTGGCAGTGGCGGAGCTGGCATTGGAGACACTGGCTGGCGGGCTCCCATGACGTCTTTTTCCAGTGACTGACCACTCTTGACAACATGTCCAAAGTATGTGAGATGAGTTCCACCACCCTTGCCTCTAAGGAGCACCCTGGTTGCACATGCTCCTGGGTAGACTTGTTTGTTCTTTTGGCAGTTCATGGGATGGATATACACTACTCTTTTCCAACACCACATTCAAAGGCATCCATTTCTCTTCCGTATTCCTTATTCATTGTCCGACTTCTAGATACAAAAGAAGCACTGAAAATACCATGGCTTGGATCAGGCGCACCATAGTCTTTAAACTGATGTCATTACTCTTTAGCACTTTGCAGAGGTCTTTGATGACAGATTTTCCCAATGCAACATGTCTTTTGATTTCTTGGCTATTATTATCATGGGTGTTGATTATGGATCCAAGTAAAATGAAACCCTTGGCAACTTGAATCTTTTCTCCATCTAACATGATGCTGCCTATTTTATCTGTAAAAATCACTTATTCACTCATTGCCATTGAGTCAGAACAAACTCTCATGCTGGCCCTCCAAGGGGTTTTCAGAGGCAGTAAATCACATCTTTCTCCTTTGGACCATCTGGTGGATTCAAACCTCCTACCGTTAGGTTGGCAGCACAACTACTTACCACTAGGCCACCAGAGCTCCCTTTATCTCTAAAAATGAGAATGTGAATAACAGAGGTGTGTGGATTAAAACAACCAATGCAAATAAAGCAGTCAGTTAAAACTATGTTTCTGTAAAAATATCTATTTCTCCTAAAAATAATCTCCTACCAAACTCATCAATTCCAGTAAAAAACAAAAAATTCACAACTTTTTTAATTTGGTAAAATGAGGCTGGACTCTATGAGGAGAAATGTGGCATCAGGATTGGAGGAAGAATCATCAACAATCTGCACTATGCAGATGACAATAAGCCTGTTTATGGAAACTGAGGAGGATCTGAAGCGCTTGCTGTAGAAGGTCAAGGACTGCAGCCTTCAGTACAGATTGAAGCACAACATCAAGAAAACAAAGATTCTAACTATGGGGCCGACTGGCAGCATCATGATAGATGGTGAAGATATTGAGATAGTTAACAGTTTTAGTTTGCTTGGTTCCACAGTCAACACTCTAGTTACCAGCAGCCAGGAAATTAAAAAGACGAGGTAACGATGTCAGTCTGGAGACTAAGGTGAGCCTGATCCAGGCCATGGTCTTTGCAATCACTTGCTATGCATCAGAAAGCTGGATAATGACTAGGGATGATAGAAAGAGAATTCATGCCTTTGAGCTGTGGTGCTGGAGAAGAGTACTGAATATACCATGGACTGCTAGGAGAACAAACAAGTTTGTCCTGGAGAGGGTGAAGCCAGTCTGCTCCTTGCAGGCAAGGATTCTGAAGCTTAGTCTAACATACTTTGGACATGTTGCAAAGCAGGATCAGTCCTTGGAGAGGGACATCATGCTTGGGAGGGTGAAGGGACAGCACAGGAAAGGAAGACCCTCAATGAGATTGGTTGATTCAGTGACTTGGGTAATGGGGGTAGGTGTGTCAGAGACAATAAGATTGGCACAGGATAGATTAGGGTTTAGGGCTATTGTACATAGGGTCGCCGTGAGTCACAGGCGACTCAACAGCACATAACAACAACAATGGAAAAATAAGACACCTTTGGGGAAAATGGTATGCAAAGAAAGGATATAGACTGATGTATTGAGAATTCACTGCTGTCACATAAGTACTGAATCACAGTTGACCCTCCGTTTGATTTCTAAAGCTGTAAATCGTATAGAAGGAGATTGCCCATCTTTCTCCCAAGAAGCTGCTGAAGAATTTGAACTGCCAGAGATGCATCAGATGCATCTACCTGCAGACTATACTAACAGTACTCCCTTGTATTAGATTGATGATAGGTTCTACATTATGCCCAACATATATTATAAAATCTTCCTTTCTAAGTATCAAATATATTTTTAAAACAATTTTTTAAGAAATATTCTAAAAAAGACTCAAAAGTGGGGACGTATACTACTAGAAATTAAAGGATCCGTTATAGCGATACTAATTAAAATAATAAAGCTGTAACAACTTAGAACAACAATACTGTCTGGTACAGATCAATCATAGGAACAGAAAAGAAAGTAAATACAGAACTTTACTGTTTTACAAAGGTAGTGTTTTACATCAAAAGGGAAAATTGAGTTCTCAATAAATGTGTGGGGCAACCAATAAATTCTTTGTTGTTGTGTTGTTGTTAAGTGCCGTCGAGTAGTAGGTGACTCAGAGTGACCCTATGAATGGAAGACCTGAGCACTTGTATAATTTCCATCCTCTCTCCAGGTTCCTAGAGTTTCTGGAGCCAAGCTATTTCGGAAGTGGATGCTACTCCTGCTTATAAGCTTGTTTTAATTGGGGAGTTCCACCAAGGGTAACTAAATAAATTATTCAGGAGGAAAAAACTTTGATGCTCGTAAGTAATTTCAATTAATTAAACACTGAAATTACAAAAATATCTGAAAATAGACAGGTAAACATGACATAAAGCATAAAGGAAATTCTATATATGCCTGTTTCAAAGTGGAAAAATTTCCTCCAGCAAATAAGCAGCATAGGCCAAACGAAAAGATGAAGGAAAATATCTGAGAAAGTCTCATAACTAGATTTCAAAGGTTAATATTTCCAACATACTAGAAGCATTTAAGTTTGGTGTTTGTTGTTAGTTGCCACTGTGTTTACCTCAGGTGTCACGAAAAGGTCCTGCATGTTCAGGGTTTTGTTGCCACCCTGTCAGTCCATGGCTTCCGAGATTTCCCTTTCATTTCCTGGCCTGTTGTTCACCATCCATGGTCCCCACCCCCCAACAAAGATCAGTTCTTCCTGATAGTCTGTCCAAAACAAGCGAGTGGAAGATTTGCATAATACTCTGAGGTCCATAGGATGTGCACTGGCTAATTTTCAGAATTAGATCATTGGGCCTTTGTTCCTACTCTGGAAATTACACTGAAACTTACACATCATGAGGGACTCGGCTGTCTCTTCCTAGCAATGTGCAAGCCATCCCTCCAAGACCAGTTGGCAAACTACAGAGTGAAAACACAAGTCCTCTCATTTCCAATTAGGCAGAGGCCATGAGCAGGCATCTGTCAAAACAGAATGACAAACAGATGAAATTTGTTCCATTTTACGTTTATATAACAAGATGCAAGTAAAACAACTAGACATTTTATAAAAGCTTTCAAGGAGCTTAACAATGCTCGAGATTAAAAAAGAGTTGCAGACTCATTTTAGGCATTCTGTTGATGGAAAAATACTTTCTAGGTGAGTCTGGTGATGTTAGGGACAAAAATCAGTAAGTCAAGCAAAATGAGGTAAGGACAGATGGAAAGAATGTGAGGGTGGATACCAACAAGGTAAGGACAGTAGATATTCAATTCAGGTTAAGGGTCCCTAAAAAGCAAAGATCATGCAGAGAACGTAAGACCATAAGAAACTCATTTCAGTGGTAAAAGAGGGCAAAGGGCAGGTGAAGTGGCTAAGAGCAGACCTATTGTTGTTGTGTGATTGCAGAACCAATGCATTGCTGATCCTCCAACGGGTTTTGCAAGGCATTAACTCTCACAGGAGATTGCTCATCCTTTTCCAGTGGAGTTGTTGTTGTTGTGTGCCATCAAGTCACCTGCAACTCATAAAGACCTCTGTATATTAGTTCTGAAACCTGCCCTATCCTAATCTCATCATCTCTGACAGACCTAATACCATTTCTCCAGTCACTGAGTCAATCTGTATCATCCAGGGTCTTCCTCTCCTGCGCTGTCGCTCCACCCTTCCAAGCATGGTGTCCCTGTGCAAGGACTTGTCCCTCCTGGCCACATGCCCAAAGTATGTGTGACGGAGCCTCAAAATACATGCCTCCAGGGAGCAGCCTGGTTTCACCCTCTTCAGGACAGACCTGTTTGTTTTCCTGGCAGTCCACAATATGTTCAACACTCCTCTCCAACACCACACAACTCAAAGGTATCGATCCTTCTTCTATCATCCTTAGTTATTGTCAAGCTCTTGGATTTACAGCAAGTAATTGCAAAGACCATGCCTGGATCAGGCACACCTTAGTCTCCAGACTACCACTGTTTCTCTTCAGTACTCTAGAAAGGTCCTTGACGGCAGGCTTTCCCAATGCAATTCGTCTTATGATTTCCTGACTACAGGTGGCAAGAGTGCTGATTGTGGAACCAAGTAAGTTGAAGTTATCAACAATCTCAATCTCTTCTCCATCCATTATAAAGCTGCTAATTGGTCCAGTAATGAGAATCTTTATTTTCTTAATGTTGAGCTTCAATCCATATTGAAGACTACATATTGAAGCAGCAGTCAGCTAATAACTACCTTTACTGTCACTTCACGCCTGCCTTACCTTTCTTCATGGCAAACAGTAGGTCCCACTAGGTCTCCTTGCTGTAACAAGGGTTCCACCTATATTGGGACTATGTCAAGCAATTCAGCTCTTCCAAGGTCACTGAAATTGCTGTACATTTTCCAGTGTCTCTGTGGCCCAGAGCTTACTGTTGTCTCCCACCAGGTTTGTTGCTTACACCACCTTGCAGGGGAGGCAAAGCCAGGGATCACACTGCAGGCTAACAGGAACATCTTCTAGAATCTTAGAAACATGCATTCCCTTTGAACCAAGAGTTAAATTTCTATGTATTAAAAGACAATAACTGGCAATACGTATATGCTTATCTATAAGTCTATTTATCTACACTGTCTGTAGATAGTAGAAGTGAAAAAACTAGAAATAGCAATTTAGGGGCTATTTGAACAAATTATGATATTCATATTGTTGCTGTGTACCGTAGAGTCAGAACCGACCCATAGCTGACCCTCCCACAGGTTTTCAGAGGCAATTAATCCCACAAGAGGAGACTACCCATCCTTCCCCCATGGAGCATATGGTGGATTCAAACCGTGTGCCTTTGAGACTGCAGCACAGCTTCTTGCCATTAGGCCACCAGAGCCCTCTTGAGTTTCTATGTTGTTGTTTGTTGTTATGTGCTGTGGAGTCACTTGAGACTCATAGCGACCCTAAGTACAACAGCCCTGAAACCTGCTCTATCCTATGCCAAATTTATTGTCTCTGACACACCTACCCATCACTTGTCACTGTATTAATCCATCTCATCGATGGTCTCCCTCTTTTTCTCCGTCCCTCTATCCTTATAAGCATGATGTCCCTCTCCAAGGAGTGGCCAGTCCCTTCTTGCAACATGGCCCAAGTATGTCAGACGAAGCTTCAGAATCCTTGCCTCCAAGGAGCAGCCTGGCTTCACCCTCCTGTTTGTTCTCCTAGTCCATGGTACATTCAATACTCTTCTCCAGCACCACAGCTCAAAGACATCAATTCTCCTTCCATCATCTTTGGTCATTGTCCAAATCTCTGATGCATAGTAAGTGATTGCTAAGATTATGGCCTAAATCACGTACACCTCATCTCCAGACTGACATCTTTCTCTTCAGTACTCTGGAGAGGTCCCTGAGAACCGATTTTCCCAAGGCAATTTGCCTTTTGATTTCCTGGCTGCTGGTACCAAGAGTGTTGACTGTGGAGCCAAGCAAACTAAAGCTTAAAAGTTTACAATCTCAATTTCTTCACCATCCATCATGATGCTGGCAATTGGCCCAGCGACGAGAATCATTGTTTTCTTGATGTTGAGCATCGAGTCCTTGATCTTCTGCAACCAAATGCGTCAGGTCCTCCTCAGTTTCAGCAGCAGGGTTGTATCATTTGCATAACACAGGTTTGTTGTTGAATCTTCCTCCAATCTTGAGTTTCTATACAGTAGGTGTTATTTCGAAGTGGTGAGATCGTAGATTTTTCTTTTATTTTTACCTTTGTGTGCCACTGAACAGTTTTACAAACAGCAGGTGCTTTTTAAAAAACATGGAGTCATTTACCTTCTTTTTTTTTTAAAGAACAAGCAGTCTTCTGCAGAAGGAGAGGGATTGTGGGAAGTCTTGACCCGGAAGCACAAGGCGCCTGAGGCCAAGCCCCGCCCACCATTCCGGGCGGCGGCGACCGGAAAAACGTCCGCGCGGCCTCGGGAATTCTGGGTAGTGAAGGCTGGTAGCCCTCGAGAAACGTCACTTCTAAGAAAGATGAACTTTTATTTTTTTAACACATCTCCACTAATCCGAGTGTAGTCTAAGGACTTCTCTAGCACGATTTACATTTGAGGGGCAGGGCAGGTTTTTCCTTGAAAATGAAAACAGCCTTTAACGCTTTTCACTACTGTCTGCTCATAGAGAGGCTTCGAGGGTGCCCGGGAGAAGCCAGCGGCCGTTTGCGGGAGTGCACCGACGCGGGTACGGCTAGGAGGACAGCCGCAACCGAGCTTTTGTGTCCCTATGGCCGCCATTGCGAGAACGAGGGAGGCGGGACTCGCGGAAGCGAGGCTCGCTCTGATTGGGCCGCTGGCGGCGGGGCGGGCACGCGCTTGCGCAGTCGCCCGGCGCAGCTTCCCCGTACCCGCGTGGATACATTGGTCCCGGGCGTGAGCGGGTGGAAGGTGCTGTTTCAGGTTCTTTACTCGTGTAATTATCAGGTCATTGGGGTGAAGCGAACATTTCCTCTGAACCCAGGCCCACAGCCGTGAAGGGGCAGGGAAGGCAGGTCTAGCGAGTGAGGTGCAGCGGGGCGGACAGGACAGGTCAGCTGCGATCACCCCCCGTCCAGGTCCGAGGGTCCTGCAGGTGTGTGCGCGGGGGACCGACTGCCCCGAACATCATCGAGAGACCATTATCCGAGGTTCAGGAGACGCGTGACTTGCCAGTGGCGCGGTGGCTGGGTCTCCTTAACCAGAAGCCAGCTGCAACGTCCTGGTGGTGCAGTGGTTAAGCACTCAGCAGAAAAGTTGCTTGAGGTTTTCCAGCCAGTAGGGTAACAGTAGCCGTCTGCTGCCTTGAGAATGTATTAGGTTCAGAGGCGACGTCCCAAATCTATCTTCTGCAAATCTGAATCATCCCCTCAAATTAAGCCTGGAAAGAAATACATAGAAAATCCCCCCAAATACTCGAGAAAGCTACTGTCGACAGTAACTCTACAAAGTCCCCTGGTCAGCCTGTGAGTCAGCTGTACACACCACCCATGAACAATCTTCGCTGGAAAGGGAATTAAGAAACAGTTCTATTTAAAAGAGCATCTAAAAAAAAAATCTGTGGTAGCCTAGTGGCAAGGAGCTGCAACTACAATTCCAGAGGCACACGGTTCGAATCCACCAGATGCTCTGCCGGGAAAAGGAGGGACAATCTCCTCCTGTACCAGTCAGATCTGATTTGACGGTACACTCACACAAAAATAAAATAAAATTAAAAACCACAAAAAAAGTCTTTAAAAAAATATTAAAAAATTGTTTAATCAGGGATGGGGAAAATATTGCATACTGAAGATTACAAAACATTGCCGAAAGAAGCTATAAATAACTGCAAAGAGGCTGTTGTTAAGAGGTCAGTGATAGCCAGAGTTATCTATACATTCTGTGGAATCTCTATCAAAATCACAACAGGCCTCTTAGATAGAAACGAGAAAGCAGATATCCAGAGGCCTGAGGCCTCAAAATCTTGAGAACTCTTAATTTCAGAACTGAATACAAAACTACAATAATCAAAGTCGTGTACTCGGTATAAAGGTAAATCTGTAAAAACAATGGAATGAAAGAATTTTCAGTAAGGGTGCCTGCCACTTTATTACGATCGGAAAGAATAATCTTTTCAGTGAATGGTGTTGAAGTAAGTGGATTTTCACAAGCAAAAGAATTAGCCCATGAATGGTGGACAGTTTGTGCAACCTTCAGCCAATAGTTGACCACTTAACCATTTTCAGCTACTAAGAGACTCCAACACAAAACCCACAGTCATACAGTTCTTAAGAGAAACCATAGACTTAAATCTTTATGATCTTTGATTTGACAGTGGGTTCTTCGACGTAACACAAGAAGATATTATTAAGAAAGTGTTAAAAACAGCAGTTTACAGAATGTGAACATATATTTGCAAATCATAGATCTGATAAGAGTTTCACTTCCAGAATGTGAAAAGAACTACTCAGCAACAACAACAACAAAAAAACCCCAGTGCAAAATTGGGCAAAGAACTTGAACAGATTTTTTTTTTCAAAGAAGATACATACATGGCCAATAAGCATGTGAAACAATGGTCAATATCATCAGTCATTGAGACAATGTAAATCAGAACTACAATGATATACTTCAGACCTGCTCTCATTACCATGGAGCCAGAGCCCACTCCTTGCTGATCCTCCAGCCTGGTTTCAAAGGTTGTATATTGCACAGAAGGAGATTGTGTGTCTTTCTCCCAAGAAGTTGCTAGTAGATTCAAACCAGCTGTCATTAAGTTAACCCCACAACTCCCTATGCCACCAGAATCACCTTCATACCTACTGTTGTTAGGTTCTTGTCCAGTACAACTCATAGCGAGTCTATGAACAGTGAATCTGAACCCCAACCTATTCTGTGCCATCCTCACACTTCCTGACACTAGAGCCTATTGCAGCAGTTACCATGTCAGTCTACCTGGTTGAGGGTTTTCTTCTCCTTTACCAACTCACCATTCTTCCAAACAGCATAGCCTCTCCTAGCAACATGCCTGAAGTACGTGAGGTGAAGCCTCATTATCTTTGCCTCCAAAGAGCACTCCGGCTACACCCTCTGTAAGACATATTTATTTGTTTTTTTTGGCTGTCCATGAGATGTTCATTGCTCTTCCACACAAAGGGATCGGTTCTTCTGTCATTCCTCTTGATTGTCCAGCTCTCAGATGCCTAGCAAAGTGATCAGAAAAACCATGGCCTGAATCAGATGTCCTCAAACTGACATCATTATTCTCAATAATTTGGAGAAGTCCCTAACTGCAGACTTTCCTAATGCAATACATCTCCTGATCAAGGAACGCAGCCTTCAATGTGCATATCAATGTCAAGAAAACAAAGATCTTAACCACTGTACCGATAGGCAATATCATGATGGATGGAGAAGAGATTGAAACGGTCAACAACTTCATCTTACTTGGATCCACAATTAACATCCTTGGCACCAGCAGTCAGGAAAGCAAGAGACGTGTTTAATTGGGAAAGTCATAATATGAGGGTGACTATAATATAAAAAACACAAGAGATGATGAAGATGTTGAAAGATTAGAACCTTATCCGTTGCTGATGGTGCAGCCATGGTGGAAACTGGTCTATCTGTTCCTCAAAAAGTTACACTTACTGTATCTACAACCCTAACCCACTGCCATGGAGTCGATTTTTGATTCATCACGACCCTACAGGGAGCTCTGGTGGCTTAGTGGTGAGGAGTTACACTGCCAAATCAAAGGCATGCAGTTCAAATCCACTGGCTGCCACATTGGGAGAAAGATGCCTCTGAAACCCCTCTGGATGGCCAGCTGCCAGTCATTTCTGACTCAACAACACACAACAACATGACAGCTAACCTACAGGACTTAGAAACTGCCTCATAGGCTTTCTGAGGCTGTAAATCATGAAGAAGCAGGCCGCCTTAAGTTTCTCCCATGAAACACTTGGTGGGTTTGAATGGAGCACTTTTCAGGTGGCATCAGCTCTCTTAACTACTATGCTATCTAAGCCCTTAGGTCCATGCTACCTCCGTGATCTCCTTCAGGATTCCAAGCTTTATGGGAGGAGACTGTCCCTTGTACCCTTGAAGAACAACTGGGGGATTCGAACTGAGGACCTTTTAGCTAGCAGAGACACACACAGCACAGAACTCCTTATACCCGATGGCCCTGTCATTCCACTCCTGAATATAAACCTAAAAGAATTGGATGCAAAGTTAAGCAGCTTTTTGTATACCCATGTTCATTGCAGCATTATTCATACCAGCTATAAGGTGGAAATAACCCAAACACACATCGCTTATACAATGGAATTCTACTCAATCACAAAAGCGAAGTATGTTCTGATGACATGCAACAGTACATTAGTAATCTTGTAAATGTGCTGAGTGATATAAGGCAGGCAAACGTCAAATACACGTTGTTGCTGTTGTTGTTGTTATGTGCTGTCGAGTCGCTTGCGACTCAGCAACCCTATGTTCAACAGCCCTAAACTCTGCTCTATCCTGTGCCAATCGCACTGTCTCTGACACTCCCATCCCGATTAACCCACTCACTGAATCAATCCACCTCATAGAGGGCCTTCCCCTCCTGCGCTGTCCCTCCACCCTCCCAAGCATGATGTCCTTCTCCAAGGACCGGTCTCTCCTTGCAACATATCCAAATTATGTTAGATGGAGCCTCAGAATCCTTGCCTCCAAGGAGCCACCCAGTTTGACCCTTTCCAGGATGAATCTGTTTGTTTTCCTAGCAGTCCATGGTATTCTCAATACTCTTCTCCAGCACCACAGCTCAAAGGCATCAATTCTCCTTCTATCCTCCTTGGTCATTGTCCAACTCTCTGATGCATAACAAGTGATTGCAAAGACCATGGCCTGTATCAGACATCTACATAGATGAATATAAATAGGCAAATGCATAGGCAAACAGGTAAGAGGTTATCAGAGACCAATACAAGCGGGAGGTGTAGGAGTTATTAATTCATACAGAGTTTCTGGTTTTGATGATAAAATGTTTTGGAAATAGTGATAAGAGAGGCCTGGAGGCCTAGTAGTGACAACCTGCACTATAGTTTAAAGGCACATGGTTCGAATCCACCAGCGGCTCCACGGCAGAAGGCTGCACAGTCTCCTCCCATGCAATTAACGGCCTCTGAAAACCCACTGGAGGCTCAGCTACGGATTGATTCTGACTCGACGGCACTCAACAATAACAACAGTGGTCAGGAAATCAAAAGCTGAGTTGCTTTAGGAAAGTCTGCTGTTAGGGACCTCTCCAGAGTGCTAAAGAGCAACACTGTCCATCTAGACACGAAGGTGTGCCTGACTCAGGTCATGAACTTCTCAATTACTTGCTATGCATCTGAGAGTTGGACAGTACTAAGGATGACAGAAGAACTGATGCCTTTGAGTTGTGGTGCTGGAGGAAATTATTGGACATACCATGAACTGCCAAGGGGAAAAAACCCAAACGGCCTGTCCTGGAGAGGGTGAAACTAGGCTGCTCCTTAGAGGCAAGGATTTTGAAGCCCATCTCACATACTTTAGGCAGGTTCCCAGGAGGGACCAGTCGTTAGAGAAGGACATTGTGCATTGAGTAAAGTGTCAGCACAAGAGAGGAAGACCCTGGATAAGATGGATTGACACAGAGACTGTGGTAGTGGGAGCAGATGTGTCAGAGGCAGTGAGATTGCCTCAAGATAGGGTAGAATTCAAGGCTCTTGTTCATAGGATCTCTATGCCTCGTAGTCGATTCAACAGCACAATCAGCGGTGCAGTTCCTCATGGATTGTGCCACGAGAACTCCATCACGCTAAAGGTGGAGCATCACATTAAAGAGGCTTCAAACCCTGTGGCCAGGGATGACTTCAAAGATGCCTTGAGTTCTGTCTGTGAGACTTGCCGGTGCTTGGATTCCTAATCTAGGATTTCCGTGGAATTCATGTATCTCCATTGACTTGTGTAGCCTTTTAATAAATATCTTACTCCACAGAGCCAGAAGTGTCCACTGCTAACACATCACTGTCACACATACTACCACTGCTGTTGTTAAGAGTACTGGGGTTTCAAATCTATAAGACTTTTTATTTTCTTTTTTATTTTTTTATTTAATTGTTCCTTTTTTTAAATTAAATTTTATTCATTTTCATGAACATTTACAGAGATCTTGGGTTTCCTTTCATTCATTTTTGCACTATTTTCTCTCCCCTCCTCCCCAGTTCGTTCCTCTTTTTTTTCCGCCTTGAAAATCTGTTTTAATTGTCCTGTTGCCACAGTGCTTGTCAAAGTCAGTTCTGATTAATCTCCTTTGTCAGTGTGTCCTTTGCCATTCCCTATCACTCCTCCCTGAGAGAGACTTCACCCTGATTCATAAGGAAAAGGGGACAGCATATTCTCTTAGCTACTTCCTGCTGAAAAGGGACGCTATAGATTTCAGGGTGAAGATCTTCTGTCACTACTCTAAAGGGCCCATTTGGCAATAGGAAACACACAGACTATTGTGGAGATTGATTTTGAATTTCGATGCAACAATTCTATAAATCTTGACAGATGCAAACTGACTCCTTTTTCTCATGAGGAGTGTTGTACCATCAAATCAGACTGACTCATAGCTGACTATCCAGCTAGTTTTCAGAGGCAGTAAATCACATTGAAAGAGATTGCCCATCTTTCTGGCATGGAGCAGCTAGTGGATTTGATCTGTGGCCCTTTAGGTTAATAATGCAGCCCCTTACCCACTAGGCTACCAGAGCTCCCTCCTGAGGAGAGATTCAAACCACAGACCTTTCGGTTAGTAGCCCAACATTACCTGATTCTTGCCTCCTTCCTCTCTGTTTTAGATGTGAGTTGCCTGTCTTACCTCTGTTTGCACTGACCTTAAGCCATATCTCCTTGGGCATGAAGCACTTCAAAATACCACTACCAATGCTCAAGTAGGAAGCATGGAAACTGGAGGGTAGGCATCAGTAGGCATAAGTTTCAAGAAGAACAAATAGAACATTCCAAGATAATCTCTGAATGTGATTCCAATTTGAAGGACAGGAATAGTGATGCAGAAGGGGTTTAGAGATCGATGCAGTGCTTACGTTAAAGGACATGCCAGAGACAGGTGTGGTGTCAGAGAGGTCTACCTTGGGCCTTGGACCTGGGAAAGAAAACAGAAGCCTCTAAAACAAAAATCTCTGGAGAAATTATTGGGAATACTAGGGAGCTGGAGGTGGAAAACCTGCAGCCAGGAGGGTTAGTCAGATTGGCCACAGTGGAAAGAAAAGCTCTGGAAGGTCCTGAGCATGGTTGTGTCCAGGGTCTCAGTTAGTTTGTCGTCAGGACAAAAGGCAGGGCTGTTCCTAACCGCTCCCACTAGGTTGTGCGGATGGCTCAAGATTGGGCAGGGTTCTGACCTGTTACCCCCAGGGTCACCGCAGGTCAGCCACAGTGCTCAGAGAGAAAGCTGCGCTTTGGCTTGCGGTGAGAGACGGCTCCAGAACAGGAATGTTACCCGACAGGAGGATCACATTGGAGAATATGCTTCTGAGATTTCTTGTCACAAACCAACTCCAGCTGAATCGGTCAGCGTCCAAGGATGGACGGTCTCTTAACTGGGTAATTAAAGAAAAGATACCAACCCAAGTGTCCTCAAATCTGCTCCAGCTCACAGCTAGCGAACAGAGTAGAAAGGTCTCCTGCCCATGGCTGTGGATGTTTACAGAAGCAGACAGCCTTATCCTGGAGTAACTGAAGGGCTTGAATGGCCAGCCTTATGGTCTGAAGTACAATCCTTAACCCACTACACCACAGGGGCTCCTTCTGAGTAATGGAAGTAAAGCTATTTAAATAAAAGAAGCTATCTACACAAGGCAAAAGTGAGAAAAAATAAAAAGAGATGGCTAGTAACAGTGGAGAGTTATCACCACCCTTCTGTCTGTAGGGACAGAAAGAGTGTGATTCCTGAGTCCTGGAGGGGTATCTGGACTTGTTGTTATTGGTAGGAGCTGTTGAGTCAAGTATGACTCATGGCGACCCTGTGAACAACAGATCTGAACCCTGCCCTAGCCGGTACCATCTTCATCATCTCTGACACACTTGAGCCCATTGCTGCAGTCACTGTGTCAGCCCATCTCTCTGAGGTCTTCCTCTCTTTTGCTGGCCCTTCACCTTTCCAAACATACTGTCTCCCTCAGAGAAATAGCCCTTCCTAACAACATGCCTAAAGTATGCGAGAAGGAGTAAGGAAAGAGCCAGCCTGTGACTGTGTGGCAGGGAGGGAGCCAGGAAACGACATAAACCTTTCATGGACCATCAAGAGAACAAACAGGTCGGTCTTGGAGAAAATGCAAACAGCGTGCTCCTTAGAGGCAAGGATGATGAAACCTTGTCTGACATACTTTGGGCACGTTGTCAGGAGGGACTGAGACGCTAAATCGATTCCATTTCATGTGGCACTCACTCCATTTGAGTAACCAGACCCTGTGTGTGGAACATTTCTGCCCTGAGCCCTAAAGTTTTGTCTTGACCCGTTTCCCAAAATAGTAGTTGCTATTGTTTATAAACCCAAGACGTAAACGTTTTGCACTATACCCTTGATAAGCCCACGATGTAGAGGTTTTGCACTGTACCCTTAATAAACCCAAGATATAGATGTTTTGCACTGTATCCATGACTGTATCACTGAATCCTTAGAAATATGTCAACATCTATGAACTTTCATCAAAATAAAGGGAGGAAAGAAGAAATGTCAACAGCAGGATATTGTAGCCTGGGTCCATGCAGGCCAGCATCTAGGAAGAGTAAGGGTCTTAAAGCACCCCGCTGGAGCTAGGGGAGTGGGAATCCTGCCGTGTTGCTGGGACACCCCCCTCCCCACAGCACAGTGAATAAAAGACCTCATGTATAATCCTGCGCCGTGTGTCTCTTAATCTGTTGGGCATAACAGGACCAGTCCTTGGAGCAGGACATCATAAGGTGGATGGCCAGCAAAAGAGAGGCGGTCTCTTGACAAGACGAGTGACATGGTGGCTGTAGCAATGGACTCAAAATTGTGTCAGAGATGATGAGGATGGCACAGGATAGGACAGGGTTCAGATCCGTTGTTTACAGGGCCACACTGAGTTGGCATATAACACAACAACCAGTACTACTTCCATATTGTCTAAACACAGAAACCAGAGAGCAAGGGAAGCCAATGATAGTCTTTATAGGTTAGCCTTTCATGTTGTTGTCATTAATTGCCACTAAGTACAACTCACAGCGACCCTATGAACTACAGATGTGAACTCTGTCCTATCCTGCGTCCTTATCATCCTCGACACATTTGAGCCCGTTGCTGCAAACGCTTTGTTAAAGCATCTTGTTGAGGGCTTTCCCCTCCTTCACTGAACACTTTTCCAAGCAGAAGGTAGCTTTCAAAGGAATGGCCTCACCTAACATGTCCAGAACATGTGAGGCGGCATTTCACCATCTTTGCCTCTCACGAACATTCTGGTGGCACATTCTCCAACACATATCTGATTGCTCTTTTGGCAGTCCACAAGATAGCATAATTCTCCAGCACTACAAATCAAGTGCATCAATTCTTCTTCTGTCATCCTTATTCATTGTCCTGATCCCAGGTGCATAGATGGTGATAGGAAAGACTTTAGCTTGAATCAGGCTCACCTTAGTCTTTAACCTCATATCATTGCTCTTCAGGACTTTGGAGAGGTCCCTTATAGCAGACTTTCCCAATGGTATCCATCTTTCAGTGTCCTCTCCCAGTCTTCTGACTGCTGGTACCAAGGGTGTTGCCTGTGGATCCAAGCAAGATTCAAGCATTGGCAGTTTCAGTCTTTTCACCATCTATCATGATATCACCTAATTGGCCCAGTGGTGAGGATTTCTTTTTTCTTGATGTTGAGATGCAACCATATTAAAGGTTGCAATCCTTGATCCTCTGCGGCAAGCACTTTGGGTCCTCCTCACTTTCACCAAGCAGGGTTGTACCATCTGTATAACACAGGCTGTTGATGAGCCTTCCTCCAATCTGGATGCCATACTCTTCTTCATAAATTCCAGCTTCTCGAATGATTTACTCAGCATACAGAATGAATGAGGATGGAATTGAATAGCTTCTCAAGGGAAAGTAGAAAAGGCTAGAAAGTGAATCTGGAAGGAGCAATAGAAGATTATCTGTGGTGTGTAGATCTGCAACTGTAATTAGAGTTATTTTCCTTGTCTGAGCATTTTGGCTTTTTCATCCATTGTCTCTTCCATTATGCCATGTGTTTTAGGCTAACCTTTCCTTTGGGCCCTTTGTCCACTGAACTTACATACCGCTTGAAAGAGCCAGAATGTAATCATCCCTCAGCCTCTGAGCGTGTTCCAGTCAAAGGCACAGCTTTTCAGAAAAGGAGCTTCATCAAGTCTCTAGGACTGGATCAAAGCCTACAGACACAATTTCTATTTCCTTCTATGTCCAAGAATGGCTTTCAGTCATTTAATTGAAGGGATGAGGAACCCTGTACAGACCTATGAGGCAACTGGAGGGTAGGCCTAGGAGGCAGCTCTCACTGACTGGATAAAGTGGTAGAGCCTGCAAGCTTATCTGAAATGGGCATTGTCTCTTGACCTTGCTCCACTCAACTTTCCACTGGAGCATGTTTTCCTTGGGTGTCATGGAGTTGACATCAGCTCTACGTGATAGAGCAGAACTGCCCTGGAGGGTTTTCTTGGCTGTCATCTTGATAAAAGCTGATCCCTGAGTCTTTAAAGAGCTTCACTGCTGCACCACCAGGGTTGTTCTTACAGCAGCTCAATGCAAAGAAGTAAGTAAATTTGGTTCAATGGAAGGGATACTCCAATAGACAATTTCCCATGCTACACACACACACACACACACACACACACAATTTTATTTCTTGCTTTAGTTTATGTCCATGGCATAATAAGAGGTGTAGCCATTTTTTGTAGGAGAAATTTTGGTGTAGAGAGCTGGTTTGTGAAGGTTAAATGCATTACTCATACATTTAACTCACCTTCTGCCAGTGAAGTCTTTCACTACATTACAGACCAACAGTTTTATGATTGTGTAAGTCAGGGACCTCTCCAGAGTACTGAAGAGCAACAACATCAATCTGGAGACTAAGGTGTGCCTGATCCAGGCCATAGTCTTCACAATTACTTGCTATGCGACAGAAAGCTGGACATTGACTAGGGATGATAGAAAGAGAATTGATGCCTTTGAGGTGTGGTGCTGGAGAAGAGTATTGAATATACCATGGACTGCTAAGAGAATAAGCAGGTTCATCCTAGAGAGGGTGAGACCAGGCTGCTCCTTGGAGGTAAGGATTCTGAGTCTTTGTCGGACATACTTTTGGGACAAGTCCTTGGAGAGGGATATCATGTTTAGAAGGGTAGAGGGAGAGTGCAGGAGAGGAAGATCCTCAATGAGATGGATTGATTCAGCCACTCAGATTATGGGGATAGGTGATCAGAGACAGTAAGGTAGGCATAGGATAGAGTAGGTTTCAGATCTATTGTGCATAGGGTCGCTAGGAGTTGCAGGTAACTCAATGGCACCTAACAAGTTATTTACCTACAGTGTCACTTCTCTGTATTATGAGCCTATTTTCAGCCAATGTGTACAATTTTTGTAATTGTTTTCCCCATATAGTTTGTTTATTCTGTTTTAATTTACTGACATATTTAAAAAACCAAAAATTTATGTATGGCTCATGAAAATCTTCATGATAAAACCTTCAGATATTTCTTGAACATTTTCAGTTGTTTAAATAGGTAGTCGAGTTTTTGTTTACAAAAATAGATTAAGGTGATTATTTAAACAGATTATAAAAAGATCATCCGGGAGGCGGGGCTCTATGAGGAGAAATGTGGGGTCAAGATTGGTGGAC
>NW_006399761.1:24680156-24703626 GCF_000299155.1 Elephantulus edwardii | reverse complement strand
AACAACAACAACATAAAAAGATCCTTTTCAGAATACAGTATTCCCTTGTGCAAATTCAAATTGAAGTTGAAGAAAATGAAAACAAGTCCACGAGACCCAAAATACAACCTTGAGTCTAGCCCACCTGAATTTACATGTCATCTCAAGAACAGATTTGAAGCATTGAACCCCAGTGATAGAAGACGATGTAATTTGTGAGATTATGTCAAAGCTATCACCCTCTCTTCCGGTCGCTGGCGCTCTGGGAGCTGTGGTGATAGTGCAGACATGACCAATGGCCAAGTCCAAAAAGCATACCACACACAACCAGTCCCAAAAATGGCATAGAAATGGTATCAAGAAACCAAGATCTCAATGAACGGTCTCTCCTGAGCAACATGCACTTTGCCAAGAAGCACAACAACAAGGGCCTGAAGAAGATGCAAGCCAACAACGCCAAGGCCATGGATGAACATGCCGAGGTTGTGAAGGCTCTTGTCAAGCCCAAAGAGATCAAGCCCAGGATCCTAAGGGGTGTCAACCGTAAGCTCAGCCGACTCGCCTACATCGCCCATCCCAGGCTTGGGAAGCATGCTCGGCCCGCATTGCCAAGGGGCTCAGGCTTAATAGGCCAAAATCCAAAGCCAAGGCTGACAGTAAGGCCGAAGCTCCAGCAACGTCCTCAACTCAGGCGCCAGCCAAGGCTGCAACCCAGGCGCCAGCTAAGGCCTCAACCCAGGCTCCTGCTCCAAGCCAGGCTCCTAAAGGTGTCCAGGTCCCTGCAAAGGCTCCATAATTGAGTTTTCCATTTGAGGACAGAAGGACTGGTGTGACCCCCTGGGCTGCTGCCATCTGCATGGGCCTGGTGTCCTCCTGTGCTATTATTTGTACAAATAAATCCTAAGGCAGGGGAGGGGGGAAAAGCTATCATCCATGAAGAGAGCAAAAGCTCATGACAAAGACAAAAGGACAAAGAAAAGATCAAATAGATGTCAGTAGAGACTGAAAATCTCACTAGAACATTGAAAAGCCAAAACAAGGAGAAGAGATGAGAAAGAGATGAACAGAAGATTTCAAAAGGCACCATGAGAAGACAAACGAAGTATTATAACAGAATGTGCACCCAAAGGCATTCAGTTCAAATCCACCAGCTGCTCCACAGGAATAGAAGGAGGGCAAACTCTTCTCTCCTGTGATTAACTGCCTCTGAAAACTCTGGAGGGTCAGCTATGGGTTGGTTCCGACTCCATGGTACCGAGCAATATCCCAGATATAATGGAATGTGCAAAGAGTTGGAGTTGAAGGCTAAAAAAGGGGAGAACTCAGCATTTTTCAAGCTGAAAGAACTGAAAAACCAATTCAGTTGCAATAACTGAGAGATGCTATGGGCAAAATCTTAAGCATTAAGAGAAAATGGAGATTAAAATAAAACAAAACAAAAGAAGATAGAGGAAATACAGAGAGTTGCTCTAACAAAAAGAATTGGCCAATACTTAAATGTTTCCTTAAGTAGCAAAGGATAAAGAGCCAGTGGTGATAAAGAATGATGTTCAAGCTACATTGAAGTCATTGGCAAAATAATAAAGCCCCAAGCATTGATAGGATACAAATTGGCATAGTTCAGCTAACAAATGCAGCCCTGAATGAGCTCACCAGTCTCTGTGAGGAAATTTGGCCAACTAATTGGAAAACATCCATATTTGTTCCCTTTCCCAAGAAAGGTGATCCAACAGAATGTGGAAATTATTGAATAATATCATTAATATCACATGCAAACAAAATACCACTTCAGGTCCTCCAAAAATGGCTAGAATAGTACCTTGAAAGTACATTCTGTACAGTACAATAGTACAATTGTACAACAGTACAATACAGTACATTCTGAAACTACTTCCAGAAATTCAATCTGGATTTAGAAAGGGCCATGGTGCCAGGGGTATCACTGTTGATTGTAGGTGGATCTTGGCTGAGAGCAGAGATTAATTACCACAAGAATATCTATTTGTGCTTTACTGACTATGCGAAGGCATTTGACTTTGTGGATCAGCAGCTATGACTAATAATGAGAAAAATGGGAATCCCATAACACTCCCTTGTGCTCATATGGAACTCATACCTATACCAAAGAAGCTGTCATCCAAACAGAGTAAGGGAACACTGTGTGGTTTAAAGTCAAGAAAGATGTGCAGCATGGCAGTATACTTTCTCCTTACCAACTCAATTTGTATAGTGAGCAAGTCATTCAAGAAGCTAGAATTTATGAAGAAGAATGTGGCATCAGGGTTGGAGGAAGACACATCAACAACTTGTATTATGTAGATGACACAACCTTACTTGTTGAAGGAGAAGAACTGAAGCACTTACTGCAGAAGATTAAGGAATACAGCCTTCAGTATGGATTGCATGTCAGCCAAAAATCCTTGCCACTGGACCAATAAGCAACATAATGATAGTGGGAGAAAAGATTGAAGTGTTCAACAATTCCATCTTACTTCCATGCACAATCAACATCCTTGGTACCAGCCATCAGGAGATCAGGAGTATTTCAATGGGAAAGTCTGCGGTCAGGAACATCTTCAAAGTTCTGAAGAGCAATGATGTCATTTTAAAGACCAAAGTGTTCCTGATTCAAGCCATAGTCTTTCCAGTGACCTGTGATGATTCTGAGAGTTGGATAATGGCTAAAGATGACAGACGAAGAATTGATGCCTTTAAGTTGCAATGTTGAAGGAGTGTATTGAATATCCAATGGAATGCCAAAAGAACAGATATTTGTGTCAGATTATAAACATGGCTCAGAAGAGAACAGGGTTTAGATCTGTTGTTCATAGGTTGCTATGAATCCTAGAAGACTTGAGGGAGAGCTGGACAATGAATAAGGATGACAGAAGAAGAAGTGATGCCTTTGAATTGTGGAGTTGGAGAAAAGTAGTGAATATCCCATGGACGGCCAAGAGAACAAACAGATGTCGTGGAGAGGGTGCAGCTGGAGTGCTCCTTGGAGGCAAAGATGGTGAAGCTTCAACTTACGTACTTTGGACATGTAGCTAGGTGATGCTATTCACTGGAGAGGGATCTCATGCTTGGAAAGTTGAGGGGTCAGGAAAGGAGAGGAAGAACCCCAATGAGCTAGATGACACGGTGACTTCAGCAGTGGGCTCTCGTGTGTCATCGGTGATGAGGATGGCATTGGATAGGGCAGGGTTCAAGTTGTCTGTTCATAGGATCGCTGTGAGTCCTACTCAACTTGACGGCACCTAACAACAACAGCAACAAAAATAACAACTAACTTTCAGCTGATGAGTAGATGTTTACAGTGTTTGAGAAAAGACTGCATTTCTCAAACCAGAAAGTTTCGGTGCAGTATTATGTGAGTGAAAATTATCTTCACCTTTAGTTTCTGCTTCTTTAAACAAATTATACTTCCTCTAAATTGTTTGCATTTGAATAGTCATATTTGCAATAATAAAAATGATTTGATAGCTTATTAAAGGACAACAGGCACTTTTCCACGGAGCTCTTGCTCAATGGCATCAAGAAGAAATGAACTTCATATAGAGACCAGAACCAGTCACAACATCCTTTCCTTGGGGGAGATGTGTTTCTGTCCCTTCTCTGCACCAGCAGAGGTAGATGTTGTTGTTGTTGTTGTTGTTGTGATGCATCGAGTCAGAACCAATACATAGCCAACCCTCTGGCACATTTTCAGAGGCAGTTAATCACATGCTTGTGGAGCAGCTGGTGGATTTGAACCAGGCGTTTGACTGTGTGGATCATAACAAACTGTGGCTGACTCTGAGAAGAATGGGAATCCCAGAACATTTAATCGTGCTAATGCGAAACCTATACTTGGACCAAGAGGCAGTTGTTAGAATAGAGCAAGTTAACACCGCATGGTTCAAAATTGGGAAGGGTGTACACCAGGGATGTGTCCTATCTCCATACCTTTTCAACCTGTATGCAGAGCAGATTATCCGAGAAGCTTGGCTCTATGAGGAGAAGAGTGGCGTCAGGATTGGTGGAAGATCTATTAACAATCTGCGTTATGTAGATGACACAACCCTGCTTGCCAAAACTGAGGAGGACCTCATGCACTTGCTGCAGAGGGTCAAGGACTGCAGCCTTCAGTATGGACTGAGGCTCAATGTCAAGAAGACAAAGATTCTCACCACTGGACCAATTGGTAACATCAGGATGGATGGTGAAGAGATTGAGATTGTTCACAGCTTCAGTTTGCTCAGCTCCACGGTCAACACTCTTGGCACCAGCAGCCAGGAAATCAAAAAGCGTATTGCGATGGGAAAGTCTGCTGTTAGGGACCTCTCTAAAATACTCAAGAGCAACGGTGTCTCTCTGGAGGCCATGGTTTTTGCAATCACTTGTTATGCATCAGAGAGTTGGACAATGACTAGGGCGGATAGAAGGAGAATTGATGCCTTTGAGCTGTGGTGCTGGAGAAGAGCATTGAATGTACTATGGACTGCCAAGAAAACAAACAGATTCATCCTAGAGAGGGTTAAACCAGGCTACTCCTTGGAGGCAAGGATTATGGGGCTTCGTCTGACATACTTTGGACATGTTGTAAGGAGCGACAGGTCCTTGGAGAGGGACATCATGCTTGGTAGGGTGGAGGGACGGCACAGGAGGGGAAGACCCTCTATGAGGTGGATTGATTCAGTGACTGGGGTAATCAGGATGGGTGTGTCAGAGGCCATGAGATTGGCACAGGACAGAGCAGAGTTTAGGGCTGTTGTACATAGGGTCACTATGAGTCGCAAACGACTCGATGGCACATAACAACAACAACCATCTGGATTGCAACGCAGCTTGTTGCCACTAGGCCACCAGAGTTCCCTTAAAGGGACAGAAGTGGGATGTTATTTTCTGATATGAATGTATGATTCAAGAAAACCATTCAAACAACTTTTTATACTCTCTCAAGATATTAATAAACATCTTTTAAATAGGAGATATTACCTCTTTAGAAGCATTAAATATTATGTCTTTGCTCAGGTGAATTAAAACTAGAGTTTCCCTGAACACTCAAATATTTAACCCACGTAGCTCCATGGAGATAGCACAATGCAGCTCACACGCAGTTCAGCCTTTTCTTCTGCAGTGTGTGCAATCCGTTTCCATGGAAATTTCATGTTGACCAGGAATTGTGAAAATACTATAGGCAAGCCTATCTTATCTCAGAAGCAAACCTTTTGTAGATAAATCGTGACTTGATTTGAGTCACTTGGTTAAGATGGTTCAAATCATAGAAAGGGAGACTATATTTTTCTTTAGCAGAGACCGTTCCACAATTTCCCTTTGCTTGCTGTGTTAATCTAACAGAGCTGGAGATTATAGGGACTTTGATTGTCTTTTGGTGAAAGTAAAATGAAATCTTAATGATTTGGGTCCATTTAGTCATTCAAAAAAGGTGAAGGTCTTAATATGAAGCAATATATAGCAGGGATGCTGAAAGGAATAGAAAGTTTACACCGGCATTGACCAGGATGACACTGACAAAGAGAAAAATCAGATCGCTTGAGGACTGGGTGTTCATGCTTCTGTATGACACTTGCCACCCTTTAAACCTTGTTACAACATGGGCACATTACCTGTCTGATGTGAAAGGAGAGAGAGAGAGAGAAAATGAACCATCAGTGTCCCTGAGAGGCAGGGATTGCTTCAGCTCGGGAATATCAAGGAAACCCTCTGGGATAAAATGACATTTGAACTGGGTCTTGGAGAAAGCTAAAGTAAGGCGAAGCCCTTCCCTGCCGAGGAAGACCATGTGAGCAAGAACAAGAGGTGTCACAGCAGCGTGTACTTGGGGAACGGGGAGGAGTCCAAGTGGCTGATGGGTAAAAGGGAGGTGAGATGAGAAGGTAGGTTGTGGCTCTCGAGGGCTGTGAGGTTTGGAGGCCATGCTATGCAGCAACAGGGTTCATTGAGAGGATGATGGCGGGCAGCGTCAACTGTTGAATGCTGGGTGAAGAGAAAGCGGAAGACGTAAGAGAAGATGACTGGTTTTGAGAAGAGTGACACTGAAAGAGTAAGAGCAAAACAAGAGTCGCTTGCAGGACTAGTAAGTAGCCTTGACTGGTTTAGTTGACTTGCGGAAGTTGTTTTGTATGTGTAGGTGGAGGTGGTGAAAACATTTACAGCAAAACAGACACCAGGCCAACAATTTCTACGCGTGTAACTCATTGACACTGATGACCTTCCTCCTCACGCCCCCTCTTCAGTCATTGAGAAGTATTGTCCTTTTCAGATTTGTTTGACATTTCTTCCTTCAAGAAGTAGAAACCAGTTCCTTCCCTTTGGTCTTGGGCTGGATTTAGCAGCTTCTTTCTAATCAGATAAGGCAGCAGTGGTTGTACCACATCAGAGAGTGCACAATAAGCTAATATTGACATTTCCTTCTCGCTTGCTTTCTGGGATTGTTGGCTCTGTGAGAAGCCAGTAGATATTTTGTGAGGACACCCAAACAACTCTATGAAGAAGCCCATTTGACAATAAAATGAGACCTTCAGCTGACACTGTGAATGAGTCCTCCAGCCTCAGCCAGGCCTTCAGATGACTAAGTCCTGGCTTCCGTCTTATTTATAGTCTCCTGAGAAACCCAGAGCCGGAGCCAATGCCAGCTAACCTGCTTCTAATTTCCCGACCTATCGGAGAGGCTTACCTATACACACATAAGCTATAAATGACAGGTGGAAAAAAAGATTGTTGTTTTCAACAATTTCATCTCACTTGCATCCACAAGCAATAGTCTTGGTATGGTTGCTGTTGTTGTTGTTATCTGCTGTCAAGTCGCCTGAAACTCATAGAGAGACTCTATGCAGCAGCTCTGAAGCCTGCCCTGTCCTGAGCCGGTCTCACTGACTCCGACACCCCTACTCCCACTGCCCCAGTTACTGTATCAATCCATATCATCTGGAGTCTTCCTCTCCTACACTGTCCCTCCACCCTTCCAAGCATGATGTTCTTCTCTAAGGACTGGTCTCTCCTGGCCACATGCCCAAAGCATGTGAGACAGAGCTTCAAATTCCGAGCCTGCAAGGAGAAACCTGTTTCACCTTCTCCAAGACAGACCTGTTTATTTTCTTGGTGGTCCAGGTACGTTCAAGGAGGCCTTGAGCAGCAGGCTGCCTTCTGGCCAGCTGGAGGCTGTGCCCAGCAGTCCTGTGGGGGATGTGTGATGTTCAGCACCCCTTTCTGGAAGAGATCTCTTCATTTCCACCCTCCAGGCCAGCCGGATTCCTACAGGAGAAAGAACAGGTCTCTCTCTCTGGAAAAGAGAAGACCAAAGAAAACTGAAGCTGTGTAGAAACAGCCTCACCACCTTGAGACCAGAACTGAATAATGCCCCGCTCTGTCAGCTGACTCCTCAGAAAGCGGCCACAGTAGAGGGAGTTGGATATAGTAGAAAAAGAGTGTGGGGCAACTTTCAGAATTATAAAAATGACTAGATTTTCTGGTCAAATAGAGACTGGTTGAAACTTAAAAGTTGTGGCCCTCATTAACCCTTTGAACCTGGAACTTAACCTGTGACTCAACGTTTAGCCAAACAATGGGCATAAACAATGAACAGTAATGTCCAGCGGGTACTCACACCTTAGGTCAATCACACGAGGCCACAAAGGAAGTACTTGTCCAGGGAGAAAGCAAGAAGGAACAGGATAGAAGGATGAATGGAAGCATGAAAAATAGGGAGGAAGTGGGGAAAGTATTGTTGATTATCATAAAACAAAATCTGTGAGAATAGAAGATCAGTTGCTTTGATTTACTCAATTGCTTCAATTGCATGTAAACCTTCTCTCAAAGGATAAAAAGAACATCAAATTCTTGATACACAGAAATGTGAGATGATAATTTTGTTGTTGTTGTTTTAATCTACTGCATTCAGAGCTAATTTGTCAGACAGCAATTGTTAACTATTGCAGAAAATTTGGCAACAGGGAAACCTTAAACTTGCTTGTGGGCTCAAAGGAATAAGCCAAGAGAGGCTCAGAGGAATGACTGTAAGGTCAAATTCTAGAGGACATTTGCAGGAGCGAGGATCACAGGGGAATGTGGAGAAGTTATTTTTGGAAAGAAAGGGTGAGGATCAGGGAAATTTGGAAAATGGAAGGTGAAATCAAGTCAGACGCCCTCATCTCTTCGGGAAGGGAGAAGGCCAGCCCATCCGCTGGAATGAAACTCCTGGCATCAGGAACTCTCAGAGGAGGAGACATTGGAAGGGCTCCTGTGAGAGACCATCCACATGTTAGGCTTTGGGAGCATAAACAGAAGAAATGGATAGTTTGCCAGAATAGAGGGTCAGTGGGTCAAATATGAAAGACCAAGTGGGCAAAGGATCTGTGATATTGACATAATTTTCCACCAATTCATGGCTGAACATGACATTGAGGCTGAGAACTGAGAACATGAAGGTGGGAATTCCTGTCACAACTGCAATCTGTATCACACATTTCACACTTTGTCCATTTGCTACCTAATGTGATCATAGAACTTGCAGAAGATATGCCTCCTTGCCTCTTGAAATCATAAACTAAAGGCAGTAACCATGATTTCTTCTGTGCTCCGCTAGCAGAGAGCGTCTATAGGCATACAGATCTTTGTTGGATCAATGAATCAAATCGTTCTAACAGTGTATGTATGTTCTCCCGTTTTTTCTTCCTTCTCAATAAACATCTGATTGAGGCTTAAAGATTTGCTCCTTTTAAGTAGTCAGTGTCTTTAAGAGCCCACGTTTATGAAAGCCTTTTAAAAGCACTATATAATTATCAAAAGAGGGATAATACCTGATTAACTGAAAATAATGAGCCTAACTATGCCTGTGTGAAGCAACCTTGAAATTAACCTTGGATGATTTCTCTTCACTGTGGGGGAAAAAAACCCTTCCACTAGTAAAAATGAAAAGGGTTAGGGGGGAAAAAGAGACTTATGTCAACTCCTGGAAAACCAGAAGTGAAGTCCCCATCTGGCAGAAGGCTAAGGAGCTCTACTGGAATAGTGGATAGAGTGTCAGACTCCTCACAGAAAGTTAGGCAGTTCAAATCCACCCCTCAGCGAGAGAAAATCTCCTCCCATAAACATTCACAGGCAGGAAACCCTGTGGAGGATCAGTAGGAATCAGAAATGACTCCACAACTGTAGCTTTGATTTTGTGGAGGGGAAGAGGCAAAATCCTAGATCTATGTTGTTGTTGTTGTTGTTTAATGCCGTCGAGTCGTAGACGACTCATAGCGACCCTGTGAACGAACAGCCTGAGTGAGCACTGTTCGTACATAGAGTTTCCAGAGGCGAGCCATTTCGGAAGTGGATGCCGCTCCTGCGGCTTATCCAGGCAGTTTTGCTGTCAAAGATGAATTGTACAAATGATTCCTTAATTCAAGTGGCACACCCTAGTCTTTAAACTGACATCTTTGCTCTTTAGCACTTTGGAGAGTTTCTTGATAGCAGATTTTCCCCCCAAGGCAATAAGTCTTGATTTCTTTACTGCCACCACAAAGGGTGTTGATTGTGAATTCAAACAAAAAACAATCATTGATAACTTCAGTCTTTCCTCCATCTATCATTTACGTTGCCTGTTGGTCCAGCAGTGAGGATTTTTGTTTTCTTGAGGTTGAGATGTAATCCATAGTGAAGTCTATAGTCTTTGCTCTTCTGTGGCCTTTCTTCAAGTGCTCTTCACTTTCTGCAAGCAAAGTTGTGTCATCTGCATAACAGGTTGTTTGAGTCTTCCTCCAATGCTGATGTCAGAGGTTGGATGTCAGTTAAAAGACTAAGGCACCCCTGATCTGAGCAATGATATTTTCAGTTGCTTGCTGTGCATCTGAAAGTTGCACAATGAATAAGGATGGGAGAAGAATTATTGATGCTTCTGAATGATGGTGTTGAAGAAGAATACTGAATGTCTCGTGGAGTGCCAAAGAAGAAACAAACCTATCTTTGAATGAAGTGCATCCAGCATGTCCGAATGATGACACTTCACCTCACATACTTTGGGCATGTTGTAAGGGGGGACAAGGCCCTGGAGAAAGAGATCATGCTGGGATCATGTTGAGAGGATGGCTGTGAGCCACAATGAACGTGACAGAACCTAACAACCTAACAACCAAAGGGGACATTTATGGATTCAGCAGCTGCTGCATTCTTCTTTTATTGTTTCCCTGGAAACAATAGGCTGGTGAAAGCCTGATAAAAACACTGAGGGGGGAAAAAACAGACAAGTAGCTTTCCAGACATTTGAATTGCTGAGTGAACTGATCTGTAGGCGGGCGATGTGGTAAATTTTTACCACCTGCCCTTCAGAGTCTAACACATCCGCACTCCAATTTGGATTCTAGTTTCACAGACTGTGTTATGAATTGTACAGCCAAGAGCTCTACCATATTTTTAAAAATAATGTATTTTTGTTATTGTTGTTGTTCTCAGATGCTGTAGAGTGCAACTCATTGCGACTCTATGACTTGACTTGTGTCCTATCCTGGGCCCACCTCACATCTCTGATATGCTTGAGCCCATTACTATCGTCACCGTGTCCAGCCACCTCACTGGAAGTCTACTTCTCTGTCACTGACCCTTTCCAAGGAATAGCTTCTCCTACAAACACGCCCAAAATATGAGCCGAAGCTGCACCATCTTTGCCTCTAAGGAGCAGTCTGGCTGTATTTACTCCAAAGACCTGTCTGTCTGCTTTTGTGGCAGTTCATGAGGTATTCAATGCTCTTCCCCAGGACCACAGCCCAAAGGCATCAATTCTTCTGTGATCTGCATTCCTTGTCCAGCTCTCAGATGCACCATGGCCTGAATCAGGCTCATTTTAGTCCTCAAAGTTGCACTACTAACCCAGAGGTGAGCAGTTCAAACCCACCAGCTGCTCTGTGGGAGAAAGATGGGTAATCTCCCATGCAATTTATAGCCTTTGAAAATCCATTGGAGGGTTAGCTAATGGGTTGTTTCCAACTTGATGGCAATGAATTCGTTAAATCATACTAACTTGTTTTACAAAATGAGTGACCCTGGAGGACTTTATGCTGCATGAAATATCTCTGTCACAAAAGGACAAATACTGCATAATGCCACTGTTATAAAACGGGACTGACATGGGGGTGGGGAACTACCAAAAGAGGGAGTAAATAATGAACACTGCATTGGAACAAATGAGGGAAAGAATTGTTTAAAAGCAATTAGGCATTATTTGCATGACAACAGTCCAGAATAAGAGGTGCATAGCAGTTGGGCTGGGGGGTAGGGGAGGGAGGAAATTGTGCAATAATGAATGACTTTTTTTTTTTAATTAATTTCAATGAACATCTACAGAGATTTTGGAATTCCATTCATTTATTGTTGCACTTCTCTCCCTGCCCAGCCACCCCTACCCCCAGTTCGCTCCTCTCCTTGAAAAGCAAAAGAAAAACTCCTTCATTGGTACACAATCCCCCCACACCCCCACCTCCACCCCGAGTATACTCCACTCTGCAACCCTCATTCCAAACTCTTATGATAATCATAATGCCCTAAAATATATTACTTTTAAACTATTCTCTCCCTCATTGGCTTCAATGCAGTAAACATAATTTAAACGAATGACTTTTTTAAAAAGAAAAGCGAAGGGGGAAGGGAGGAAAATATGCAACAGTGAATGAATGGAAATTCAAAGTTTTCTGTAAACTTTCATTAAAATCACAATTAAAAAATTATACTAAAAAATAAAATAAAAGAATGATATTGAGGGGGAGGAAATCCAAGATCAATTGTAAAGGGGAAAAGCAAATCTTGAAACGATGTGATTCCATTTGTAAGTCAAATAAGCCAAAAGGAGAATCATCGCGTTGGAGAATGTAAATGGTAGTTGTTTGTTACCTCTCCTCTTAACATTATCGCTAAAATTCCTGGACCTGACTAATGAGTTGGAGTCTTTGAGGAGTCAGGCTGACCCAGCCCTTGACTGTGAGTGTGAACCTGGTTATCTGCTTCTGAAAGATCACACAGCCTGGTGCACCTACAGAGCCCTGCTCTGCCCCCAACAGCCACGATTTTAGTTTAGAATTGATGCCATGGCCATTGTTCTTAACTTTCAAGACAATTATTTTCCAATTTTGGAATTAATTTGGTGTTTTCCACCATTGCTCTTTTTGAATATTTAATTTTTTCTTTGGTAAAAGTACCCAGTTACACTTAGAAAATAGTGAAGGCTGGGGCGGGGCGGGGGGGTGGTGATAACTTGTAAAGCTTTTGTGTCCTTTTACATGTTAAAAAGATTACCAGCTAGTGAATGATGGCATTTAGTCACAGGGTGTGATGGGGGAGAGAAAAAAACAAACCAAATTGAGCCCTCAAGGTTTTTCACAAACTCAGTATCTTAGTTTCTTGAAAACATCATTTTTTATGTTGGTGCAGTAAGGATTTCCACAACTTAACCTTAGCAAACTGTTCTTTCTTCGGATTTTTGGTCATAAATTGGATATGCTGAAGATAAAAAGACTGCCCACAAACCCATTACAAGGAGCTGTGAAATCATGTTACTTTGTCGTCATGGCAGTGTGATTGATAAGCTGTTTTATGCATTTATTTTGAAACATTGAAGACTGTAGATGGAAAAGAAGACAATAGAGGATTTCTTTCCTTCAGCTGATACATCAGTCCACAGAGGGAGGAAGGTACGGGCGAAGCTAGGTGTCTCCAAAGGCCAGCGTGTGAGGCAGGAGCCAGCTCAAAATATACAAGTCAATCAATCAAACTGGCAGGCCTGCGGATAGAAAGACAGACAGTAGAAGACATTCCACTAGAATAGGGATGGAGGTGTCTGTATTTGCCACTTTTGCTTAGAGAGACTGCTGTCCCATCGTATGTGTATTTTTGGACCCAGAGAGATTCCGGTGATACAAGCAGGAAGAGTGTCCTCCTTGCCTGGAGAACTGCTCACAGCAGTCAGAGACCCACAAAGTCCCCCACATCACGTGTCGTCCTTTAAGGGATGGGCTTGGCTGGGAAATTACAAGCCAGGGGTCTGCGGGAGAAGGCACAGGGACACGCTGGGGTCAGAGCTCTGGGCTGGACTTGGGAGCATGCTTAGGGTAGAGGCCGCACAGTCTGCTGGCTTTCAGGCCCTCTGAGTTTAGAAGCCACGTTTGTCCAAAGTTACCTGAGAAATCAGTCCTCGTGGCTTAGAAGGCCAGGGGCCCAGGGGAAGATGGATTTGAGAGAGATGAAGGCGCCCCTGTTCACAGCTGCCTCATTGTCTGAGCGAGTTGGAGCACCATCCCAGGACCATTTGCAGACTCTCCTGTTTCACCATTGGTGCGCTGGTCGGGAGCATCAACGTCCTGTCAGTGTTATAAAAGCTCTAACATTGTAGTAAGGAGCTTGTGGAACCTAGTGGTATGAGGTAAGATATTGTGCTGTAAACCCAAAGACACCCAGTTCGAATCCACCAGCTGCTCCATGGGGGCAATTTCTTCCTCTGCAGTTTACCGCCTCTGAGAATCCACTGCAGGGTCAATTACGGTCGATTCTAACTTGATGACTCACAGCAACAACAACATAATGTGAATCGCTTGCCCTCGGAGGTTTGAACCTCGTGCCTTCAGGTTGATAGTGCAATTCCTTATTCCTAGTCCACCAGAGCTTCATCTAACACATAGGACTCTATTTTTATGAAAAATGTTGTTACCTCTTTCTTTTCTTGCGTGGACCTTTCATGTTAAGCCTATTTTAGCAAACTATTTTATTGTTGTGTTGTTGTTGTTGTTGTTGTTGTTATGTGCCATCAAGTCACTTGCGACTCATAGCGACCCTATGTATAAGAACCCCAAACGCCGTTCTATCCTGTGCCAACCTCGCCGTCTCAAACACACTCATTTCCACCACTCCACTCACAGAATCGATCCATCTCATTGAGGGTCTTCCTCTCCTGCGCCATCCCTCCACTCTGCCAAACATGATGTCCCTCTCCAAGAACCAGTCCCTCCTTGCAACATGCCCAAAATATGTCAGATGAAGCTTCAGAATCCTTGACTCCAAGGAGCATTCCGGCTTCACCCTCTTCCGGACAAACCTGTTTGTTCTCCTAGCAGTCCATGGTATATTCAACACTCTTCTCCAGCACCACAGCTCAAAGGCATCAATTCTCTTTCTATCATCCCTATTCACTGTCCAACTCTCTGATGCATAGCATGTAATTGCAAAGACCATAGCCTGGATCAGGCTCACCTTAGTCTCCAGCCTGACATCGTTGCTCTTCAGTACTCTTGAGAGGTCCCTCACAGCTGACTTTCCCAATGCAATTAGTCTCCTGATTTCCTGGCTGCTGTTACCAAGCGTGTTGTCTGTGGAACCAAGTAAACTAAAACAGTTAAGTATCTCAATCTCTTCACCATCCATACTGATGCTGTCAATTGGCCCAGTGGTGAGAATCTTTTGTTTTCTTGATGTTGAGCTTCAATCCATATTGAAGACTGCAAGCTCTTCAGGTCCTCCTCAGTTTCAGCGAGCAGGGTTGTGTCAGCCGCATAACGCAGGTTGTTAATGACTCTTCCACCAATCCTGATGCCACATTCCTCCTTGTACAGCCCATCGTCTCGGATGATCTGTTCTACATACAGATTGAAAAGGTATGGAGACAGAATACATCCCTGATGGACCCCCTTCCTGATTTTGAACCATGTAGTGTCTCCTTGCAATTTAATCAGGAATTTTTAGGATCTGTGGCTTCTTGGCCTGGACTGTGGAGTTGTGCTATGTGTTGCCACCTGCTGGAGAAGAGGAGAAGTGCAAATGCACGCTCAACCTGAACAGACCTGCGTGACCTCTCTCCCCCTGGTAATTGACCACCTCCCTTCAAAGAGCAGCCTCACCCCAGGTTGAATTGGAGGAAGGAGTGGAGTGAAAACTCCAGGGTAACTCGGCTTCTGACCACTCTGTTCTTGAGTGAGTCCTGTACCCAGCGTCGATACCTTTGCACCAAGGGTTGAAGGTGTGAGGAGTGGACAATAGGGTGTGCTGGGTCATCACCAGACAGAGTCCCCTGCTGGTTCCGAGAGCCAGGATAAATGACAGTGGTGTTGTGTTGGTGGCTTCCATACCTACTGCTGTGCAGCTCAGAGCAGCTTTTAATGCTGTGTTTCTGTACTATATGGACAGGTGGTGGTAGCTGACCTTCCAGTGGGTTTTCAGAGACAGTAAATTACACAGGAGGAGACTGCCCATCTTTCTCCCTCAGAGCAGTTGGTGGATTTGAACCGTGTGCCTTGGGGTTGGCAGCACAACTCCTTACCACTAAGCCACCAGAAAAACCGAGACAAAATCACAAGGGAAAATAGTCAAAGAGCTCATTAGGATTTTTCAAGTGAGAATCTGCAATGCAAAATATCGGGGAGGAAAAAAAATACCCAAACCAATTGCTGTCAGTTTGATTCCCTCATAGTCGCTCCATGTTTCCTTGTTTAGGCTAATAGCGTTCGACAAAGATCAGAGAGGGCTGTTTTCAAGCCTGTTCTTGTAGCTATAAAATTAGGCTGATAAGCAGGCAATTTGAAAAGCCGTTCACCACAGCACTAGATTTTCCCATGGCCCATGGAAGTATTCAGTGGCACTACCGGCGGCTAGACTAATACCAGAGGAATTCCTCTAATCTGTCAGCTTCTCTCCTTCCACGTTGAACTTCATTCACCCTCTGTCACCCTGACCACTACCACCCTCCCATACCCTGATGGCCACGGTGTAGTCATTGTCCAATCTGTTCTCACACTGCAACCGGAGTGATCTGTAAAAACCACAGATTTTAGGGTGTCATTGTCCTGCTTCAAAACTCTTGAATGGTTAATACCCTTCCAGAGCTGTTTGTTTTAACCATCCCCTGTCAAACTGATTCTTGAAAAGGAATGGTTAAAATAAATCGTTTCTTTTTTCTAGGCCGTTAAACACATACGTACATACACACACTTTGCTTGGACAGCTGGCTTGACACACTCTCCAGACCTCACTGTCCAGTCCCCTTGGTGGACCACAAGCATCTTATTTGCATAGTCCTACACTATTATGATAGGGAACTCTAGTGGCCTAGAAACAGCTGCGCTGCATTCTGGAAGGCAGACAGTTCAAGTCCACCAGCTGCTCCACTGGAGAAGGATGGACAATCTCCTCCGGTGGGACTGACTGCCTCTGAAAACCCACCAAAGGGTCAGCTATGGGTCGGTTCCAACTCTACGGTTACACAACAGCAACATTAGCCAGGCTGCAGCTGCCTCTTAGAAGACATTCCAAGTCTCCCATGATTGCCAGGGTCTATTGTCCACCCCAGAGCCCCCTGCCAGCCCGACTACACTGTTGATTTTATGGATTAAACCAAAATCACACTGCCCTTTGATTCTCCCAATGTTCCTTCCAAATCCATTATAAATGGAATGAAAGGTGTGTAAGCTTGCTGAAACTGAGGAGGACCTGAAGTACTTGCTGCAGCCTTCAATTTGGATTGAAGCTCAACATCAAGAAAACAAAGATTCTCACCACTGGGCCAAGTGGCAGCATCATGATAGACGGTGAAGAGATTGAGATTGTTAACAGCTTTAGTTTGCTAAACACAATCAACACTCTTGGTACGAGCAGCCAGGAAATCAAAAGATTAATTGCACTGGGAAAGTTGGCTGTCAGGGACCTCTCCAGCGTACTGAAGAGCGACAAAATTAGTCTGGAGACTAAGGTGCACCTGATCCAGGCTATAGTCTTTGCAATTGTTTGCTATGCATTAGCGAGCTGGACAATGACTAGGGATGATGGAAAGAAAATTGATGCCTTTGAGCTGTGGTGCTGGAGAAGAGTGGTGAATATACCATGGACTGCCAGGAGAACAGATTTGTCCTGTGGACGGTGAAACCAAGCTGCTCCTTGGAGGCAAGGATTCTGAAGCTCCATCTGACATACTTTGGACATGTTGAAGGAAGAATCAGTCCGTGGAGAGGGACGTCTTGCTGGGGGTGGGTGTTGTGTGCGAAGGGATAGCACAAGAGAGGAAGACCCTTGATGAAATGGATTGACACAGTGACTGAGTAATGGGGATGGGTGTGTCAGAGATAGTACGGTTGGAACAGGACAGAGCAGGTTTCAGGGTTTTTGTACTTTGGGTCACTATGAGTTGCAAATGATTCGACAGCACAAAGCAACAAACAACATGAATCATTCAAATGTTTCTTTTCCTAGACTTGACTTTTTAAATAGAATATGTTGCTTGAGAATGGTACTTTTGCAACAGACTGAAGCACTGTTGAAGCCCTTCAGCGGTATAAGTGCTTAATGAGTTGGCTGCTACCAAAAAGGTTAGCCCCCCAAAAAAGGCTCCATGCAAGAAATGCCTGGTGACCTGCTCCCTACACTCAGCCGCAGAAACCTGATGTCACAGAACAAGAGCTCTCTTCTGAGAGCTGTGCTGCCAACCCAGAGGCACACGGTTTGAATCCACCAGCTGCTCCCAGGGAGAAAGATGGGCCCTCTCCTCCGTGTGATTTACAGTCTGCGAACACCCTCTGGAGGGAGCTGTGAGTCATTTCTGAGTCAAGGACACATCACAACATCAGCTGTCACACATGAAGTCACTATGACATGGAATTAAGAATACACTATTTTTTATGTATTTTTATGTAAGGGCCTTGAAGTGAGAGAAAGGCTAGTGCCTGAGAAAAGGAGAGGGTAATTGTCAAGAACCAGTTAAAAGAAACAGCTTTGTCAGGGTATTAAAGAGTTGGGGCTCCAAACACCACTGAAGAGTTTAAGCAGGACAATGACACCCTCAGATCTGAACAGCACAGTTCATTCTAGTTGTAGCTTGAGAACAGATTGGGCAGTAAAACACACTATTGATTATGTAAAACAAATGTGATTTTGCTGTTGATTAAATTTATCTTTACTTAAATCATCCTCGATATTCTTTTCCACTAATGAAGTAATGAAAATAATTTATTTGAATAAAATTGTAGAGGTTGGTTTTGGGATGCATTTTCCCCCATGCAGGACAAGTTCAAATTCTAGATCCCCAAAACACATCTCTGAAAGGCTTAAGTAAGTCAGTCACTGTCACATCAATTCTGACTCGTGTGTGACCCCATGTGTATCAGGGTTGAATTGTGTTTCAGTGGCTGATTTTCAGGACTCAGATTGCTAAAACTTCGCATGGAAATACCTTTCAGAAGACTCAAACCAACCTTTAACATTTTGCTGAGCACATGAACTGTTTACACCACCCAGGAAAAAGGAATGCTTAAAAATGTCAAAATTAATTTGACAGTACACACACACACACAAATAATTTAAAAAACAAAACAAAAAACAACAAACCAACGAAACAAAAGTGTCAAAATGACCTTATTGGTAATGGTGCCTGTCTCCTCCTTTATTCTAGGCTATGGTTTCTCAACACGGCAAAGCCCCATTGCTGGAGCTCTAACTCTACCCACGAAAGAGACATTCCTGTGTTTGCTGGAATTTGGCAAAGACATTCAGTTTTTATGATGTGGGGATAACGATTCTCAGTGGCAAATGCCAACAGTTTCATATTCTGTCTGCAAAGCCTGATGGGTATCTACTGGTACAAGCTATGAAACAATTTTCTCAAGTATTATTGTGCCACCTCCACTGCTCATTAACTTAATTTTGTGGGTGTTTCTTGATGGAAGATAATCAAACACTTTTATGAATGAGTCACAAGTACTATTACACTGCTTCTCTTCATTTCTCGGTAATAAATGTATTTTCCAAGGAGAAGAAAAGGCAAAAGCAGAAAATCAAGTAATCTGGGATTCTCCTTGTATGAACTTCCCGCCCGTTACAGAAACTGGTGTAGTAGGCCCCCAAAGATTTAAAGTCTTCATCCTTAGAAGCTGCAAACATTAGCTTATTTTGGAAAAGGGTCTCTGGACTGTTGTTGTTGGGTGCCGTTGAGTAAAGTACTACCCATAGTGACTCTGTTAACAACAGATCTGAGCCCTGTCCTACCCTGCGCCATCCTCACACTTCCTGAGATGTTAGAGCCCATTGCAGCAGTCACCATGTCAGTTCACCTGGTCAAGGGCTTTCCTGTCCTTCACCAACCTTCCATCTTTCCCATCATGTCCCACTCCAAGGAATAGCCCTTCCTAGCAACATGCCTGAAGTATGTGAGGTGAGGCCTTATCATCTTTGCCTCCAGAGAGCACTCCGGCTGCACCCTCTCCAAGACATATCTGTTCTCTTGTCCATCCATGGGATGTTCAGTGCTCTTCTCCAACACCACAGCTCAAAGGCATCACTTCTTCTTCTGTCATCCTTAGTCATTGATAAAGACCGTCTAGGAAGCACGATTGGCCATCCACTTTTTAAATAACAGGCCTTTGAAAACCTCATGAATAGTAGAGGAACACTGACAGTTATAGTAGTAGTGGTAGAGCCCAGATTGGAAGTCAATTGAAATAAGGAAAAATAATGACAGAAATGGTTTAATATGGGAACATGGAGTGTACGTAGATTGAATGTTGGAAAACTAGAGAGTCTGAAAAAGAAAATGGAATGAACATCGGATAGTGAGATGAGATGGACTAGCTTCAGACACTTTGAATCAGATAACATATGGTGCACTATGCCGGGAATGAAAACTAGAAGAAGAGTCTTTGCAGACGTTATTGAATCAAGCGTCCTCGGACCAGGAGAGCATCGTGGGTTATCCAGATGGTCCCTCAATGCCACCACATGTGTTCTTCTACTCAATCTCATTGCCGTCAAGTCAGAACTGCCTCACAGCTGACCCTCTGGTCAGTTTTTAGAGGCTGTAAGTAGCACAGAAGGCTGCAAATCTTCTCCGGGAGCAGCCTGTGGCCTTGAACCACCAGAGCAGAGCTGCCCATGGATGAATGTGCAGTTCTCTGTGAACCACTCCCCCAGCGCTCTCTTTGTGTGCTGCTTAGAGGGAGACAGTGATTTCACATACAGAGGAGAAGGCCCTGTGACCATGAGGGCCACACCAGAGTCACAGGGCCACACGCCACGGAGTGCAGGAGTCTCAAAAAGAGAGAGGAGGTGAGAACAGATTTTCTTTCTCGTTCAGATCCCGGAGGGAGTGCAGTCTTGCGGACACCTGGTCTCAATCCAGTGATGCTGATTTTGGTCTTCTGGTCTCTACAACTATGAAATATTAAATTTCTGTTGTTTTGTTGTAATTTGTCACAGGAAACTCCTAGACATAAAGTGTTGTTAACACTCATTATGATGAGCCTATAGTCCAAACGAGTTTCTTTTAGTGAATACAGGTTGTTTTTGTTATTATTGTCGTTGTTCTTATATACCATCAAGTTGCCTGCTATTCATAGCGACCCTCTGTACAACAGCCCTAAATTCTGCTCTGTCCTGTGCCAATCGCACTGTCTCTGACACACCTACCCCAATTACCCCAGTCACTGAATCAATCCACCTCATAGAGGGTCTTCCTCTCCTGTGCTGTCCCTCCACCCTCCCAAGCATGATGTCCCTCTCTAAGGACTGATCCCTCCTTGCAACAAAGGGGAGATCTGGTGGCATAACCCACAGGGAGTTGAACTGCAGAAGTGATGCTTCTCTGGGAGTTCAAGTCCACCTGGGCTCTTTGGGAGAGACGTGGACAGTCTCCTCCTGAGTGAGGAGCCTTGGAAAACCTGCTGGAGTGTCAGCTGTGGTTGAGTCTGACAGAGGGGAAAGCTAAGTGGTTACAGCATGATTGAGAAGCGTAGGGTTTTGCCATTTTCTATATGAAGCCGGGAAGTTCTCTGGGGGCTGTTACATTGTTTGGTGCTGTTGGGTGGACCGCAGGCAGTGACCCTATAAGCAGCAGACTGAAGCCCACCCGATCCTGTCCCAGCCTCTGCTGCCCTTAGGGCCATTGTTTTACTCTCTCTGTGTCCTCTCTTGCTGAGTCTCTACTTTTCCCAGCAGGATGTCCTTTCCCAGGACTGGCCCCTCCAGACAACATGACCACCGTATTGGAGACCAAGACTCGCCAGCCTTGCCTTTCAGGAGCACCCTGGTTGCATGTCTTCCAGGATTTGTTTGGGATATTCAATTCCTGGGATATTCAGTACTCTTCCCCAACAACACAATTCAAAGGCATTGATTTTTCTTCAGTCCTCCTTATTCCTTGTCCAACTTTGCAACAATTAGGAAGCAACTGAAAGTATCATGCCTATGTCAAACATTGTTGTTGTTTGCTGTGTACCATAGAGTCAGAACCAGCCTATTGCTGACCCTCTGACGGGTTATCACGTGGGAGGAGATTGCCCATCCTTATCCCGCAGAGCAGCTGATAGCCTCAAACTGGGTGCCTTCAGGATTGTAGCGCGGCTTCTTTCCACTAGGCCACCAGAACTGCCTGAAGTGCCGTGACACTAGGGATATTATAGCCAATGTAAGATGGATTTTGGCTGAAAGCAGAGTGTACCAGAGGAATGTCTGTCTGTTTCCTTGACTATGCAAAGGCATTTGACTGTGTGGTTCACAACAAACTACGACTGACTTTGAGAAGAATGGGAATCCCAGAACACTTGATTTTGGTTATGCGAAACCTATACTTGGACCAGGAGGCAGTCGTCAGAACAGAGCAAGGAAACACTACATGATTCAAAATTGGGAAGGGTGTACGCCAGGGATGTATCCTGTCTCCATAACTTTTCGACCTATATGCAGAACAGATCATCTGGGAGGCAGGTCTGCATGAGGAGGGGTGAGTCATTAGGATTGGAGGAAGACTCATCAGCAACCTGCATTATACAGATGACACAACCTTGCTTGCTGAAACTGAGGAGGACTTGAACCACTTGCTGCAGAAGGTCAAGGACTGCAGTCTTCAATATTGATTGGAGCTCAACATCAAAAAAACAAAGATTCTCACCACTGAGCCAATGGGCAGCATCATGATAGATGGTGAAGGGATTAAGATTGTTGACAGCTTCAGTTTGCTCGGCTCTACAATCAACACTCTTGGTACCAGCAGTCAGGAAATTAAAAGACAAATTGCACTGGGAAAGTCTTCTGTCAGAGACCTCTCCAAGGTACTGAAGAGCAAAGATGTTAATGACTAAGGTGTGCCTGATACAGGCCATGGTCTTTACAATCACTTGCTATGCATCAGAGAGCCGGACAATGACTAGGGATGATAGAAGGAGAATTGATGCCTTTGAGCTGTGGTGCTGGAGAAGAGTATTGAATATACCATGGACTACTAGGAGAAAAAACAAGATTTTCCTGAAGAGAGTGAAGCCAGACTGCTCATTGGAGGCAAGGATTCTGAAGCTTCGTCTGACATACTTTGGACATGTTGCAAGGCGGTATCAGTCCTTGGAGAGGGACATCAAGCTTGGGAGGGTGGGAGGACAGAGAGGAGAGGAGAGGAAGACCCTCGATGAGATGGATTGATTCAGTCACTGGTGAAATGGGGATAGGTGTGTCAGAGACAACAAGGTTGGCAAGAGAAAGAGCAGGGTTTGGGGCTGTTGTACACAGGGTCACTATGAGTTGCAAGCAACTTGATGGCACATAACAACAACAACAACAACACCTTTTATTTCTTGACTTTCATATTTGTTGACTCTGGATTCAAGTCAAATGAAATCTTTGACAACTTCAAACTTTTCTCTCTCATGATGTTTCTTATTGGTTTAGTTATAAGGAGGATTTTTGTCTGCTTGAAGTTGAGATATAATTCAAACTGACGACTACTGTCTTCGATCTTCTGCAGTATGTGCTTCAAGTCTACTTTACTTTCTGTGAGCAAAGTTGTATCATCTAACACGGTGCAGCTTGTGGATGAGTCTTCTACCGATCCTGACACCGTTTTCTTCTTCATATAATCCTGCTTCTTGTATGATTAGCTACTCACACAGATTGGAGATATGAAGAAAATGTACAACCCTGATGTTTGCCAGGCTCACTGTCATCAAGTCAGTTCCAACACAAAGTAGAACCACCCCATAGAGTTTCTTTCTCCCCTTCCCCTTCTTGTTGTGTACCTTCAAATCAAATCCAACTGGCATGGGAGGAGATTGCCCCTCCTTCTTCAGTGGAATGCCTGCTGTATTCGAACCGTGTACCTTTGGAATTGCAGTGCAGCTTCTTGTCGCTAGGGCAACAGAGCTCCCTTCCATAAAATTTCTGAAGCTATGTCAACAGAGAACTGCCAGATGTGCAGGCTGGATTTAGAAGAGGTCGCTAGGTCTATTATAGCTAATGTAAGATGGATCTTGGCAGAAAGCAGAGAATACCAGAGGAATGTCTATCTGTGCTTCATTGACTATACAAGGGCTTTTGACTGTGTGGATTACAACAAGCTGTGGCTGACTCTGAGAAGAATGGGAATCCCAGAACATTTGATTGTGCTAATGTGAAACCTATACTTGGACCAAGAGGCAGTCATCAGAACAGAACAGGGAGACAGTGGATCGTTCAAAATCAAGAAAGGGGTCCTTCAGGGATATATTCTCTCTCCATACCTTTTCAA
>NW_006399761.1:24675396-24678296 GCF_000299155.1 Elephantulus edwardii | reverse complement strand
CCGGTCCTTGGAGAAGGACATCATGCTTGGGAGGGTGGAGGGACAGCGCAGGAGAGGAAGGCCCTCTATGAGGTGGACTGATTCAGTGACTGAAGTAATAGGGGTAGGTGTGTCGGAGACAGTGAGATTGGCACAAGACAGAGCAGGGTTTAGGGCTGTTGTACATAGGGTTGTTATGAGTTGCAAGTGATTCGACAGCTCATAACAAGAAGACAACTACACCATCCATTCTTATTGAAGCAGACTGCCTCATTTTTACGTCATGCAAATGCTCACAGAGTCAGACTTTATGGTTAGCAGTCAAATCTTTAACCACAGCACCACCACCAGAGTTCCTTAGAGGTTGTTATTGTTAGGTGCCATCAGGTCGAGTGCGGCTCATAGCGGCCCTATGAACAGCGGACCTGAGCCCTGCCCTGTCCTGTGCCATCATCTCTGGCACATGAGAGCCCAGTAAAGTCACCGTGTCAGTCCATCTTATTGGAGGTCTTCCTGTCCTCCACTGACCCTCCATCTCTCCAAGCATGATGTCTCTTTCCAAGGAATAGCCTCGCCTAGCTATGTGTCCTAAGTAGGAAAGGTGAAGCTTCGCCGTCATTGCTTCCCAGGACCACTCAGGTAGCCTCAAAACCAAACGAAATGCTCCTAGAGAGTTAATTCTACCTCAGGGTCACCGGTCAAACGACCCCATAGTTTCGAAGGTTCTGATCCTGGGGGAAGGGGACTCTCTGACCTTTGCAGCCACTGGCTCTTCAGCTAGGAACTGAGGGCTCAGTCACTACCTACCAAGGCTCCTGGTGACATAGACACTGGAACTGCTTAACAAAGTCCTTTCCCCAGAATTCTTTGTAATGTAAATACAACTAAGTTGTAGAAATGTTTTCCTTTACTTAGAAAATAGTAATATGTATACAAATTTCTTTCTGTGGCCAACCCGTTCATAGGATTACAGTCTTGACGGATCTTTTACATTCCAATTAGACTATTCTTTGCCCCATCTGGGCTATTAATGGCAGCTCTGTCCAGGGTTACTCTCTGTTTCTAAAGATCAGATATTTCTGTTATAAGCACTCCTTTTAAAAAATTGAATTTTACAGGATTATGCTGGAAACTCCATTTCTATGCTATGTTGTCACCAGAGCACAGGACAAAAAAAAATTATGCTGATTCTGATTTTAATGTGAACACAATCAATCCACACCCACAGCAGAGCCAGGCCAGCCAACTCCAGCCCCAGGGCTCGCAATGCATCCTTTGAGATGTAGATATGTGAGAAAATTAGAGACCATTTTTATGAGGAGGAAAAAAAAAAGAGAGCGATTTCCTGGAATTAAATAAGTCCTATTTTCTCACAGGGAGAGAAATTAAAGCCCAGCTTCTTCAGCTGCACTTGAGTTGCTGTTTACCTTTAGAAAAATACTGGTTGTTCTCAAAGCCGCTCAGAGTACCACTACATTCACCAAACGAAGATGATCTTGAAGGATTTTTCCAGGTTCCTCCCCCTCCTTAAAAATCTTCATGCATTGCTTCTAAATGGTCACGTGCTGGGAGAAAAGTACATATCACCAGTGTGGTCCTCATGTTAGCTAGCCTCTCATCCCCTATTTACCATCTGCAAATAAACTAAGCATTTATTCAGGAACCCATTACAGCTAGACAGGTGGTGATTTTGTGCAGCAATGCGTCTGCTCTCCAGTTTTCTTCTTGGAACTTTGAAGAAGATTCCAAAACAAATGCACTGATTCTGTGCATTTGGACCCATGTAAATAGAAAGCCAAGAAAGGCAATTGCTCTACCAAAGAGGGACTTGTCTTCATGGAAGGAATTGAAAAGTATGAGGTCTAGGGCTGCTGCAAAATGCTCGAGAAAATCATCAAGGACCCAGTTTCCTCCCCTAAGCTCACTGGCCCAGCGTCCTCAGAGGTTGTCATCTCCAAGAAGGCAAGATGACTTCTCCTTCTATTCTACAAGAGAAAGGCAGCAGGTCCACGCCTGCTAAGTTTGCCCCTTTTTAAGGAAGACAAGCCTGATCCAACCTCCCCTTCCAGAACTGAGCTGTGATCAGAAGCGTGCGCTGTGGTCCTCTTAACTGCATGAGAGACTGAGGCCTCCTGATTTTAACCAGCCTCACTGCGCCCGGCATGAAATTGGATTCTGTGAGAGAATACGTGGGGGAAATGACTACTGGATGAGCAACTTGCAATGTCGACCACACTGGCATAATATGTACCTTGCGGATGCTGGTTACAGATTTTATATTTATTGAATTCTGAGATTTCTTAGGAGAATTTAAGGCAGAGGCTCAAGAAAAGAGTTATTTCCTGTAGTAAGGAGCACACGATGTCAAAATTAATGGAATGCATTCTACAAATTCTCTTAAATAATGTAAGGAAGGGCTTGCAATAATGCTACCAGGAGGATTCTAGGAATGCAAGACAACTTTCAATTAAAAAGTAACACACTACAAGCATGTTCCTCACAACCAGCAACTCTTCTTTGTTACCAGAGAAACAAGGTTCTGCCACCAGCTGCCAGGAAAACGGATCTTGAGACAAGGGTTAGAAGTAGTTGTTACTGCTCTTGTCAGGTCCAGAACTTGTTATTGTCAAGTCACCTACGACTCACAGTGACCAAATGAACAACTGATCCGAACCCTGCTCTATCCTGTGCCATCTTCATCGTCCCCGATATACATGACCCCATTGTTAGTAACAGTCATTGTGTCAGTCAGTCTTGTTGGGGGTCTTCCTGGTATTCACTGACCCTCGATCTTTCACAATGTGATGTCTTTTTCCAAGGAGCAGCCCCTCTTTTTTTTTTTAGCTTTTTTTTAAAAAAAATAATTTTAATGAGCGTTTACAGAGATTTTGGATTTCCATTCATTCATTACTGCACTTCTC
>NW_006399761.1:24665564-24675184 GCF_000299155.1 Elephantulus edwardii | reverse complement strand
TCCAGTTTTTCTCAGTCTTACCCCAACCCTGATATCAGTCCCATTTTACAACAGTGGCACCATGCAATATTTGTCCTTTTGCGACTGAGATATTTCACTCAGCATAATATCCTCCAGGCTCACCCATTTTGAATAATTTTGCATGAGTTCCTTGTTTTTCAATGCAGCGTAGTATCCCATTGTGTGAATATACCACAGTTTCTCTATCCATTCGTTTGTTGATGGGGGACCAGCCCCTCTTAACAACACGTCCAGAGCATGTGAGACCAAGTTTCACCATGCTTACTTCTAAAGTGCATGCTGGTTTTACTTCCTCCAACACATGTTTGTTTGTTTGTTCTTTGGGCAGTCCCAGGGAAATTCAGTACTCATCTCCAGTACTGTAACTCAAAGGCATTCATTCTTCTTCTGTCATACTTAATCAGTGTCTAACTTACAGAGGCATAGCAAATAATTTAAAAGACCAGGGCTTGGATCAGGTGCACCTTAGTCTTCAAACTGACATCATTACTCCTTAAGCACTTTGCCCTTGGTATCTGATTTTCCTAAGGCAACACATTTTTAAAATTTCTTGACTACTGTTATCATGGGTGTTGATTGCGGATTCAAGTAAGATGAAGTTGTTAACTATGATGCTATTGTTCGCTGTTATCAAGTCAGCAAATAATTCACTGCTGATGCTCTATTGGATTTCTGAGGTTGTGAACTGCATTAGAGGAGAGTGTCCACCTTCCTCCCTTGGAGTCACTGGTGGATTCAAACCACCGCAGGGGAGTGGTTGTTGGGTCTGCAGCAAAACTGTCTGAGTGCCCTCCTCTCCTGAACTCATTCATCCAGCTCTGTGCCCTAGCAGCTAAAGAAGGAGTTGTGCTGGTAACCTAAAGGCAGGCAGTTCGAACCCATCAGCTGCTCCCGGGGAGCAAGATGGGCAGTCTCCTCCCACACAAGTTACAGCCCGCCAGGGGGGCAGCTGTGTCGGTTCCAGTTCATATAACAAGTCTCCCAAACTCTGAAAGAATACATTTGTTTGATAAAGCCACATTTCTTTCTTCTTTTTACCACCTTCATTTCTCTTACAGCCATACTAGATAACTAAGACATTGAATGTGGAAATTCAATTTTATAAGGTCATGGAATTAACTTAGAAATGACAGTGGTGCATTCTCCCCTCCAGGAGAGCTGGCTAATTGAAGTTGAAGTATTAAATGTAAAAGTTCTCCTGAAAGCACGGGAGCTAATGAGATAAAAACAATGCAGAGGACAAAGCTCAAACAAAGCAAGTTTAGCTCTTCCCACAGAACTCTTGAGATCTTAACTGGAGAAAATAAAGAAAGCAAGAAATGGAAAAGAAAAAAGTGTGGGCCGGACCTACAGAAATTGTTGTTATGTGCCATCGAGTCGCTTGCGATACTACGAACAACAGCTCTGAACCCCGCTCTATCCTGAGCCAACCTCACGGTAGCTGACACACCTACTCTCACTACCCCAGTCACTGAATCAATCCATCTCATCGAGGGTCTTCCTCTCCTGTGCTGTCCCTCCACCCTCCCAAGTATGACATCCCTCTCCAAGGACTGATACTGCCTTGCAACATTTCTAAAGTATGTCAGACGAACCTTCAGAATCCTTGCCTCCAGAGAGCAGCCTGGTTTCACCCTCTTCAGGACAAACCTGTTTCTTCTCCTAACAGTCCATGGTACATTGAACACTCTTCTCCAGCACAATTCAAAAGCATCAATTCTCTTTCTATCATCCCTAGTCATTGATCAGCTTTCTGATGCATAGCAGATAATTGCAAAGACTATGGTCCTGGATCAGACACACCTTAGTCTCCAGACTGACACTGTTGCTCTTCAGTACTCTGGAGGTGTACCTGACAGCAGACTTTCCCAATGCAATTAATCTTTTGATTTTCTGGCTGCTGGTACCCAAGAGTGTTGATTGTGTTTAGCAAACTAAAGCTGTTAACAATCTTAATCTCTTCACTGTCTATCATGATGCTGCCAATTAACCCAGGGCTGAGAATTTTTGTTTTCTTGATATTGAGCCTCAATCCATATTGAAGGCTGCAGTCCTTGACCCTCTGTAAGAAGTGCGTCAGGTCCTCCTCAGTTTCAGCAAGCAGGGTTGTGTCATCTTCATAATGTAGGTTGGTGATAAATTTTCCATTCCTCCTCATAGAGCCCAGCCTCCTGGATGTTCTGTTCTGCATATAGATTGAAAAGATATGGAGATAGGACACATCCCTGGTGTACACTCTTCCTGATTTTACCATGCAGTATTTTCTATCTCTGTTCTGACAACTGCCTCCTGGTCCAAGTATAGGTTTCACATAAGCACAATCAAGTATGGTGGGATTCCCATTCTTCTCAGAGTTAGCCACAGTTTGCTATGATCCACACAGTCAAATGCTTTTGCATAGTCAGTGAAACACAGACATTCTTCTGGTACTGTCTGCTGTCAGCCACAATCCATCTAACATTAGCTACAATATCCCTAATACCTAATCCCTAAGATCTCTTCTAAACTGCACATCTGGCAGTTCTCTGTTGATGTGCTGTTCTAGTCGTTTTTGGATAATTTTCAGCAGAATTTTGCTTGCATGTGATATTATTAAATAATTTTCACACTCTGTCAGGTCACCTTTCTTGGAATGGGAACAAACATAGATTTCTTCCAGTCAGTTGGCCAAGTGACTGTCCTCCAGATTTCTTGGCACGTCTTGGTGAGCACATCCAGGGCAGCGTCTGTTGAAATATGTCAATTGGTGTACCATCAATTCCTGGGGCCTTATTTTTTGCCAGTTCTTTCAGAGCTGCTTGAATTTCTCCCTTAATCACCACAGGCTCTTGCTCATATGTTGTTTCATGAAATTCTATATACAGGAATAAGAAATAATTTTTTAAAATTTTTTATACTGGTTTGCTTACAAAGTTTGTATATATTGTTTTTCACACCATATCTTTCCTGTTTCCTTTACCCACCCCTCCCTCTACCCTTCAGATTGTGTGATCCTGTAGTTGCCACCCCCCCGCATCCTCCCCCCTCTGTTCCCACCCTCCCCTCCTTGGATCCTCATACACGTTCTACAATAATGGTCTTATACGGTATTTGTTCTTATGGGACTGAGTTAGTTCACTTAGCGTAATGCTCTCTAGTCCCTCCCAAGTTAGGTAGTAATGTTCTAAATCATTGCTCCTGCGTGCTGTGTAGTATTCCATCATGTGAATGTGCCATTCAATTGTGGTTGAAAATTTTGGCTGTTTCCATGTTCTTGCCATGGAGAGTAACACTGCTATGAACATTGTTATATAAATCTCCATTTGTGTTTCAGTTCTAATTTTCTCGGGGTATTTTCTAAGCCGTGAAATAGCTGGATAAGTGGTACTTCTGAAAAGCGCTCTGATGGCCTACTCAGTAGAGAATTGTGCTGCTAACACAGAGGTTGCACCTCTAGTGGTTCAAATCCACCAGCAGCTCCTTTGGGGGAAACATGATAAGGGTCATCCGGTGTGATTTAAAGCCTTCAGAACCCCAGAAGCCTATGAGTTGTTTCTGACTCAAATACAACATGTTCTTGAGTGATGAAAGGAAGTTGGTCTGTTTTCTGATGTACTCTGTCTTCTTTGTTGTTCTGTTAGGTGCCATCCAGTTGAGTGTGACCCATACTAACCCTCTGAACAAGATATCTGAACCCCATTCAATCCTATGTCATCCTCACAAGTCCTGACACCCTTCAAGCCCATTGCAGCAGTCACAGTGTCAGTCCATCTGGTTGAGGGTCTTCTCTTTTTGCTATCCCTCCACCTTGCCAAACATGATGCCACTCTCCAAGGAACAGCTGCTCTTAATATGCCTGAAGTATGTGAGATAAAGCTTCATTCTCTTTGCCTCCAAGGAGCACTTTGGCTGCACTCTCTCCAAGATATGTTTGTTAATTGTTTTGGCAATCTACGGGATAGTCACTACTCTACTCCAGCAGCACAGCTCAAAAGCACCAATCCTTCTGCCGTCCTAATTCATTGTTCAACATTCATACGCATAGGAAACAATTGCAAATACCAGAACTTGCATCAGACACACCTTAGTCTGTAAAATGACATCCTTGCTCTTTAGAACTTTGGAAAGGTCTTTGACAGCAGATTTTCCCAGTGCAATACAACTTTTGATTTCTTGATGACTACTACTGGGGGAGTTGATTGTGGATCCAAATAAAATCAAATCATTGACAACATCAATCATTTCTCCATCTATTAATAGGTCCAGTGGTGAGAATTTTTTTTTTTTTTTATGTTGGGAGGTAACACATATTGAAAATTTTAGTCTTTGATCTTCTGCAAAAAAAGAGTTTCAAGTCTTCATTTTCTACCAAGAAGATTACATCACCCGCATGATCAGGTTACTGGTGTGTGTTCCTCCGTGGTAACAGGCACTCAAAATACTCTGTAGTTGCAACAATGGACTTGAACTTGGTAATGATTTTGAAAATGGTGTGGGACAGGCAACATTTAGTTCTCCCATGTGTTGGATCACCAGGACTCAGAGTTTTTTTCGAGGCTGACTGTTCTGTTGTACAAGCGAGCTCTGGTGGTGTAGTTGAAACAGTCGAGCTAGGAGCTCAGGGGCCTCACCTCTCCGGTGGTTGTTCCATCCCCAGTGACTCCATGAGAGACCCATGGCTAATCTCCTGCCATGCAATTTACAGTCTCCAAAAAATCTGAGGAGGGTCAGCTGTGAGTGAATTCCAACTGGACAGCATTGAGAATGAGATCTGTTGTCCACGGGGTCGCTGTGCCTAGGACTGACTCAAGGGCACCTATTAAAAACTGCAACAGATGATCACACACAATTATGAATGAACGGTGTAATGCTGCCACTTCTAAATGGTTTAATTTGCCTTGTTCATTTGCAAGATGTGTAGTAACTACTCTCTCCAGGTCTAAGCTGTTTACAAATCGTGAAGGGTTTCCTGGAACTGCAGAGACTAATTACGGCTCTTACTCTACCGCATCTCAGGGCCGCCACCCTTCCTGAGCTTCCTTTTCGACTCTCTCCGTGTCTGTTGTCTGTGCTTGGTGCCGTTGAGTCCATTCCAATTCCTGGTGACTCTCGGTGTGCAGAACACTGCCCAGTCCGGCACCATCCACACAGTCTGCTGTGGTTGAGGCTATGTTTGCAGCCAGTGTCCCTCTAGCTCATTGAACGTCTTCCTCTTTTCCACTGACCCATCTCCCAAACATGGTATCCTCCAGGGACTGGTCTCTTCTGATAATCTGTACAAAGTACATGAGACAGTGTCTCACCATCTTTGTTTCTTTTTTTTTAACTTCCTTTTTTTTAAATTTTATTAATTTTAATGAAAATTTATAGACTTTGGATTTCCATTTATTCATTGTTGCACTTTTCTCCCTGCCAAACCTCCCCACCCCAGTTCACTCTTCTCTTTGAAAAGAAAAATTATTTCACTGTTATAAAATCCCTCCCCCCAAGTCCACTCCACTATGCAGCCTTTGTTTTGAAAAGTAAAAGAAAAATTCTTTCATTTTTATACAATCCCTCCCCACAAGACAACTCCACTATGCAGTCTTCATTATGGACTCCTGTCATGACAATAATACCTAATCATATACCCTTTTAAACAGTTCTCTCCCTCATCTGTTTCAAAGCAGCATACATAATTTATCCCATCTTTCTCAGTTTCCCCCCCAACCCCAATGTCAGTCCTGTTTTATAACAGTGGCACTATGCAGTATTTGTCCTTTTGTGACTGAGATATTTCACTCAGCATAATGTCCTCTAGGCTCACCCATTTTGAATAATATTTCATGAGTTCCTTGTTTTTCAATGCAGCATTTTATTCCATTGTGTGGATATACCACAGCTTTTCTATCCATTCGTTTGTTGATGGGCACTTGGGTTGTTTCCATCTCTTTGCTATTGTGGACAAAGCCACAATAAACATGGGTGTGCATATATCTGCTTGGATGTCAGTTATGGTCTATTTGGTGTATATTCCCAGTAGTGGAACTGCTGGGTCAAATGGCATCTCTATTTGCAACTTTTTGAGAAAGTGCCATATTGCCTTCCACAATGGTTACACCATTTTACACTCCCACCAACAGTGAATAAAGGTTCTAGTTTCTCCACACCCTCACCAGCATTTGTTGCTTGCTGTTCTGTTAAATTTTGCTATTCTTACTGGGGCGAGATGATATCTCATAGTTGTTTTGATTTGCATCTCTCTTAGAGCTAGGGATTTTGAGCATTTCTTCATGTGTTTGTTGGCCATCTGAATGTCTTCTCTGATGAAGTGTCTGTTCCTATCCTTTGCCCATTTGTCAGTTGGGTTGTTTACCTTTATTTTGTTGTGGTGCTCGAGTATTTTATAAATTCTAGATATAAGTCCCTTATCTGACATGTCATTACCAAATATTTTTCCCCCACTCTGTGGCTTCCCTTTTTACCCTGTTGGAGAAGTTTTTGGATGTGCATAGGGATTTGATTCTCACAAGGTCCCATTCATCTATTTTGTCCTCTCCTGGCTGTAGATTTCCCAGGATGCTCTGAAGATTGTTTATGTTGTGGGTTAGGACTTCCAGAATTCTTCCAAGCTTTTCTTTAATGTAGTTTATAGTCCTTGGTCCATGATCCACTTTGAGTTCTAAGGAGCATTCTGGCTGCACTGCTTCCAAGACTGCTTGCTTCGTTCTTCTGGCAAATTCAGCATTCTTTACTGACACCATCATCAAAGGCATCAGTTCATCTTCATTCTTCGAATTCCTGGATTCTGGATAGTTTGGTTTTGACCTTCTATTTTCTTTTACCTCTTTTCTCCCCACATTGAGTCACCTCTCTCACTTAGCCTTGTAGCACTTGAATTCTCCTTGTCAATGATAAGTTCATTGCCAAATATGTAGTTCAATACCATCTTCTATTTCAAGAATAATTGCTGTGTAACTAAAACACAATGTAACATGAGTTGAAATGCACTCATAATGCTGTCAAACAATAACTGCTCAGACAATTGTTGTCAAATTACATTCTAAATTTCTGCTCCTCCTACCATTCTTCTGTATTTTTCCTTTTTAAAAATTTTATATTGTGTTTTGAGTCTTTACAGAGCAGATTGTTATTCCATTCAACCCTCATATGCAATTTGTTTTAAGACACTGATTACAATTTCCACGTCGTTTAATGACTTCCCCCACTATCTCTCTCTGATTGTTTCCATCTACCCTTCTTTCATTTTCTTTCCTGACTTCTGAGCTTCACACTGAGCAAATGCAATCCTTGTGATCTTGATTGTTGATTGTTCTAAGGACTGAGGACTTCCCTGATATTAGCGTTCACTGTATGTATCTGTCCATAGTTTGGCAGAGTTCGGTTCCAGGCTCAAAGGATGGTTCAGGGCCAGAGTGTTGGGAGTTTCAGCAGTCTCTAGTAGACAAGTAAGCCTGGCTCTTCTTATGATTTTGAGTTCTGGTCCACATTTTTCTCTCAATCTGTCCAAGACTTTATGTTGTGTTCTCTTGTCTGAGGGATGTGGACATTGAGGTCCACAATTTTACCATTTTTCAGAGACATCCTTGTCTTGATCACCTAATGATTTTGCGAATATGCCTTTAATTATATCAACACGTAACCTACTAATTATGTTTTATTGATTTCCTTTAAATTAGGAACAGATAATGGCTTTTATCAAAGGTCTTTTCTGCATCTTTCAAAATGATCATGTGGTGCTTTTCTTTAGTTTTATTAATGTGGTAAATTACACGGACTTTTTAAAAATTACTTTATACAGGTTTGCATCTACTTCCTAAACAACAGGCCTCTAGAAACTCTGTCAACTTTGAGAAACAACAGTAGTTATAGAAAGGCTTCATTCATAGGGTCACTATGAATTGTACTCGACTCGACAGCAATCAACAACAATAGTGGTTTGCTTACAGAGTTCATAAAGTTCGTATACATTGTTTTTCTCACATTGACTATTTTCAAAATATTGAAACACTCTTGCATACTTCTATGAATCTCATTTGATTGTTATAAGGTTGGAACCAAAGTGATTCCATCTTGCTGACTTACTTGCCCTCCCAGATAGGCGACACTTGGCTTGTATTGCTTCTGGGTGTCACAGAGGATGCAGACTTTTCAGGTATGGTATGTTTTCTTGGTCTTTTTAAAAATTTGTCTTATTACTTAGACTCTATCAGCTAGATTTTTTTAAATGGGACAGAAAGGAAGACTGGGAATCCTTTAATGATTAACCAACATATTGACATTACTCAGATGTCTTGGGTTCTTTTTTTTTTAAAGAACATTTACAATAGATTAAATCAATCATTTATTAGTAAGATTGGCTAAACTGTTTTGCTTTCATAACTTTAACATCATGAAGGAACACCTACCGCCTACAATTTTGTTGCATATTTGTTAGTAAATCCAGATCATGCACTCCTAGAAATGGACCCATTTCTCCTGGGTTTTCAAGTCTATTAGAGGACAGTTCCTCAGTTTTCTGTTACTGTTCTTTTTCTTTCATTTGGCTTTGCTGAGACATTTTTTCCTTTACTTTCTGCTTCATGTTATTTGTAGCCTTCTCCCTTTTTTTCTCTCCTTTGTTAGTTCACCAGTGGCTTGATTTGGGGACTGATACCACAGTGGAGATGATATGCAAATGACAGCGCAGCAGGAAAGAGAAATCTAAGGATCTTCAGACAGGAATGAAGCAGAGCTGGGAGGAGACTGGTGCAGGTGCAAATCCTTCATTACCTGGGGTGATGGGGATGTCCTTTGGGCCATCCAGACGCTTCAAGGTAAATTTATGTAAAATGATGGTCAGGAATAAAAATTAGTCTGTGCAGGCCAGACCTTCTCCCACACAATTATGTTTTCCTGCTGAGAAAGCCACGATGTAGTCACTTTCTTAAAGTTGCCACTCTCATCCAGAAAATGCCCGGATTAAAAGTCTCCTGGTTGGGGAATTCTTTGTCATGTGGAGGACAGAAGTCAGTGATATTGCTGTGATCTTCCCCTTAGAGATGAAGCAGTTTCAGAATTTGATATCACAAGTCACTGAATGGGGCACGTTAGTAGGGATGAGGTCAGTGTATCTCTGGATCTCATGCCCCGCAGCGTCCGTGTAAGGCCTGTTGCCCCGTCCTGCATGCGGGGGCTTCTGTCTTCCAATCACGTGGCCAGTCTCTTCCTGGACTTTTGCTGGGACCTCAGGGTGCGTCACCAGAAGCAAGAGTCCATATCGCAGGGTGTTGCTCGTCTCTGTCCCAGCTGCAAGCAGGTCACGCATCATCACCAAGTTTTCAGTTCAGTCTGTTTATTGTGCTTCTGCTTCTCCATTTTATTCAGGAAACAATCAGTGGAGTCCTAAGGATTGTTAACGTCTAGGCATTCTTGGTGTCCTTTTACTTTCTCCAAAACGTAATTTTTTTTTGTTTCCATTTCATGTATTTGGATATTTCTGTCAAAACATTTAAGAATGATAAAGACTAGATATCTAGAACACAGGAATCATCAAGATTATACTTTTTATTTTTTAAATAATTTTAATGAACATTTACAGAGAATTTGGATTTCCATTCATTCATTGCTGCATTTCTCTC
>NW_006399761.1:24651714-24664544 GCF_000299155.1 Elephantulus edwardii | reverse complement strand
ATGCTTGGGAGGGTGGAGGGACAGCGCAGGAGGGGAAGGCCCTCTATGAGGTGGATTGATTCAGTGACTGGGATAATCAGGATGGGAGTGTCAGAGACAGTGTGATTGGCACAGGACAGAGCAAAGGGCTGTTGTACATAGGGTCACTATGAGTCGCAAACGACTCGACGGCACATAACAACAACAACAACATGGGAAAAGTATTGCAGACCCCAAGGAGAACTCAAAATATGGATGTTTTCATTGAACTTTTCCATCATCTTAAGAAAATCCTTGTCTGTATAATAAAAATGATTATGGAAAATTACAGAGCAGATCACTTTGCGGGGAGAACAACCCAGGATGAAAGTGGGACACAGGGCGAACCTCAACTCCTCCACCAGAGTGAGGGTTTCCTGCTGAACACTGTCCTCAGTGCCCCTCTTCCCCATCCCGAAATCCCACAGGCTCATGAGGGAGAAGCACCCGAGAGCTGTCCACCTCTTTCCACTGCTGAAAAGGACTCTCAGTTTGTCACCAGATTCTTCAGCCAGTGGCAAACTGCCTCTTCCAGCAAAATCTTCTCCCTGATCAATCAAGGCTTCCTTCACTGCCTCGCCATGGGCTTCATGCCAAAATAAAGCGTGAACATGGGGCCTTAGACTTGAGAGATTGCATAAAGATTTGTTGATGCTTGTGTGTGTGTGTGTGTGTGTGTGTGTGTGTGCTGTCGAATTGGATCCCACTGGCACGGGAGGGGAGTGCCCGCCTTCTCCATCAGAGCACCTGGTGGATTCGAACCTAGATTTGTTGATACTCCTAAAATTTCACTGCAGGACGTTTCCAAGCAGAACAGATTATCTGAGAGGCTGGGCTGTATGAGGAGAAATGCGACATCAGGATTGGTGGAAGATCTATCAACAATCTGCATTATGCAGATGACACAACCCTGTTTGCTGAAATTGAGGAGGAACTGAAGCACTTGCTGCAGAGGATTAAGGACTACAGTTTTCAATATAGATTGAGGCTCAATGTCAAGAAGACAAAGATTCTCACCACTGGACCAATTGGCAGCATCAGGATGGATGGTGAAGAGATTCAGATTGTTCACAGCTTTAGTTTGCTTGGCTCCACAATCAACACTCTTGGCACCAATAGACAGGAAATTAAAAGATGTATTGCCATGGGAAAGTCTGCTGTTAGGGACCTCTCTAAAGTACTGAAGAGCAACGGTGTCTCTCTGGAGACTAAAGTGCATCTGGTACAGGCCATGGTCTTTGCAATCACTTGTTATGCGTCATAGAGCTGGACAATGACCAAGGAGGATAGAAGGAGAAGTTGATGCCTTTGAGCTTTGGTGTTGGAGAAGAGTATTGAGGGTACCATGGACTGCTAAGAAAACAGATTCAACCTGGAGAGAGTTAAACCAGGCTGCTCCTTGGAGGCAAGGATTCTGAGGCTTCATATGACATACTTTGGTCATGTTGTAAGGAGAGACCGTTCCTTGGAGAAGGACATCATGTTTAAGAGGGTGGAGGGCAGGCACTGGAGAGGAAGGCCCTCTGGGAGGAGGATCGATTCGGTGTCTGGGGTAATCGGGATGAGTGTGTCAGAGACAGTGTGATTGGCACAGGACAGAGAACAGTTTAGAGCTATTGTACATAGGGTTGCTATGAGTCGCAAGTGACTCAACGGCACATAACAACAACAATAAAGCCAGGTGGGACCTTCCCTTTCCCATGATTCTTTGCCCCACTACATACAAGGAGTTAAAGAGAGTTCCCACGATTCTTCTTGTCTTATTTAGAGTCAAGGTGCTTAAGAGAAGCTTTCACTATCTCATCCCATCTATAACCGAGCAGGTCGCCCCTTTTATGAACATGAGAGCTTGTTCCAGTTACTCTGAGGAGTGAGTATCTGCCTGCCTTATTATATGATCTAGTCACCACTTGTGGGTGGATCGCTGTTCCTCAATGCTCGGAGGAGTGCTATGTCTCATCAGAGAACCTTGACACATTCAGGGGGGGAGGGATATCAATGACCTTGACCTATGGAGAGGCAACCCTGGTCAATCCTCCTATATAGACCTAAAGACCTTATACTTGCCATACAATCAAGATTTGCCCTGTAGAGACACAGAACATATTAACAAAATGGCATCTAATCTAATTCTAGGAAATTATTGTTCATTCCAGAACCCGAGAGGTTCTTTCTCAGAGAGATCCCATATTATTGCAAAATTACATGAAAAAACTGTGTCCAGTCACCACGGTAGCATGCTGCTTCACTACACGCTCAGAATGCAGCAGGGAACATGCCACCAGAGCCGCCTCCAGGGACGGGACGAGTAATGACTAATATTCTCATGGCAAATCGTTCTGTCCCAAGATACATGTTGTTAACAATAACAACAATAAGACACATGAAAGTCCAGATGATTCTTCACTTTGAAGCAAAGTGTTTGCAGTGTGCCAGGAGAGTCCCATGTACCCAGCTCTAAAGAGATATGTCTGTAAGCACTGCCCGCACACTGGAAGTTTCAAAGATCTTACAGAGAGAAGGTTGTTCTTTACCATTGAGTCGGAACGGACTGGGTTTTCAGAGGCAGTTAATCACATGGGAGGAGATTGCCCATTCTTCCCTCACGGAGCAGCTGGTGGATTTGAACCGTGTGCCTTTGGGATTGCAGCACAGCTTCTTGAGTCTACGCCACCAGAGCTCCCTATCAATAGAGCAAGAATATCTCAACATTATGTGTCTCTGTTTCTTAGGGCTCTTGTAAAAAAAATACTACAAATGGGATGTCTTAAAACAACAAAAATGTCTTCTTTTAGACACTGAAGACTGGAAGACTGAATTCAGGGTGGAAGCGAGGCCACGTTCTCTCGGAAGGCTCGAGGGGATGATCAGATCTTGTCTCTTCCAGCTTCTGATAAACCCAGGCAGTCCTTGGTTTGTGGCTGAGTAACTTCAAGTCTTCACCTGCCTGGTGTCATGCGGCATTCTTCCCTGTGTCTGTGTCTTTACACTTCTTTATAAGGACATCCTGCTACAGTGTGACCTCATCTTAGCTAATGACATCTGCAAAGACATTATTTATAAATAAGAATGGTAAAAATGGCACCAACTGTGAAACTGGCCGCAGCATTGAGCCTCCTCATCTGAATTCACAAGGAGGGAGAATCAGTATCCACAGGCCCAGGCTCCAATGAGACAGGGGGTATCCCTCCTCCCTCCAGTCTTTGACCAGTTCTCACACCAGCTGTCCCTCCAGTGGCACTCTCTCCTCTGCTGAGTTTGATGATTTGTTGCAATGACTACACAGAACTCACAGACCCATGTTCATAATTATGGGATTTATTGCTGTTGTTGTGTGCTGTGACAGCACACAAGTTGGAAGCAACTCATAGCTGACCCTCCAGCAAGTTTTCAGAGGCAGTAATCTGCATGGGAGGAGATTCCCATCCTTCTCCCACAGAGCACCTTGTGGATTAGGGAAGCCAAAACTTAACATATTGCCATCAAATCAGAATCTACTCATAGCTGGCCCTCCAGCAGGTTTTTGGAGGCTGTAAATCACACAGAAGTGTGCTCTGGTGACCTAGTGTGTAAGGAGCAGCGCTGCCAACCCAAAGTGATGTGGTTCAAATCCACCAGTTGCTCTGCTAGAGAAAGACTGGCATTCACCACCATTGCAATTTATTGTCTCTAAAAAGGCACTGAGAGGTGAGCTACGAGTCACTTCCAACTCTGTGGTACACAGCAATGACAACAAATCGCACAGAAGATTGCCTTTTATTCCTGCGGAATTGCTATTGGATTCAGACAACTCAGGATGTATTTCATTGATCTTGACTGCTTCTTCTCAGATATGGTCCTGGCCAGCTTAGATGAGTGTTACAAAGAAACTCTTTAGCTCTGCCAACAAGTGCCTGGAGGTACCTCACTCTACCAGTAAGGCTTCTGTCCAGAGACTCTCAATTCTCTTGCTCTGTGATCACCACCTTGCTCTGTGGATCACCATGTAAGCCACCTTGTTTTATGGGCCAGGAAGCCCACCATGCTGGTCTCCTGGTCTGCTGCCCCTGTCTGTCCTCCTTCTCGCCATGTCATGCCATCCCAAGTGTTATAACTCTTTATGCCTCCTCAGTCTGGAAGGTTCTCAGCACAAGGATTTAAAGTTCAAAAACACATGCTGCTGTCATCTCTTCTTGGTGGTGGGGAGGTCCCCTCTGTTCTTTTTAAGGCTTTTGGGATAGGAAAACTGACAAATCCCCTCATTAGGGTCCTGTATACTTTATTTTCACACCCACATGGGTTTCCTTAACATAACTTGCATTCTTATGACACTGTCCATTCCCCTTGGTGGGTCACAAGCATCTTATTTGCATAGTTCTACACTATACGAGAGGGAGCTTGGTGGCCTAGCAGCAAGAAGATGCACTGCAATCCTGAAGGCACGTGTTCTAGGCCACCAGTGGAAGAAGGATGGGCAATCTTTTCCCGTGTGATCAACTGCCTCTGAAAACCCGCTGGAGGGTGAGCTATGGATCGGTTCCGACTCTCCAATACACAACAATAAAGACACTATAATGATAGATGGAGAAAGTATTAAAGCTGCTAAAGATTTTATCTTCATTGGTTCAACAATCAATACTCTTGGGACCAGCAGTCAAGAAATCAAGAGAAATTGCACTGGGCATGTCTGCTGTTAAGGACCTCTCTAAAATTATGAAAACTCATGATGTCAGTTGAAGACTAAGGTGCTGCTGATTTAGACCATTGTCTTCTAGGTCACCTGCTACCCACTGGAGATCTGGACAATGAATAGAATGGCAGAAGAAGAGTTGATACCTTTGAGATGTGATACTCGAGAAGAGTGTTGAACATCCCTGCCAAAAAAACAAATGATAAGCCTTGGGGAAAGTGCAGCCAGAATGCTCCTTGGCGGCAAAGTTGACAAAGCTTCATCTGTGATACTTTGGACATGGAGCTAGGCGAGGCCATTCCTTGGACAGGGACATCATGCTTGGAAAGATGAAGGGTCAGAAAAGAGACGAAGATCTCCAACAAGATAGGTTGACACAGTGACTGCAGCAATGGGCTCTAGTGTGTCAGAGATGATGAAGGTGGCACAGGACAGGACAGGTCGTTATGAGTCAGACTCGGCTCAATGGCACCTCACAAGAACAACAACCACCACCACCACCTCCAGTGGTTGAGTCGTAAGGAAGTGTGCTGCCTATCCACAGGTATATGGTTTGAATCCATCAGCTGCTTCACAGAAGAAAGATGGACAATCTCCTCCCTTGTGGTTTACAGCCTCTGAAAACCTGCTGGAGAGTCAGCTACAAGTCAATTCCAATTTTACTATTCTCAACAATAACTCAATCATTGAGTCTGAAGAAGAACATCAAGCTTGGTAAAGTAGAGTCAGTGAAAGAGAGGAAGACACTCAACAAGCTGACTGACAGACACAGCAGCTGCAGCAGTGGACTTGAGCACAGTAGAGACTGTGAGGTAGACACAGGATTGGGCGCTTTCCTTGAACTCACAGGGTCACTCTGGGTTGGCGCCAACTCAAGGGCACCTAACAATAACAATGCTCTCATAATAATCTAATAATAATAATAATAATAATGACTCTGTGGAAGTTAGAAAACCATGCATCGTTAAAAGAAATGTAGGCACTCTGGTGGCCTGGTGGCAAGAAGTTGTACTGCAATCCCAGAGATGCATGGTTTCAATCCACCAGATGCTTTGCTGGAGAAGGAGGGACCATTTCCTTTGAAATGTATCCTTTGAGGAGACACAATGCAATCTATTAATACCATTCATGTAAAGTAGTGTTTGTGTAGCAGAAACTTGGAAACTGAATAAACCTTTGATCTCTACATTTAATGCTGTTCTAAAAATTCCACCTTATTACATTATAAAAGAAAGAGCTGGTTTGAGAGGGAGAAAGAATTAGGCTTAACAGAGGAATTTTGGCAAATAGTTACAGATCACCCGTGTAGCCGGAACAAAGGCGCACACAGAGCTCTTGAGAAGACTTAGTTGTTGGCTAAGCCGTGGAGAGCAGGGATGCTTAAAGCACAAGAATTTCGTGCATGCCCCTCCTTTGCTAGCTCTCTTCTGCTTTATTTCCCAAAACTCCTTCTTTAACTTCCTATTATGTTTCCTCTCTCCCACTGCACACTCTTTTTATCCAGTTTTCCCTACAAAAATATGGACCTTCTACTCTGCTGTTTCTGTGTCTTTCAAGTATATCTGTAGGTGTCTACTGGCAACTGGTGATTTCTCCTGAGCTTTCCACCCTATTTCTGCCCATTCCAGAGAGCAGAGGTAAGCTGGGGCTGGCCACCTTCTCCAGCCTCAACCCCGTGGCAGGAAAGAACTATGGGCTCTGGGGTGATAGTGAGACTTCCGTTAAATGTTGACCCTTCCCCAGGGGATGAAATCAAACACTCCTTCCCCATGAGGATGAATGTTCTCTGAAGCTTCAGGTTTGATTTTTCACAAAGAAGTTTTCATCCTGAGAGCACATTTTTCATATCCCATTACCTTATAACCACCCTGTCTGCTCCCTAATGTCATTCTGACCCCGACTGCCTGTGACAGGTCAGCAGTAGGCAGTTGCGGGTTCTGGTTCAACCTGCTTCCACTCAGTGAGTGTGACAATATGAGTGTCTTCATTGACTAATAATCAATAGCCTTTCATTCCCTGCCCAGTTCATCTCTGCAATACATTCTTAGAACCACTCTTCACTCTGGCCATCCTCACAGTGTGGACAAGAGAGGATGCAGGGAGAACAGTCAGGAATTCTCTACACAGGCTGACACAGTCACTTCCAAAAAGGGTGCACATACCGGAATGAGAGGGGAGAAAGGTACCGTTTTGAGTGCAAGACAAAATGCCACTAGCTTTATCCAGGTGAGAGAGAAAGTTTCCCCAAAAGCTGATGTGTGAGGGCTGGTCCTCAGCTCCCTGGCTGGTGGACAAGGCCTCTCCCACTTTTACTTTTCACTTATGACCATCAGTTGTGTGTGTCCCCTCAGGTCACATCATAGATTATCAGCTTGACAAAGCCAGTGGCCCATCAAAAAAACAGGCAAGCAGATTTAACTGGAAATCCTGTAAAGAATCCTCAGATTGAGAATAATACTATTAACACAAGCACGAGGGAATAAGAAAATGCCACAGTGTCTCCTGTACCCAGCCTGTCATACTGGGAGCCAAAAGCAATGACAGTTTAATCAAGTTTTAACTTCAGGATAAAGAGAAAAAGAAAAAAAGGCCCCAGAGCCAACAATGATCAAAAAGACTACCAGAATAAGGATTCCCATTCCTTATATTTAACAACAAACCCGAGTACCATTGAATATTAGGTCCGGATACCCCTGGGTGTGTATATACCCTTCTCAGCATAGCAATTGTTCAGGAGCAGCACTGAGATGCATTCAGGCTGGGGCCAGTCCTTCATATTGCTGTAAAACAGTCTGTCAAAGCAACATTAAAAAAACAAAAAGCACAGGAGACTTTCTGTGATTACTACCATTTTCTAAATTACAGTTTGAGATTTTATGTCTCCTACTCTTTTCAAAATCTTTTTTTTTTGGTACCTGTTTTGTTATGTGCATATTGGGTTAACGTGCATGCATTCAAACAGGCATGCATTGGAGAGAAATGCTCAAGTTCTTTTGTCAATGGTGGCACAGTGGTTAAGAGTTTGATTGCTCTGCAATTCCAGAGGTACACGATTCAAATCCACCAGATGCTCTACTGGAGAAGGAGGGGGCAATCTCCTCCTGTACCAGTCAGATCTGATTTGACGGTACACGTAAAAATAATACAATAAAATTTTAAAAAATAGTTTGATTGTTAACTGAAGAGCCACTCATTGAGATCAGTGGTTCGAATACTGCTACCACTTTGCAAGAGAAAGATGCAGCGGTCAATTTCTGAGAAGACGACACACAGCCTTCAGGATCTGATGGGGCAGGTCTACTGTGCCCTACAGAGTCACTGTAAGGTTCAATTAAATTAAGAGTACATTGTAAAAGTCTGAAAACCATTGGTCTAACTGTGAAATGACAATAATTTGCAATGGAAATTTTTTTAATTTTTATTTATTTTTTATGTGTGTACCGTCAAATTGGATCTGACTGGTACAGGAGGCGATTTTCCTCCTTCTTCAGCAGAGCATCTGGTGGATTTGAACCGCGCACCTCTGGGATTGCAGTGCAGTTTCCTACCACTAGGCCACCAGAGCTCGCTCGAAAATTTTTTTAAACAGTGGTCTGATCTTCAAAGTTGTCAGGTACTGTCAAGTACAACTCACAGTGACCCTACGAACAACAGGTCTGAATTCTGTCCCATTCTGTGCCAACTTCACAATCTCTGACACATTCGAGCCCATTGCTGCAGTCACTGTGTCAGTCCCTCTTGTTGAGAATCATCCTCACTTTTCCAAGTATGATGTCCCTTTCTAAGGAATAGCCTCTCCAGCAACATGCTCAAAATATGTGAAATGGAGTTTCACCATCCTTGGCTCCAAGGAGCCCTCTGGCTGCACCCTTTTTGAGACATCTGTTTGTTCCTTTGGCTCTCCAGGGGATGTTCAGTAAGCTTAGCCACACCACAGCTCAAAGGCATTGGTTCTTCTCCTGTCATCCTTATTCTGTGTCCAGTTCTCAGATGCCTAGCACATGACTGAAAAGACCACGGCTTGAATCAAGCGCACCATAGACTTTCTTTCAATTTGCATCATTTCTCCTCTGTACCTTGGAGAGGTCCTTGACAGCAGGCTTTCCCAATGTTATACGTCTTTAGATTTCTTGACTATGGCTCTCAGGGATTTTGAATGTGGGTCCAAGTAAGATGAAATCATTTACTATTTCAGCCATTCTTACATCTATCATGATGTCTACTGTCCCAGTGGTGAGGGGTTTTGCTTGCTTGATGTGTAGAGGTAATCCGTATGAAGGGCTTCAGTCTTGGATCTTCTGCAGCAAGTGTCTCAAGTCCTCCTCACTTTCTGCAAGCACAGTCGCGTCATTTGCATAGTGCAAGTTGTTGCTGTATGATGGAGACGTTTATAATAGGATGAGACTACAGATAATTGATGAGAGAACAACTATAGTGACCTCAGCTGCTCAAGCCAAGAAGAACTCAGAGGTTTCTGCCTTGAGTAACTGAGAGGATGGGAGTGCTGTTTAATAACAAGGGGAAGTAAGAAAAGAGAAGTTTCATTTTGGACACATTAGACTGAATTTGAGTCATTAAAAGGTACATCTCTGAGTAAGCATCTAAGTTTGAAACCTTTAGCTGCTGTTGGGGACAGATGGAGAGAAGAAAAAGAGGGAAAGGAACTGCCTGGAGGAAGACTGAGTGCTGGCAGTGTTGTCTGTAGTGAATTGGGCTGCCAACCCAATTGGCTCACATCTTGAGCAGTTCGAATCCCCCAGCAGCTCTGAGGGACAAAAATGGGGGCATCCCCTTCTATGTCAAATTCAGTAAATGGAGTGACAATAGAAACATCAGGCAAAGGAAAATCCCAGGGAGAAGAAAAAATTATTATACATAAAGGAAGGAGTGCTCAGACTGTATGGTCCCTCCTGAAATTCCCCTAACGTGGCAATAAAGGAATAAAACAAGTATACAGGGGCAAAGTTTTCTTTCAAGAATTATTAAAACCATCCTTAGAAGTGGGGATCGGAAAACTTGAACTTGTTTACTTTCGGCACGTCATCAGGAAAGATCAGGCACTAGACAAGAATCTCACGTTTGGCAGAAAACAGAAGTCCCCCTCAGTATGACAGGTTGACATGGTAACTGCAGCAACCAGCTCTGCGTACCTACTGTCTTGAAAACGTCCCAGGACCGGGCCCCGCTTAGTTCTGTTACACACAATGACACTGTGAGATGGAGCTGAGCTGGCTCCATGGCAACTAAAACTCCAGCCAAGACGCAAAGATTAACAAGATCTAAGGAGAAAACGGAAGTGGCTGCATTGAGAGCTGCAAAAGCATCTGGGAAGACGTAAAGAGAAATTAAAGTGGCATCTAAGATAGGATGTAGTAGCATTTGTGGTCAGATTGTGGGGTTCAGAGGAGTAATTTTAAAGTTTCTGGTTGTTGTTGTTAGGTGCTGTTGAGTCAAGTATGACCCATAGTGACCCTATAAACAACAGCTCTGAACCCTGTCCTATCCAGTGCCATCTGTAAAACACAGGTTGTTGATGAGTCTTCCACCAATCTCAATACCACACTTTTCTTCATAAAGTCAAGCTTCTCTGATGGTTAACTTTGCATACACACTGAATTGGTATGGATTGCAGATACAGCCCTGATAAACACCTTTCTTGGTCTTAAACCATGCAGTGTTCCCTTGCTCTGTTTGCACAACATCTTGGTCTAGGTATAGGTTTAGCATGAAGACAATTAAGTGCTCTGGGATTCCCATTCTTCTCAATGTTAGCCATAACTTGTTATGATCCACATAGTCAAATGCCTTTGCATAGTCAGCAAAACACAGACATATGACATCCTCCGATATTCTCTGCTTTAGCAATGATATCTCTGGTGTCACACCCTCTTCTAAATCTGGCTTGAATTTTTGGCAGTTCTCTATTGATGCATGTGATATAAGTGATATTGTTCAGTAATTTCCACATTCTGTGGGATCTCCTTTTGTAGAAATGGGAATAAATATGGATCTCTTCCAGTTAGTGGGCCAAGTAGCTGTCTTCCACATTTGTTGACACAGACCGATGAGGCACATCCCGGGTTGCACTGTTTGTTGAAACATGTCAGTTGGCATCCCATCAATTCCAGGGGCAGCTAGCTAGCTATTTCTTCCTCCCTCTCTTCCTCCCTCTCTTCCTCCCTCCCTCCCTCCTTTCCTTCCTCTTTCTTGTGCCTTCAGTGCAGCTTGAACTTCCTTCCTTCATTACTTGAACTTCATTCCTTCATATGCTACTTATTGAAATCGTTCTGTGTCAAACCAATTCTTTGTGGAACTGTGACTATGTGAATTCCTTCCATCTTTTTTTTTTATCAGTGAAAGTGGTTTTAATTTTCTTTTTTTAAAATTCATTTTAATGAAAGTTTACAGAGACTTTGGATTTCCATTCATTCATTGTTGCATTTTTCTCCCTGCCCACCCTTCCCGCCCATTCACTCTTCCCTTTGAAAAATAAAAGAAAAAGCCTTTCATTGTTATACAATCCCTCCCCCCAAGTCCATTCCACTATACAGCCTTCATTCTGGACTTCCATCATAACAATAATAACTAATCATAAATCCTTTTTAAACAGTTATCTTCTGTCATCTGTTTCAGTGCAGTCTACATTATTTAGCCCCTCTTTCTTAGTCTCCCCCCAACCCCTACATCCCTTCCATCTTCTTTTGAGGCTTACTGGATCATCCAAGCATTTGCCCATGAATTAAATAGTGTGTGTTGTTGCTTTATGCCATCAAGTTGAACTGACCCATAGCCTCCTCCTTTTTTCAAAACCTCGAGTAGGTTTTCAGAAGCAGGGAGGAGACTTCCCATCGTTCTACCACAGAGTAGCTGGTGGATTTGAACCAGGGAACTTTGGGATTATAGCACCACTTCTTACCACTATGCTACCAGAGCTCCCTTAAATTGTTGTTGTTGTTTGCTTTCCAGTCGAATATGACTCATAGCGACCCTGTGAATAAAAGACCTGAAGCCTTTCTATAACTATCATTGTTTCTCAAAGTTCATAGATCTTCCAGAGGCCTGTGGTTTAGGAGGTGGATGCCACTCCTGCTTCTCCCTTAAATAGCATGTAATTATAAAAAAAATATATTGACAAGGATCTATATGACACTTGATTGATCTCCAGGGTTATTTGTGTGTATGTGTGTGGGGAGGGTGATGAAAAGAATATAAATAAGAGGTTATGTTTTCCATAAGAAAGTACGAGAGATAAGGATACATATATTTGTTTTTGCAAAACAAAAGACTGAAATGATTAAATATTTTTACACTTCCCTTAAAGTTTGAAAGTGAAAATATCCCAATGAAAATATTTTTCCTGAGAATGGTTATGCCATAGAAGATAAGCGGGAATGGGGTAAAAGGACCAGAAGGGAGAGCTGCATTTCAGCGAGCATAACGATTTACATACTGTGACTTTTGACCTTTAGATATTTAACATACTCATAAAATAAATATATGTGGTTCAAGTCCACCACGTGCTCTGTGGGAGAAGGATGGGCAGTCTCCTCCTGTGTGATTAACTGCCTCTGAAAACCTGCTGGAGGGTCAGCTGTGGGTTGTTTCGACTCTATGGTACACAACAACCACCACCTAAAATAAAGTTTTATCTTAAAACTGATGGAAGATTAAACCCTTAAGATTGAATACAAGTAAAAATAAAACTGATTTCAGTCACACACGAGATTAAAAACAAAACCCATTTATAGTAACTTTCAAACAAAGGATCTGAGATTTAAGTGAGATTTACACTAGAATACGAAATAATTTGAACGTACTACACCAATGCCACTATTAACAACACAAGTAAACTTAAAAGGGTAAAGTTTAAGTTCAGATCCTTTGTTTGAAAGTTACTATAAATCAAAAGGGCCGAACTCGCTCAGCATATCTTAAGCTCAAGGAACTAAAGAACAAATTCAAACCTCGAGTTGCTATAATCAAGGATGCTTTCATGATCCAGGAAGTATTAAAAGAAGATGGAAGGAATATACTGAGTCACTGTATCAAAAGGAACTGGAAGACACAGAAGAATTTCATGAAACAACATATGAGCAAGAGCCTATGGTGATGAAAGAAGAAGTTCAGGCTGCTTTGAAGGAAA
>NW_006399761.1:24615992-24650299 GCF_000299155.1 Elephantulus edwardii | reverse complement strand
GGAGTTTAGGGCTGTTGTACATAGAGTCGCTATGAGTAGCAAGCGACTCGACGGCACATAACAACAAGTGTAAATCTCATGTTTAATAGTAGGGTATACAGGGTATGAATTGAAAATAGAAATAGAGATAAAGATGTGGTGAATGTCATGTGCCATCAAGGCAACTGTCACCTATATCTACCGTGTGACTGTCAGGTCAGAACCTATGCACCAGCCTCGTTGACTACCACCAGCCTCAGGCCCATGACTGCACTCAGTGTATCAGTGCATCCACTCTCACTGGCCCTCTACCTTTCCCAGCACGACATCCTTGTCTAAGACTGGCCCCTACTATTTGAAACAAAGTCCCCCCCCTCCATTGTGTAAGGAGCATGCTGGCTGTGCTTCCTCCAAGGCAAATCTGTTCATTCATTTGGCAATCAATGGGATATTAGGTACTCTACAAACAGACGGTTACCTGGATGAGCCACTAGGTTGTGCCAAGAAATCTGGAGGACAGCCAGCTGGCCAGCTGACTGGAAAAGGTAGATATTTGTTCCCATTCCAAAGAAAGGTGACCCGACAGAGTGCGGAAATTATCGAAAAATACCATTAATATCACATGCAAGTAAGATTCTGCTGAAAATCATGCAAAAACGTTTGGAACAATATGTCAACAGAGAACTGCCAGATGTGCAGGCTGGATTTAGAAGAGGTTGTGGTACTAGGGATATTACAGTTAATGTTAGAAGGATCTTGGCAGAAAGCAGAGAGTACCAGAAGAATATCTATCTGTGCTTCATTGACTATGCAAAGGCTTTTGACTGTGTGGATCACAACAAGCTGTGGCTGACTCTGAGAAGAATGGGAATCCCAGAACATCTGATTGTGCTAATGAGAAACCTATACTTGGACCAAGAGGCTGTCGTCAGAACAAAACAAAGAGACATTACATGGTTCAAAATCAAGAAGGGGGTCCGTCAGGGATGTATTTTGTCTCCATACTTTTCAATCTGTATGCAGAACAGACCATCTGAGACGCTGGGCTGTATGAAGAGGAATGTGATATCAGGAATGGTGGAAGAATCGTCAACAACCTGTGTTATGCAGATGACACAACCCTGCTCACTGAAACTGAGGAGGACCTGAAGTGCTCGATGCAGAAGGTCAAGGACTGCAGCCTCCTATATGGATTGAAGCTGAACATAAAGAATACAAAGATTCTCACCGCTGGGCCAACTGGCAGCATCAGTATGGATGGTGAAGAGATTGAGATAGTTAACAGTTTTAGTTTACTTGGTTCCACAGTCAACACTTTGGGTAACAGCAGCCAGGAAATCAGGAGATGAATTGCATTGGGAAAGTCAGCTGTGAGGGACCTCTCAAGAGTACTGAAGAGCAACAATGCCAGGCTGGAGACTAAGGTGCGCCTGATCTGGGCTATAGTCCTCGCAATTACGTGCTATGCATCGGAGAGTTGGACAGTGAATAGGGATGACAGAGAATTGATGCTTTTGAGCTGTGGTGCTGGAGAAGAGTGTTGAATATACCATGAACTGCTAGGAGAACAAATAGGTTTGTCCTGGAGAAGGTGAAGCCGGAATGCTCCTTGGAGTCAAGGATTCTGAAGCTTCATCAGACATACTATGGACATGTTGCAAGGAGGGACTGGCCCTTGGAGAGGAACATCATGTTTGGGAGAGTGGAGGGGCGGCGTAGGAGAGGAAGACCCTCGATGAGATGGATTGATTCTGTGAGTGCAGTGGTGGGAATGAGTGTGTTTGAAGCGGCGAGGTTGGCCCAGGATAGAACGACGTTTAGGGCCCTTGTACATAGGGTGGCTATGAGTTGCAAGCAACTCAATGGCACATAACACCACCACCAACAAACAACATTCAAATGTATCAATTCTTCTATCTTCTTTATTCAATATCTAATTCTCAGATACATAGCAAGTAAATTAAAAGATCATGACCTAGACTAGGCAAACCTTAGTCTTTAATCTGATATCTTTGCTCTATAGCATCTGACTCAAGCCAAAGTCTTTCCAGTGATCTGCTATGTATCTGAGAGCTGGGCGATGACTAAGGATGACAGAAGAAAAATTGATGCCTTTGAGTTGTGGTGTTGGAAAACATTGTTGAATATCCCATGGACTTCCAAAAGACAGATATGTCCTGGGGAAAATGAAACCAGAGTGCTCCTCATAGGCTAGGATAACAAAGCTTCATCTCTCCTACTTTGGACATGTTGCTAGGAGAGGTTAATCCTTGAGAAGAGACATCATGCTTGGAAAGGTGGAGGGAGGGTCAGTGAAGGAGAAGACCACCTTCAATGAGATGGATTGACATAGGGTGATTCAGGGACTGATCTGCATTTGTCCTTGCATATTCATTCTTATTCAGGAGAAAGACTCTCAACAGTGTCAGGTCACATCAACCTACTAAAAAATACCTAACAGCTTCCCATTTGGACTAAAACAACCCAGCATCTTTACAATGGCCTCGAAGGTCCTGTCCTCCCGTCCCATTTCTGACTACTCTGTCTTTCTGATCTCCTACTTACTATTTTCCTCTTCACTCTGCTGCAGACTGTTGTTCTGTTTCTCAGCATTCCAGGCATTCTCCTCTCCCAGCTTTGCATCGATTTTTCTTTACCTGTGAGGATTTCCTCTCAGATCCCCCCAGGGTCAGCCCCTCACCCCTTCAGGCCCTTGTTCTAAAGTCACTATTTGAATTTGCCACCAAGCTCCTTCGGTCCCATCTCCCTTCTCTGTTTAATCTTTGTCTTTCTGTAGCCCGTGTACCTATTACTTTCTTTAATTTTTACTTAACTTTCAGATTGGGACTACATTTTCCACTCCTGCTCCACTATCTTTGTAATTATATTTCTAAGTAATGCATTAAAATCCTTCAAACAGTTCAAGAAAATCTAAGCCTTGAGATTGTTCTGGGGATGTGGTAGTGTCTGGTTTTTAAATCTTCCTGATTTCCCTCTTATAAAAGAAAAGAACAGCAAAGCCAAGAATCGTCCAACAGCATCTACAGTAAAATTAGTTCAGAAAGGACCAGATTCATTTCAAATCTTCAAGGTGTCATAATGGATTGACAGAGAAGGCAAAGGCTCGGAGAGTTTGACAAACATAAAATTGTCAGCAGGTCCTCATTTGGCCAAGCAGCTAGCTGTCTTCTGAAAAAGGTCTGCTGCTATTGTGCCTTACACGTTGTGCTGCTAATCAAAAGATCAGCAGTACAATCCATCAGCTACTCCCTAGGAGAAATATGGATTGTGGCCCCCTAAAGATTTACTGTTTCTGAAACCCTATGAAGAGTCATTAGTAGTTGGAATCAACTCAAAGGCTTGGATTTTTGGCTTTAGGTTTGTTTGGGGATTCTCCTCCCCCTCAAAGAATAGCAGTAGACTTAGGAGAGAGTCTGAAGGAGCCAACAGGCAGTCAAGTATGAAGACACCACAGACAAGTCTGAATGCTGGAGCTGAATGGCCTGAGCACCATACCAGGAAAAATCCCTGTGCTGAGGAGAAAACTCCTGAGTAAGGACACGCAGGATGACACAAATTTAAAAATACAGTTAAAATGGGGTGAATGAGCACAGTAGGACAATTTTTTAAAAATTCAAGTGTATGTGTGAGAGTGTGTGTGTGTGTGTGTGTGTATGTGTCCATTTTTTATCAACTCAGTTATGTTCCAAACATCAGATTGTTATGTAAAACTGGTGTCATGTAAGGAGGACCTGAGCTTTCTTTATCTGCAACATTTCTCAAGGTTTTGTTTGCAGTGAGCAATTTTAAGAGAAAAACCAAAACAAAGCAATACCTTTTTTCTCTGATAGACAGGTTTCAGGCTTGTTTTCACTTCCTATAAAAGGAGCGACCCCTGCAAGCTCAGTTTTTCTCCTGTAGTAGCGCCCAAAGCATGTACAGACATCTATGATGGGGTCTTTGTATCTACATCATCTCAGACTCACGCACTGATGCACATCAGCTTCCTGAGACAGTGAATCATAACAGGAGAGGACTTCCCATCCTTCTCCAGGTGAGCCACTGGCGGATTTGAGCTGCTGGAGATGCAGCCTTGGAGTCAGCAGTGCAACCCCCTACAGACGATGCCACCAGACCACAGGATACAGGAAATGTGAGGAAGCAGTGACGGCAAACATCCTCACACGGACACTCCGGCTGCTGCTTTTACACTGAGTAATACTAAAACCCTCTGTCTTTGATCAGGGCTCTCACACCTTCACACCCGTGAAACGGCAACATGCCTGGCCATGCACACTTATGGACAGAAGCTAGAAAAGCCATCGCCATCCTGGATACTTCTCCCTTCCAAAAATAAAGGGTGGGTTTCTCTTAAAATGAGCAAAGGAAAAGGATCAAAATCTAATCTCAACATTATTTTGTGACAATAATAATAAACTTTCAGACAATGAAAGCATGCCATAAAACCATGCTCCCTCAAAAGGAACAAAAGCTCTATTGTTAGGACGAAATGAACTGAGACAGAACTGATATGACAGCAACAAGTATTTGTTGTTTAATAAAAGGAAAATAGTAATAACAATTTTAAAAACATAGAAGTGAAATTCTTTTAAAAAATATTCAGTAAACAATCATACAGAAAAGGATTTTTTTAAAAAATTATGACTATAGCTAATAAACCAACAAATAATATTTTAAAAGAAATGGAAGTTGAGAATTAAGAACTTTAAAAAAAAAAGTGAAGAGAAAAAATTCAGGAAGAAATTAAATTTATAGATGGTAAAGAAGGTCCAACATACACACAGAGGATCATAATATTTTTTTTTCCTGCCAACTGCTTTGCAGCTTGTGATGTGTTGAAAAGATTGGATGGATATCCTACGGACTACTAAAGAACAAGCACACATCTTGGAGAAGTGTAAGTAGGGTGTTTTGTGGAGGCAAGCACAGTGAAACTTCATCCCACCTATTTTGGGCATGTTGTTAGAAGGGGCCAGTCCTTGGGAAAAGACATCACATTTGGAAAGGTGGAGGGTCAGCAAAAGAGAGCAAGACTCCCAACAAGATAGACTGACACAGTGACTGAAATAATGAGCTCAGGTGTGTCAGAGGTGATGAGGATGGTGCAGGATAGGACAGAGTACTTGTTCAGATCCTACTTCCACTAGGTGTCTTGCAGTTGTCTTGACAACATCTAACAACAACATGAATAAAATATGTGAATAAAAAATTTCAGAGAAAATGATCTTAAAATATGTATTTTAAATGGTGAAATCATGATGTATGTTCCACCTTATTAATACACTAAATATTTAACTAAATGTTTAACTCCCATAATTCAGAGTATTTTGAAACATGAACAAGTGTTACATGAAATATATTTGATTGCTGTTGGTGACAGAGTCCTAAGTACAGCTGATATTGCTATGAGTTCATGCCTTCCTTTATAATTAAAATAAGTGCTAAATCTTAGTACAATTTAGTGACTCAATTTTTAGGGTGAGTAACTCTCCCAAACCCCAAAGCAATTAAACAGGATACTAAAAATAGTAATTCAGGAAAATTTTTCTGAGCTAAAGATCTGAACCTAAATAGTAAAAAAGGCAACATGGGTTCCTGGGGGAAAATTTTTTAAAAACCAATATTAAGGCATTATTTAGTAAAACTAATGTTCTTAAGAGAAAAAAGGGGAAAGTCCTTTGGCCATCAAATAAAAGACCAAATCACGTATTTTTTAATATAAAAAATAGAAATTAAAATCGCTATCATGTTGCTAAAATACCTTTTGCCAGAAGACACATATATTCAAAACATTTGTGAACAAAAGGGAAAAAGAGTCATGTGATAAATTTTTTTGCAGTATTCACGCTATCTTGGAGGTTTGCCTGTACAAAACTGTTGAAAACTGGAAGGAAAAGACAGTCTCTCTTCCGCCATCTAGAGGCAAACTTTTACTATCTTGTATTTTTCCAATTGGATATAAGCATGTATATTAATTATTCCTTGAGTTTTTATACCTTTAGACAACTTTTTTCTCAAATTTTTTTCTGCTCCTTTGAGACATAAAATTGGCCAAAGATCACAATCTTTACTGTTTAAAAATAAGGCAAGAATAACTAGTTAGTAGCTATTCTAAATACCAGCATTATCTGCTTTTGTAAACTAAGAAATATCAAAAATGATTTTTTTTCATTTATTCAATCCTCACCAGTTAAACAGATCACAGATATTGAGGTTTTTATTACAAACTTTATAAACATACTGTGACTCGTTTTCCCCCTCTGAACAGGAAAAAATATCTGCTGTCAAAGTTATTCATAGAACTTTACTAAAAAACGATACAGACAAGTTTGACAATAATAAAGACAAAGTGAAGTAACAATTTATAAGCTACAAAAAATAAGGCTATTTAAAAAATTGTGTGTATGCACATCCCAAAACTTCTCCAACAGGGTAAAAAGGGAAGCCACAGACTGAGAAAAAGTATTTGGTAATGACATATCAGATAAGGGACTTCTATCCAGAATTTATAAACTACTTGAGCACCACAACAAGATAAAGGTAAATAATCCATTAGAGAAATGGGCACAGGATATGAACAGACACTTCACCAAAGAAGACATTCAGATGGCTAACAAGCACATGAAGAATGTTCAAAATCCCTAGCTCTGAGAGAGATGCAAATTGAAACAACTATGAGGTATCATCTCACCCCAGTCAGAATAGCAAAATTTAACAGAACAGCTAGGAACAAATGCTGGTGAGGTTATGGAGAGACTGGAACCCTTATTCACTGCTGGTGGGAGTGTAAAATGGTGCAACCACTGGGGAAGGTGGTATGGTGCTTTCTCAAAAAGTTGCAAATAGAGATACCATTTGACCCAGCAATTCCACTACTGGGAATATACCTCAAAGAGACCATAACTGATATCCAAGCAGATATATGCACACCCATGTTTATCGTGGCTTTGTTCACAATAGCAAGGAGTTGGAAACAACCCAGGTGCCCATCAACAAATGAATGGATGGAGAAGCTGTGGTTTATCACACAATGGAATACTATGCTGCATTGAAAAACAAGGAACTTATGCAATATTATTCAAAATGGGTGACCCTGGAGGACATTATGCTGAGTGAAGTATCTCAGTCACAAAAGGACAAATACTGCATGGTGCCACTGTTATAAAACAGGACTGACCTCCAGGTTGGGGGGGATGATTGAGAAAGATGGGTTCAATAATGTATACCGCATTGAAACAGATGAGGGAGAAAACTGTTTAAGAGGGATGTGTTATTAGGTCTTTTTGTCACGACAGGAGTCCAGAGCAAAGGCTGCATAGTGGAGTGGACCTGGGGGAGGGATTGTAAAACAATGAAAGAATTTTTCTTTTACTTTTCCAAGAGGGTAGTGTACAAGGGGGGTAGGGTTGGGAGGGGAGAAAAGTGCAACAATGAATGAATGGAAATCCAAAGTCTCTGTAAATTTTCATTGAAATTAATAATAAATTTTAAAAATATTTTTAAAAATTGTGTGTAGATGAGTATGTATTGACAAAAATTTCTTTTAACAAGAATGCAACCCCGTCCTTCTAAAACCAACACTGAGAATACACAAGCATATTCAGGCATGTAATGGTTAGTACAGTATATTTTATAAAGCAGTAAGAGAATGTTATAAGACTGTATAATGAGGTATTAAATCTTTCTGCAAATATAACTTAAAGGAGTTTGAGTTTAGCTGGCTTCTGTTGGCTGTCCGATTCTCCCACTTAATCTACCATACTCCTTTTTCTATAGTACGTTGGAATAAACTACCTTCTCTTGATTTTTTTTTTTTTAAAAAAGGTTGTGTAAGGTATTGATTACCTAGGTCCAAATGTTGAAAATCTTTGCTACTCAAATTATTAGAATTATCTTGAAAAATATTGTCCATAAGAAAACTCCCTGATATACTTAGGGACATACTAAGTTTATAAACAAAGTCAAAGATTATTTTTTTTCCTCTTCTTTATCATATATACACAGACCTATTTACGCATGAGTGTGTGAATGTTGTCATTAGCTGCTGTTAACTCTGCTTGCAGTGGCTTTATTCAGGACACAATGAAAGACTGTCTGGGCTGAACCATCCTCACAAGGTTGTCAAGCCAGAATCCATCATTGTGACTACAGTGTTAGTACATCTCACCAAGTGGCTCTGTAAAAGGAGCAGTGGTAACATGGGGAAGGCCAAGTCTGACTTCTGCCTGCTTCATAAAGGGCAGCTGTCACCATCAATAACATCTACAGTATGAAACATATAGTTCCATGGGTCAGACATGCTACATCCCGTGCTCCTGATCCTATTTCTATGACTCATTGTGCCCAATGTTTGTTACAAGCTGACTCATAGACTTAACTCACAGTTGTGGGGGGTTTTAGGGAAAATAGGTTGAGGAGTAGCAGGGGAGCTCTGGTGGCCTAGTGGTAAGGAGCTGCAACTACAATCCCAGAGGCGCACGGTTCGAATCCACCAGATGCTCTGCCAGGGAAGGAGGGACAATCTCCTCCTGTACCAGTCAGATCTGATTTGATGGTACACACACAAAAAAAATAATAAAAATTTAAAAAAAGGAAAATGGGGGGAAAAAAGAAAGGTTGAGGAGTAGGGGAGAGAAAAAGGATATCACATAGTGAAAGTCCCGGTTTAGTGAACAGCAGCCTCAAGCCAGACTAACAGACATAATTCCTCAACTAGTTCAGACCGCTTCTCAGTCAACAACTGGAAGTCTAGGTTCAATTCAGCTGCACAGAGTTTCTACTTAACTTTGGCTCCATCTCCAGGATTCTCTCAAGCTACACCTTGCCAGTCTCTTCACAGTTTGGAAAGCACTCTCTTATATTGGTTCCACAGCTGTTAATGATTTGCAAAACCATGTATCTGCAGTTAAGGGAGCTGGAAATCACACCCCCAGTGAGGGCTAACAGAATGGCTAGAAAAGCCATTTTTAAGTGTTGTAACACCACAGGTTTCCTTGCCCTACTTTGCCTCTACTTCATGAAACATCATAGCCTCCAATATCAGTGGATTTCTCCTAATGGTGTCCAAAAAGAGCAAGTCTAACAATGTATGTGTGTATATGGCATCCTAGTGATAAGCAGCTGCACTGCCAAACCGAAGGGATATGGTTCAAATCTACCAGCTGCTCCAAGTGAAAAGGATGCGCAATCTCCTCCCGTCACAGTCTTTGAATACTTGCTGGAGTGTCAGCTATAGGTCAGTTCCAACTCAAAGGTACAAAACAACAATATGCATGTATGCCTATACACACAAACACAGCATGAGAGACACACACACATACTTAACCTCTAATACCCAGACCATTTCTTCTGAATAAAAGGATTAAGTTCATAGGTAACCTATTAAAAATTTTTAAGGAATAAAAAGAGTATAACTTTCTTCTTAATATGTAATAGAAAATCTTACCAGGAAATTGCAGGGCTAATTGAGAGAATGTGAATATACAAAATTTTCAAACATATTAATTTATAACTGATTTTTAATCATCACAATATAATGCCACATGGTAAAAGCAATCTTTCACAAGTTAATATGACAGCTTTCTTGAAGAAAATGCAGTAAAGAATGAGAAATTGATCATGGCTATTTTAAAGATCAGCCTTTAAAGTGGTTAAAAATTCTTTCTAAAAAAAAAATTATTTCTAACAAAAGAACACCTGTGTCTTTCATGTAAATAGTTTTAAATTTTGTTTAGGGGCGTTCTGTCCTCTAAAATGATCCATTTAATTGCATGATTTACAAAAAAGGTTTTCATATATAACCTGAAGAGAGACAGCCTATTTTTAGAAGAAAGGTGAAGACCAGCCCTAAGGTCAGCATGGTAAGACCAAAGCCCACGCTCTCCATGAGACGGAGAAGGGACCGAGCGTGTTGGGGATCCTTGCAGGCAGCCCAGGTTCCAATATTACAAAGGGTGGAATGTGCGTCACATGCTTTTGTCTAACATATAACTGAGGTATTAGGTCTTCTGAAAGTAATCTTGAGTATAACTAAAAACTATACTCATCTCCTCATTCAAACTTTTAAGTACCTACCATATGCACAATCCCATGTTAAATATTAAGGGAGTACAAAGATTAATTTTAAAATAGCTCAAACTCTCCAGGAGTCTACAGTCTAATGAGTTATAGAGAGTTTAATGGAAGTTTAACATAAACTATAGAAATTGCAAGTAAGGATCTGCCCGATTGAGATAAATCACCTTATTTCTTAATTTAATGGCTATCTGTATTTTGCTAGCTGGGAAAAACTGTTACTTTTAGGATTGTTCTAAACTTGATTTCCCCCACCACCACCCCCGGACATCCCTTAACTATGTTATATCAAGTTTCTGACTGGACTTCTTGAACAGAATGCGATTTGAATGAAAAGTTTACAGGGCAGACTGGTTTTCCATTCAACCATCCACACGATTTGTTTTATGACACTGACATTCTGACAGCACTCTCCCCAGCTGCTCTGTGATTGTTTCTATTTGTCCTTCTCAGTCTCTTCTGCCTTTTGGATTTGGTGGCTGTTGTTAGGTGCCCTCGAGTTGAGTACAGCTCAAAGTGACCCTGGGAACAAGTGACCTGAACCTGGTCCTGTGCCCTCCCCACATCCCTGACACACCTGAGCCCATTGCTGCCGTCACTGTGTCAGTTCATCTTGTTGAGGGTCCTCTCTTCACTGACCTTTTACCTTTCCATGCATGATGTCCCTTTATTCTAGCAGCATGCCCCAAGTATGTGAGCCGAGGCTTCACCATCCTTACCTCCAACGAGCACTCTCATGATATAGTGGTAAGAAGTTGGGCTGCCAACAAATAGACATGGTTTGAATCCATCAGCTGCTTCATAAGAGAAAGGTGAGCAGTCTCCTCCCGTGAGATTTACGGTCTCTGAACACAAGCTGGGGGGCCAGCTCTAAGTTGTTCCAGCTCAATGGTACCAGTAACCACCCTGCCTTTGCTGTTTCTGAGCTTCCCCTTGGGCAAAAGCTGCCCCATTTCATCTCATGTGGCTGAGTGTCCCGAGGAGGAAGTACCTCTCTAGTGTTAGGATCGCTTGCCTTTTAGGACTGTCAATCTTTGGCTGACGGTTGAGCCACAGGGAGAATTCAGTTCCAGGTTCAATGGATGACTTAAGGCCATACTCTCAGGGGTCGCATTCATCACGACGGGACACCTGGGCATTTTTATGATGTTCAGCTTTCTGCCACATTTCCCCCACACTTTGTCCAGGCCCTTAAATGTGATTTTTTTTAAACAGAAGTAGCCAGGCACCACCGAGTTCTTCTGGTCTCTGTGCTGTGGAGGCCATAGGACCGTTACTGCCCTGGACTAGCTGCTCCCAAGAGTCTGAGTCTCATCCCTCTTCTTTGCACACAACAGGGAGAGACCAACAGTCATACTGAGATGACCACCCAAAAGCTTTTAAGGTGTGAGTCTCTCATCATACTGGGGTGCTCTAGAGGCGAGAAGCTGAGCTACAATCCCAAAGGCGCACACCAGACGCTTCACTGAAGGAGGGGCAGTCTCCTCCTGTGCCAGCTGGATCTGACTCAATGGTACATGGGAAGAAAAAAGAGCCATAATTATGCCATTTTATACCAAGATACTAGTATAAAAACTTTCCTAATATACACAGCAGGCAGCCTGGCAGCTCAGTGGGAAGGAGTCACAGTGTCGAACAGAAAACATGGCTCGGATCTGCCAGCCTCCCCAGGACAGAAGGATGGGCAATGGCCTCCAAACGCCCCTGAAGGGTCAGTTCATGAGATGAATCTGACTCAACACATTAAAACTAATCTGGACTAAAACTTAGTATAAAAGAGAAAATGATGATAGCATGCATATTTTAAAATTATTTAAATTTAAAAACATGAAGAAATGTAAATTTATAAGCTATTGTTGTTGTTAAGTGCCGTCGAGTTGTAGACAACTCATTTAACGACCCTATGAACAAAAGACCTGAACACTTACTTGTGTAACTTTCGTCGTTTTTCAATGTTCATAGTTTTCGAAGGCAAGCCATTTCAGAAGTGGATGCCACTCTTGCTTCCAAGCTTGATTTAATCGGGGAGCTCCACCAAACACTGTCCACCAGGGGTAACCATTATCGCATTTGATACATCAGTGTCACAGTGTTTAGCATCACGGAAACCATGAGTTATCTCTGTACAGCAATGCACAGACCAGTGCTATACCACTTGGAGGAATATATGACAAAAACAACTTAAACCAGGCCTGAGGGCTGCAGATTAAAACACCCACCCTGGGCCTGGTAGCTTAACTTTCTGTCCACTAGGTCAATGTAGTTCTCTGTGTTGTCCTTGTAATTGTTGTGAAGTGCCCTCGAGTCGTAGACAACTCATAGCAACCCTATGAACAAAAGACCCGAACACTTGTGTAAGTTTGGTCGTTTCTCCAAGTTCATAGTGTTTCTGGAGGCAAGCCATTTAGGAAGTGGATGCCACTCTTGTTTCCAAGCTTGATTTAATCGGAGAGCTCCTCCAGAAACTGTCCACCATGGGTAACCATTATCGCACATCAGTGTCACAGTGTTCAGCATCACAGTAACAAGTTACCTCTGTACAGCAATGCACAGAGCAGTGCTACACCACTTAGAAGAATGTTTGACAAAAAACAATATAAACCAGGCCTGAGGGCCCCAGGCCAGAGGGTCCTAATGTGTTTTTAACTAGCAGGCTTTATCACTTTGCCTCACTCCCTTTAACAAATCAGCTTTCCACCCTAATGCTCACCAATCTTGGCCAACAAGTTTTGTTGTTTTAAGAACTTGTTTTTATTACTTATTTTCTTAATGGTTCAAATGTTTTATTTTAAAAACTTAGCAAAACTAGTTTGATGATTCATCATGTGAGATGGCTTTCAGAGGAAAAAGTAAACAATAATGTACTTTAAAAAAATATTTATTGATTCATGCTTTCCAGAAAAATCTTTTCAAATCACCAAATCTCTATTCTCAATACTAAGCATGTTTTTTCCACCAAAAATGATGTAATACTATATATTATTCTAATTAAGTTGTGATTCTCAAATACTTTTTTTTAAAAAAAGAAAGCTCAGACTATGCAGCAATCAGATCAACTGAATGGGCATAACTGACCAGGTGGATGAAAGCTTTCCAGGCAGCAGAGGTTTTCACTCAAGAGCCCTGCCCTTATCAGAGATGTTTCCACAGCAGCTCTGGCGGGGGACAAACGAGGCTGCAAGAGCAGCACTGGTGGGCGAGGGGGCCGTGCTGACTCAGTGTTCTTCGTGAACAGTTTTCTCCTCTGCATTTCCTTCACTGAGTTCATCTTTCTCCTTGCAAGAATCCTGGCTGCTGGTATCAAGAATATCATTTTCTTCCTCATTCTCTGTCTCTTCTACTTTTTCTTCATTAAAGCTGGAGGGAGAAATGATCAATCTTTCAAAGGAAAAATGACTTGGTAAACAAACCCTCTGCTGTGTGGTGGATCATGAAGTTTAGCTTCCTCAAATATGAGTTCCACTTTGTTTTACACACACACACACACACACACACTCTCTCTCTCTCTCTCTCTCTCTCTCAAAGACAATTGAGAAATTATTCTTCTGAGAACTATTTTATTTCAAACCCTGAATGACTCTTTAAATTTCACTTTTAAACCACACTATTGTCATGAATCAGAAATTTAACTTACTTTGCTTTAAAAAACAAAATACTTCACCACTGTGTAATGCTTTAAATGTGTCAAACATCAAAAATATCAGTATGCTTTGCAACCTTTCCCATGTGGTCCATTAGGTAAAAGATCTTTTTAAAATCTACAGTACTGTATGTTTTGTTGCAGGTAAGAATCTTTCAAAGGTAAACTGTTCAGACATTGTGCATATGTTACCTTTCTTTATCTTCAGTGAAATCTTTCCTCTCTTGCTTGCTGAGGTTCTCAAGTATTTTTCCGCTTCGGCCCTTCTTTAAAACAAACTCATCACATATTCCTAGTGCTTTTAGCGTGTTAGAATAATGCTTTTCTGCTGCCATTCTTGCATTTTTCTATAGGAAAGACAAACCTTTTTAGATGAGAACAAAGGATTTTTAAAATTCCATTAAAAATGTATGAGTTTAAAGTTTCAGTGAAAATTAAACTCCAAAATTTCAACTAGTTAAAAACAGGTATAATCTAGCGAACCTCTGGTGGCCTAGTGGCAAGAAGCTACACTGCAATCCCAGAGAAGTGCGGTTTGAATCCACCAAATGCTCTGCTGGAGAAGGAGGGGCAATCTCCTCTTGTACTAGTCAGATCCGATTTGATAGTACACACACAAAAAATAATAAAAAATTTAAAAAAACCCCCACATGAAACAAGCATAGCCTATGCTCAGCAATTCCAGGAAACAAGTACAAGAAGGATCATAACTTCACTGTAAGATCGCAAACAGTTCAAATATCCATCAACAGTAGATAGATAAATAAAAGTAGATAGAGTAAAACAAAGCAATAAAAATGACTGAACTGTAGCTATACACCACAAATATAACCCAGAACAGAAAAAACAAAGACTAGACACAGGTATAGATAAGATGTTCAAAAACAGGCAAAACTCAACTAGTTTGTGGAGATGTGCACAGCTGGTAAAAATGCCGATAAAAACAAGGTTAGAACAGTGGTGAGCTCCAGGGGAAAAGGTAAAGGGCACACGGGGTTCCCTGGAGAGCTGGCCAGGGGATGCTGCTAAACCTAGGTGGAGGTCACATGAGCATTGAGCATGTACTATGTGCTTTCAAAACTGTATACAGATAACTAAAAAATAAGGACAAAACTCAGTGTGAGTTGGTACAGGTTCTTCTATATTCTCTAAGCCACATCTCCAATCTTGTACACGGATGACTTAACACCTGGGAGTCAGGAGCTGTCACAGTTCCTAAAAAGACCGGTTTTGTGGAGTCACAGGTGGACGGGAGTCCCGTCCACACACAAGTCCACTCTCAACGGCTACTAGCAAAATGGAACCTAGTCAAGGGTTGTCCTCTGGACTGCCAACTAACACAAGCTGCCTAGGCTGGCCCAGCGTCCTGTTCTGGAAAGGGCGTGAGACAGCATCCTTGGTTAGCCCTCAGATTTAACAAGTGAGGAAGCAGGACTCCCAAAGATGGAGCGGTGTTCCAAGGTCACAAGGGTGGTCAGCAATGGACAGTGTTTCATCCCTGGGCCTTTTCTACTCCATTGTGCTTTCTCCGAGGTAATGATGGCCAATCCTGAGTGTAAAGACAGTCTAAAGCCTGGCTGCAAGGCAATGTCGCTGTCAGGTGTTTGCCAAACCCACCAACTCTATCAGGGGACCATGGAGTCTGGAGTTCCACCACAGATACCAAAACAGCAGAGACTACAATGGGTCCACTTAGTACCTTCCTTATACTTCTAACTCAAAAAAGCAGTAATCTGCTACTAAAAGACACTCCCAGGGAATAATAATTTTCATCACAAGTAATCAAAAAACATATCCCGAGGCTGAGATACCAAGTCTTGAGAACCTGAGTACTAAAACTGTGTGCAAAGTGACATGAGGATGGCACCCTCAAGGCTGTGGAGCAGAATAAACCCCAAAGCTAACTCTGAATGCACTAAAAAGAAGACATTCTGATCTAAGTAAAATCAACATTAAAAAGATTAAAACGACACTAATCAAAGGTAGTGCTAATAAGCCATCATGTGCACTTGGTTTTAAATACACTTTAACATTTACTCAGGTAACACACCCTGTCATTTCCAAGAAACAGGATGATGTAGCTTGTTCTGTAATGGATCAAAGCCACACTGTTTGGGAATAATTCAACAGCAATAAGACAATTAAATTGGCCTAGTGTGTGCTGTGCTGCCAACCCAAAGGCAAGTGGTTCAAATCCACCAGCTGCTCGAAAGACGGATAATCTCCTCCCATGTGATTTACGTCATCTGAAAACCTGCTGACTCCATGACAATGAGGTAGGTAGGTAATGCATAAAGAGGAGAGTGAATTTGTGAAATAACAGCTGTTAATTAGCAGCAATGGCAAAATAGACTGCAAGAATTACAAACTGATGTTAACAAAGCCAAAGCAATAGTGAGTCACTATCACAGTAACTTTGGCTCTAGAATTAATTATAATATAGTGTATCAAGGAACATTTCTCCCTGCATCTAAATGTGCAAAAGAATCTTAAGGAGAACAAGATAAAAGGAACTAAAAATCACTGTACTAAAATGATTTTATTTTACTAGCAATTAACCTTTCCAAAGTACCAGGAAACAATGATAGAAACTAAGGTGTGCCTGATCTAGTCCATGATCTTTGCAATTACTTGCTATGCATCAGAGAGCTAGATAAAGACTAAATATGACAGAAGAATTGATGCCTCTGAGCTGTAGCGCTGGAGAAGAGTCTTGAGCATACCATGAACTGTCAAGAAAAAAAATAGGTCTGTCTTGGAGAGAGTCAAACCAAATTCCTCCTTGGAGGCTAGGATTTTGAAGCTCTGTCTCATAAACTTTGGGCATGTGACCAGGAGGAACCAGTCCTTGGAGGACAGTATGCTCAGCAGGGTGTAGGGACAGCACAGGACAGGAAGACCCCGGATGAGATGGATTGACACAGTAAATGGATCAATGGAGGTAGGTGTGTCAGAGTGAGTGAGACTGGCTCAGGACAGAGCAGGCGTCAGAGCTGTTGTACATAGGATCTCTATGAGTCACAGGCAACTTGACAGCACATAACAACAACATTAGCAAAGTTTCTCGGGAAAATAGCTGACAGCTGGACTGCAGAGGAATCAGAGTGCGGAAAGAGAAGGTGGAGCAGCTCAAGGACAAGAGTGATAAGAGGGGCTGACAGAGCAAGTTCAAACGAAAACAAGCCTGTGGGTGTCAAAATGTGACCTTGGGTTTATCTCACCTGAATTGAAAAACCATTTCAAGAGCAGATTTGATGCACTGTGAGATGGCATTAAGGATATCATCTATAAAGAAAACATACGACATAAGAAAGAAAAGATCAAAAAGATGGCAGAAGAAACTATGAAATTTGCAAGAGAATATAAGCGAAGGCAAAACAAAGGGAAGTGTTGCTGACTGAGGGTAAAGTATTTTTATAAGTATTAATAATGAGACAGAACACCAAGAATGTAGAGAAAACAGATAAAGCAGGAGGCGAACAGTTCTTGGAACAACTGAAGCACGTGGATTTAGCTTCCCTGTGTCTTTATTGAAAATTGCCAGGGAGCAAATCACAAAGAGAATTCAATGCAAATGAAGCGAGGCTCTTTCTATTAAAAACCTTCTGCTTGACTCAGGAGGAAGGGGTTAGCAAATACAATTCAAGAATCCTGTAAGCTTAAGGATTGCCAGCTTGTATCAGCCTCCACCATAACCTGAAGTGTTGTTGTTATGTGCTGTCGAGTCACTTGCGACTCATAGTGGCCCTATGTACAACAGCCCTAAATCTTACTCTGTCCTGTGCCAATCACAAAGTCTCCAATACACCCATCCCAATTACCCCAATCACTGAATCAATCCACCTCATAGAGGGCCTTCCCCTTCTGCGCTGTCCCTCCACCATACCAAGCATGATGTCCCTCTCCAAGGACCTGTCCCTCCTGGCAACATGTCCAAAGTATGTTAGATGGAGTAGCATTCGGTTTATTACAAATATTTAGTATGAAATTTGGCTTCCCATAGGGAAGAAATACTAAAATCAGAGAGCTGAGCAGAAGATTTCAAGGGGCAGCTCCAGAAGTCAAAGCAAAATATTATAACAAAATATGTAAGAGCTGGAGTTAGAAAAACAAGAAAGAACATGCTTGGGATTTCCCAAGTTGAAAGAGCTAAGGAACAAATTCAAGCCTTGAGTTGCAATACTGAAGGATTCTATAGGCAAAGTATTGAATAAAGTATTAAAAGAAGACAGAAGGGATACTGTACCAAAAAGAACAGGCCGAACATAAAATGCCCAATCATAAAAAAGAAATGCCTAATCATATATTCCTTTTAAACAGTTCTTTCCTTCATTTGTTCCAATGCAGTATTCATGATTTATCCCCTTTTCTCAGTTTCCACCCATGTCAGTCCTGTTTTAGAACAGTGGTATGATACAGTATTTGTCCTTTTTATATAGACTGTTACTCTGCAATAGTAGAGTAATACTATAAAATTTCTTTAAACATTTGGTTTTTTAAAAGCTAATGCAATCATTTTATTTTGTAAAACCAGAGGAGTGTATGAGAAAATAAAATGTAATTGTCCAGTGTAAAAAAAAAAAAATAGGCTGGCACTGAGTAACTTTAGGAAGCAGCGTAAGATCAAGAACCAGTGAAAGAAAAACGAAGTCCATGCTACACTGAAGGAACCGGCAAAAACTAAGACCCCAGGGCTTGACAGAATACCAACTGACAGGTTTCAGGAAATGGATGAAGACTCACTAGTCTATGCAAAAAAAAAAATAAAAAAAAATTGGAAGACAACTGGCCAAGTGACTGAAACAGATACATATTTGTTCCCATTTAAAAAACAAAAAGTAATCCAACAGATTGAGGAAAAATAAGCAATTATCATTAATATCATGTGTAAATAAAATCATGTTGAAGGCTAGATGAAAAAACCGGCTGGAACACGGAACTGCCAGAAATTCAAGCTGGATTCAGAAGCGGTGTGGAACACAGGATAGCACTGCTGTCAGATGGATCTTGACTGACCGCAGATTGCCAGGGAGATGTTTACTTGTGTGTTATTGTCTGTGTAAAAGCATCTGAGCATGGAGATCATAATTATGGCTAACACTGAAAAGAATGGGGATCCCAGAACACTTAACTCTGGTTAAGTGGAACCTATACATACCAAGAAGCACTTGTCTAAACAAAGCAAGAAAATACGACATGGTTTCAATACGAAAGGTGTGTATGAGACATGGAGAAAAGACTGAAGCTGTAAAAGATTTCCTTTTACTTGGATCTACAATCAACACTCAGTAGTCAAGAAGTTAAAAGATGTGTTACATTGGACAAATCGCCTGTATAGAATCTCTTCAAAGGGCTGGAAGGTGGAGATATTAAAGGACTAACACTGATTCAAGCCGTGCTATTTCCAACTGCTTCCTATGCATGTGAAAGCTGGACAATGCATAAAGAAGACCAAAGAAGAAGTGATACCTTTGAATGGTGGTACTGGAGAAGAGTATCAAATATCCCACGGACTGCAAAGAACAACAAATTTTGTCTTGGGAGAAGTGCAACCAGAATGGTTTCTTAAGAGGGAAGAATGGTACAGTGTTTCTCACATAGTTTGGGCATGCTGTCAGGAGAAGCCAGTTCTTGGAAAAAGAGATTATGTGGGGAAAGACAAGAAGATCAGGGAAAGGGGAAGGAGCTGAGTCGACCCAGTGACTGCACCACTGGGCTTGAGGATGCAGGATGGCACAGGACAGGGCAAGGAGCAGATCTGCGGTTCACAGGGTGCTGTGAGTCACAGCTGACGTGACAGCATCTAACAGTAACAACTGGGTTAAACTGCTAGCCTTGGAATAACAAATGAAGATATAATGAAAGGAGGCAAGATGACCAACTAAACCACTATCATAATTCAGACAGGAAGCTGAAGCTTCACATGCCGTGTGCAGACATGGGGGGAGGCTTGAAGAGTGGATCCAGAAATCATGGAGGTCTCCTGGCGACCAACTGAATGGAGTGGCTCCTAGTTAAGTACATCATGTCCCCAACCGAAACAGGAAGCAAGATGATGGCACAGCTGGGGCAAGATCAGTGAGAGCCTCTTTTGGGCACTCCGTCTCCTGGGACACAGCATCCAGCTTTGCCTGGCCCTCTGCTCACCAATCTCTGCACCACCACCTTGCACCACCAACAGTCAGTCAAGATCCATCTGACAGCAGCAATGACAGCCTTTGTGCGATGGACCTTTCTGAATCCAATTTGAATTTCTGGCAGGTCCCTGTCAATGTACTGTTCCAGCCATTTTTCAGTAAGATTTGGCTTGCATGTGATAGTAAGGATATTGTTCAATAATAACCACATCCTGTGGGTAAGACTATACACCTTGTCAAAGGTGAAACACCTGTGAGACTTGGACAAAGAAAGCAGTTCTTTCAGAGTTACTTATTTCTTAAGAGTTTAAGACATTTTTTACTCTCTCAAAAAAACCATCAATGCGAGGGCCACATTACAGAGCTGGATTTGCCTCCACTGGGCCAGAAGGAAATCACCTCATGCGGTACAGTGTGCACAATCACTTAGACAAATCACCTTCCCTGATGTTTAAGCACAGACTTTTAAAAAAAATCCATCCCCTCGTGTGAAATGCATTACATAAAATAATATTCAAATCACTAAATATATAGAGCTTAAGTAACTGAGGGACTGTGATGTGTAGATTCACCCACAGTCTGGCCTCATGGTTCTCAGGAGCCACACAGGTGGACAGCCCTGGCCTACGCTCATCTGTCCCTCCAAAGTGCTGGCAAGTGGCTCCAACTGACTTGTCTTGAAGCAGCTTATAAAAAACAGTATCTCCATCCCGTGAAGCTCCATCATCTACACAAATCCCACTCTTAAGAACAAAGATGACTGAAATGGGCAAATCCTCCTTAAGGGAAAGACTGTAAAACTGCGTACCAGGGTCCAGTGTCCATAAGACGTTCTTATAAAAAGGAATTCCTTTTTTGTAAATGTAGGAGGTTAAAAAATATACCCACTTAAAAAATAAAAACCATCACAAACCACAACACGTTGGCAGAAATAAATCTGATTCAATTAGTCATTTGTTCCAGTTTTTAATTCTTTAAAGACTTTCAAATAGTATCATAAAGCCTCACCTTAATGCTTGGCCAAGTTCATGTTGAAAAAAGACTAGGAACCAGTCTTAAGAATGTTTCTTTGAGAACAATTAGATTAACTGCATGTTCTCTGTCTCGCTATCACGAAGAGTCAATGCTCGTTATTTTAGGCAGAATCACTTACTAGGCTGATCTGATGAAGTTGCCACAGCAATGGTAACATGTCTAAGGAAATTATGTTAACACACGAGAAAAATGGACTGTAAAATTAGGAGCTGAAGAGGTATTAAAAAAGCCAAAATGTGACAACAGCTCTTAGAGGTCAATAAACACAACCTGAGCGACTCTTTCAAACAGCAGAGGCCTCTTTTTTAATTTTTCTTCTCTGTCTTCTAGTTCTTGTCTGTATTCTTTCATTCTTTCTTTGTTACTCTTTCTAAAATGAAACAGAAGGAATGAAATTTCAAAAGGTCATCAAAGAAATAGAAACTTGCACATGAAACATTTAGCCTGGATAACAAAGCAGGATTTAACTTATGGGAAGTTTTTCTAGGCTGGTAAATTTTCATGGAATGGAGACTTAAGAATCCGAGGTTCTGGGAGCGTGTGTGTCACTGCGGATACTTGAGCTTTCTGAAATCTTCAATGTATGAACAGGCTTTAAGCGGACCTGAAGTGATGAGGAATGAATCTCTCATTTCTAACATTCTGGTATATAAAGCTAAGACAATTTTATTCAAATTACTATTTTCTACATAATTTCTTCTTAAAACAAGACCTGCTTTTATTTTCACTCCTCAGTAGGATCGCTCAAAGATCAACAGCAAAGTTAATATAATGGATGCAGGTCTGGGGAGAAGCGGTGAGCATGGGAATATGACCGAGGGATAAACCCACACCATTGTCACTGGGTCAGTCTCAACTCATAGCTCCCTCCACTGGGTACTGGAGGCCTTAAATCTTTATGAGAGGAAATTGTTGGTCTTTCTCAGGTTGGTGGTTCCTCACCTTCTGGTTGGTAGTGCAATATACCACACCTCAGAGAGGAACAGGAACAGATGTGCGTTAACTCACCTAAGTCTATTAACTCTTTGGACCCAATCCCATAATAAATTACACTACAGTATTTTCTCTATACATTGTTGTTCTTATGTTCTTATGAGTTGGAACCAACTCACAGCTGACTCTCCAGTGAGTTTTCTGAGGCTGTAAATTGCAGAAAGATCATTCCTCTTTCTCCTTCAAGCCAGCTGGCAGATTCAAACTGTGTATCACTGGCAGCACATTTTCTTACCATTTGGCCACCAAAATTGCCATTTAAAGAGAAATCAGAGTTCTGGTGGCAGAGTGGTAAGGAGCAATGCTAGCAACCGAAAGGAACATGGTTCGAATCCACCAGCTGCTCTGTGGGAGAAAGACGGGCACTCAGCAGTGGGTCAGTTCCGACTTGATGGTACACAGTAACACCACCAAAGTTCTTTCTCTATGTACGCTATATTAACTCTAGCTAATGAGATTTCGTGGATTAGAGAACACAGTTACCCCATAAAGTTACATGGTTAATTATGCATAATTTGGTATAATGAAAAAAAGCCAGTTTAACTCCTAAAGGTGAGGGGTTTATTGCAAAGGAATTTTTCACTCAAGCTCATCAAATTAAACTCCCTCTATCAATCAATACTATAAGGAAAAAAGGATCATAATTAAAAGCGAATATATTACATATGGAGATTATATATATATATAATACACATATCACATATACGGGAGCCCTGGTGGCCTAATGGTAAGAAGCTGTGCTGCAATCCCAAAGACACTGCAATTCAAATCCACCAGCAGCTCGCGGAGAGAAAGACAGCCTCCTCCCATGTAACTTCCAGCCTCGGAAAGCCACAGAGGGTCACCTAAGAGTGCATACTGACTCACATCAATGATTTATACACACGCACAAATCAGATGACTGAAAAGTAGTCAATAGATCACTCAGATTTCAGGGATATTTTTCTACTAACTCACAAACATTTTTATGTTGTGCATAAAAATGTTCCTCGGGAATACTGGTTTTCAAACTTTGTAATGGCAGAATTCTCAAATTTTGCGAAGGTTTTAGAGATTGTACATTTTTTTATATTAAAATGGAAATAAAATGTAAAACATACACATGAATACTATCACACTGGGGATATGTGTCAATTTGTGCCATGAGATTTCATGTAGAGTTTGAAACAAAGCTCTTTAACATCTCTGTTTATTGAAATATTCTGAGATAACATGGCAAGCTGAGAGGGAAAAAAAAGGCTTTATCTCTAAATCAAGATTTTCCTCAATCTTGTAATTTGAATATATAGGATAAAACCCTAATATTATTCTTAATTTCTTTTTTTATTGCTAGCCACTGATTGAAAAAAGGGAACTATTTGAAAACCAGTGATCTGGAGGTTCAGAATTTGTGATACCTGAGAGATTTTAGTTTGGATTTAGACATTTGAGCTAGACTTTCATGTGAGTCATAAGCCTTAGCCCGGGCTGTCAGCAACTTCTGCAATTCTTTCATTCTTTGCTTCTGCTGGGTTAGGATTCGGTTTCTTTCTTCTTCCAACATTTTCTTTTCCTCAAGGGATCTCCTGAGGGCAACAAACTAAGGCTTAATTTTATTTAAGCCAGTAAATGTGTTGTTTAGCAAAGATTCAACACAGGGCCATTCGAAGGTTGAGAAAATTTTTTTTAAAAAAGCAAAGATTATAAACTTAGAAAAATCTGACTTGAGTAAATGGACTGCAGCAGACTGAATTTGACTTTTTCTATACCTAAAGTTTCAAAACATAGTTAATACATTTATTTCCCCTCTGGCAAAATATTTTAAATGATATAATATCTTCCCAAATAGCATTTTGTTATTAACTTGTTACTAACTCCAGGCTTCGTGACATAAAATCAGTACACTGTGTTCGCTATTTTGAACTACGTACACTAGTTTAGCAATCTGAGTTCGTCAGTATGGTCTCCCAGCTATTTTACCTGATGGCTTCTTCTCTTTCTCTGGAAGATACCGTGGACTTTGGAGGGGTGCAGCTGCGGAGCACAGACTTTGAACTTGTACTTTTTCCTGCTGACTTGCCCCTTGGAGACAGAAGAGACCCATCTGTGTCATTGACATTCTCTTCATCCGCTTTAATGTCTGCCAAGATTTTATCTCTTCTAGACAATGAGTGCGAGCATTTACGGAGAACGAGAGAATTCTGGGGTGCTACGGACCCCGAACACTTGTTCTCCGAGAGGTACTTGTGCTGTTTGGGGACGTTTTCGATGTCAGGAGCCTGGCATCTGACCTTGCATTTACACTTGCACCTTTCAGGACGTCTGGGTTTCTTGGTGGCAAGACTTCTGTAAGCTGGCCGAGGCCAGGTGTCCTCTAAAAGCTCCTGGGCTTTTTTCTGAGCCTGGATCTTTCTCAAGAGCTCTTCTTCTTTGAATCTGTCACTGACAGTTGGATCATAAAGAGACTGAGGGACAGGCCTGGCTTTAAATCGACTGGTTTTCTTCGTAGGCTTGAAAAAGTCTTTCAGCTTTTCTCGGGTCGCTTGCTTCTGCTCTTCTCTGGCTATAAACTTGAACGGCTTCTGTGAAGCCAAAAGGGCTTCTTTGTTCTTCTCCTTCATCGCTTTTCTCCGCGCCTCATTTTGCTTGACTAGTTCACGATAAAGGGGGAGAAAGACAGACTCGGGGACTGGATTGGCCCGGAACTTCTTCCTGCACTCTGCTTCTTCCTCCTCCTGCTTCTTCAGCAGCTTGTTTTCCATCTCAATTTCTGCCTTGGATTTCAAGTTCGCGTCCCTCTTTTTCTGCTCTCGGACCGTCATCTGAAAAGGCTCGGGGACTGTAATCTTTGGCACCCATTCTTTCGGTTTCTTTCTTATTTTTTCAACCGATGAGATGGCTGTATCATCAGACTGGATGTAATCCTCGACGGAAAAGCCGTTCCACATGTTGCTGATGAGCTCCTTGGCGAAGGTCATCACCTTGCTTTTGTCGGGGGTCTCCCTTTGGAGGTTCACCAAGTCGTCTTCAGAGGAAACTGGAGAGGCCAAGGAAGAGCAGCCTACATCCGTCTCCAGAAGGGATGGCACTAGGGAGGCAGATGGGTCAGAGTTCTTTACTGATGCAGATCTAAGGGAAAAAGAATAATATTTTACTTTCAGTTGTGCATGACCCAATTTAAAAAGAAAAAAAAACCTTCTAGATGGTTATATGCTCTCCAGCATATAACACAAGCAGTGAGAAGACAGGAGCTGGGCTGGGTTTGCATGAATGACTGCTTCGATATAGAAATGCTGAACCCCTTGCTTCTGTCCAGCTGATAACGACTGAGAGGCTCCTCCAGATGGATAACTTTTTAGAGAAGGTATCTTTTTCCCATAGAGGCAACTAGTAGGTTTGAACTGTCAAGCTTTTAGTCAAAAACATTTTTTTTGGTGTGTGTGTCCCGTCAAATTGGATCCGACTAGTACAGGAAGAGATTGTCCCTCCTACTACAGCAGAACGACTAGTGGATTTGAACTGCCTCTGGGATTGCACTGCAGCTTCTTGCTACTAGGCCACCAGAACTCCCTAGTCAAACACTTTAACAGTTGCTTCGTCAAGGCTTCATTTTAATTAGAACACATTCAAACTCACTGTCACTGTGGCAGAAGGGACTCAAGCTGACCCTCCAGTGGGCTTTCAGAGGCTGGAAAATCACACGACACTGCACACCTGTTTATTGCAGCTTTGTTCGCAATAGCAAAGAGCTGGAAACAACCCAAGGGCCCATCAACAAACGAATGGACAGAGAAGCTGTGGTATATTCATTCACACAATGGAATACTACGCTGCATTGAAAAACAATGAAATATTATGCAAAATGGATGACCCTGGAGGACATTATGCTGAGTGAAATATCTCAGTCACAAAAGGACAAATATTGCATAGGGCCACTGTTGTAAAATGGGACTGACATCAGGGTTGAGGGAAGACAGAAAAGGAGGGGAGGAATGATGTATACTGCATTGAAACAGATGAGGAAGAGAACTGTTTAAAAGGGACATATGAATGGGTTTTCTTGTCATTATAGGAGTCCAGAGTGAAGGCTGCATAGTAGAGTAGACTTGGGGGGAGGGATTGCATAACAATGAGTTTTTCTTTTTCCTTTCAAGGAGAAGAGTAAATTAGGGGGGAGGAGATTGGTAGGGAGAAAAGTGCAACAATGAATGACTGGAAACCATAAGTCTCTGTAAACTTTCATTAAAATTAATTTTTTAAAAAAAATCATACGGCACAAGATTGCTTGTCCTTCTCCCAGGAGGCACTGATGGATTCAGACTGATGGAGGGGTGGCCTTTGAATTAACAGTGTGACTCCCTACAGACTCGGCCACCAGAGCTCCCACTTTTATTTAGACTAGAGTGTAGGAAACAGCTATTAATTATACCCCTTTTTTGCAGGTTGTTGTTGGTGCCGTCAGAGTAAGACTCACAGCGACCCTGTGAACAACAGATCCCAACTCTCCTGTGCCATCTTCACCGTCTCTGACACGAGCTCATTGCTGCAGTCACTGGGTCAATCCACCCGAGAGAAGGTCTTTTGCCGACCCTCTACCTTTCCAAACATGATATCCCTTTCCATGGAACAGCTTCTCCTGCCAACATGCCAAGTTTCCAAGACGGCAGGAGAGGCACCAAAACCAGCAGAAGCTCCTTGTTTTTAACTTTTACTAAATACACATTTTCCGGAGTGTCCTTCCTAAAACAAACATCTAATCATGATACATGACGGCACATAACAACAACAACAATCACATTACTCTCCTACTTCAAACTTTTCAGTGACTCCTTGTTGCTACAACATCAAGTGTAGCTCATAAAGCCTTTCAAGACTGGCACCTAAAAAAAAAAAAGACTGGCACCTGTGTCACACACACCAGATTCTCATGCACACATTGTCTGCTGCTTACAAACTCACTTCTTGCTTTCTGTATCTGCTGTCCCTCCTTCTGTATCTGCTGTCCCTCCTTCTGTATCTGCTGTCCCCTTTCTGTATCTGCTGTGCTTCCTTCTGTATCTGCTGTCCTTCTTTCTGTATCTGCTGTCCCTCTACAACCCCTTCAAGACTGAGGTGGTAACACTGTGGACAATTCTTCAGCAGCCTGCCTTCACCAACATCTTGACAAGAGCATCTGCTTTTTCTCCTCTCCTGTCTCCGTGACAGTGTCACATTTTGCAGTTTTTGGTTCTCTGCTCTTTTTTGAGTTCCCTGAGGGCATCTCGATGACGAAACCCTTGTACCCAGCAAAGTCTGGCACACAGGCGATGGGCAATCAGCACTGACCAAGTACACAAGTTAAGGGACCTCAAGTTTCAAAGTGGGCAAACTCACAGCAGAAATGGATCCTGAAATTACAGACGAGTGTGCAAATGTGCTTCAATGTGTCTCATAGTCTTGAACTCTTTCTATTGCATCTTTAATGAGCTCAAGCAAATTCAACTTGAATGTTCCTCATTCAGAATGCTAAGACTAAATATTCTGATACATTTCTATAGTTGTGTAAATGGTTAGAGAGCAAAGACAAATGGTCACCAAATGACCCTCTGAACAAGAAGTCACCTTGGAGGTTGGTAAGTCACTAAATATTTTCAGTAAAATCCTGCTTCCATGTATCATTAAAAGTGCTAAGGAAGAAGGAAAATTTTTTCTTTTTTTTTTTTAATACAGCATGGTTTTTTACAGCATATTCTTCCCATTTAATTTTTCCCCCTTTCATACTTGTACATTTTTCTCCTGCCCACCCCTCCCCCAGTACACTTTTCTCTTTGAAAAGAAAAAAAACCTATTTCATTGTTGTACAATCCCCCCCAAGTCCACAGTCCACTTTACTATGCATTTCTTTTTCTGAAATCGCATCATGAAAATAATACTTGATCATATAATCCTTTTAAACAGTTCTGTCCCTCATCTGTTTCAATACAGTATACATTAGTTATCCCCTCTTTTCTTAGGTTCACCCCAACCCTGATGTCAGTCCATTTTACAACAGTGGCAATATGCAGTATTTGTCCTTTTGTGACTGAGATATTTCACTCAGCATAATGTCTCCCAGTCACCCATTGTGCATAATATTGCATGAGTTCCTTGTTTTTCACTGCAGCATAGTATTCCATTGTGTGAATATACCACAGCTTCTCTATCCATTCGTCTGTTGATGGGCACTTGAGCTGTTTCCAGCTCTTTGCTATTGTGAGCATAGATGTGCACGAAAAAAAATTTTTGATCTGCACTTTTTATTTGGTTTTTTAATGTGCTTAATTTTTTTGCATTTTTTAATGTATTCAAAATATCTTTAATTGGTTTTCATTTATTCATATACACTTCATTTTATAACATTAGTTACAACTGATCAATACCATCTATCACATTTATCAAATCCTCATAGCATTTTTGTTTACTAGCAAACATGCTTTATTTAAAATGCATGCTTTGAGGGAGTTCTGGTGGCCTGGTAGCAAGAATATGCACTGCAATCCCAGAGGTGCAGGGTTTGAATCCACCAGATGCTCTGCTGGAGAGGGAGGGACAATCTCCTCCTGTACCAGTCAGATCCAATTTGATGGTACACATACACAAAATAATTAAAAAAAGTAAAAAAAAAAAAAAAAGCATGCTTTGGTGAAAGCGGGCTGAGGCTAAGCTGGCACCACAGCCTAAATCCTTACTTTATCTTGCCTTTCCCTTCAGCCTATCTATTCCTCCACTAATCCCTACAGCTCGGAATTTTTAAATATATACTTTACATATAAAATATAAAATGTGAATATACTTCACAGTCCACAAGTAAGACTGTGTACAAACTTACACAGAAGAGGCAGTAGGAGGAGGAGTCTCTTCCCTGATGATGGCTGGCTGAGCTCCCTTTAAATTTAATTTATTCGTGTGCAGTTTCTCTAGCTTTGCCATAGTAGCCATGTGGGCGGCCTTCAGCTCCTCTAGTTTCCTGAAATATTCGGCATTTGAGCGGTAAATATCAGAAATTTCTATTGTGTCCTCAAGGCTTGCAGTTTTAGGTTCATCCATTCCAGAAAAGGTGGAGTTACAATCAGCCTAAAAGAGGAAAAACAACAACAAACGATTAGGATGTGTGGAACTGAAAGGCAAAGCTGGATGGTACTGCCCCAAAGGCGGCTTCTGGAAGAGGACATCTAATTAGGTTACAAGGTATTTATGGGCTGTGTACATTCTCCTCTGAGAGAAAGAGCAATCAAGTTGCCAAAAAATAGTATGTTATCTGTTCTAAAAAGGATGGTTAGATTCTCAGACCAACCAATAAAGGTATTTAGCTCATTATTAAAATCTGCCTGGTTCTGATTTGGGAGCTTTCTATTATCACCAAAAGCAACTCTGACCCAAGGATTAGAACTTCACCCTAACCTGTGCCAGCCTCCTAATCCATCCTTGACAGGCCCAAACCCATTCTGCTGACTCCTGTGTTTCCTTCTTTAAAATCAATTTTGTCCTTTTCCAATCTTTACGTAATTTTTCTTTATTAAAATCCTGATCAGTCAAGTTAGCTAAAGATTCTAAAAGCATTTTTAATTGCTTTCAATCTAGTATGTCCTTAACCTAATTAAGGATGGGCAATTCCGTCCCATGTGATTTACTGCCTCCGACACCCACTGGAAGGTCAGCTCTGCGTCAGTGTGAGTGGAAGAACCCCAGAGCATCATACAGAAGCCATTCACCTCTTAGAAAGGGTTTCAACACGAGTCCCTGGGTGGTGCGGTCAACACGGCTAGCTGGCTGCTCATCAGGACACTGGAAGTTCTACCTGAGGTGCTTTGGAAGAAAGGCTTAGCAGTACTTCTTTTTAAACCAGCCATTAAAAACTCTACAGAGCACAGATCTTCCTGACACAGACGGAGGCCATGAGCCGGCACCAGCTTGACGGCGCTTGGTTAATTGGTGAGGAGGGAGGTTGTTACACTGAGATAAGGAAGTAAATCGTGGGCTCGTGCAAAGGCCTGAGTTGGAGGTACTATGGGGGAGAAAAGAGAACAGCAGGGAGACCGATCTGGAAGAAATATGAGGTTGCTGACCAACTCAATGATGGTCTGGCCTGAGGGCTCCCTCTCTCTCTCCCTGTCTCTCTCATTGGCATCAAGTCAGAACTCACTCATAGTTGACCCTTCATCAGTTTCCCAAAAATGTAAATTCCCTGGGAAGAGACTGCCCATCCCTCTCCTTCAGAGCCACTGGTGGATTCAAACTTCCAGAGAGATGCAGCCCTGGATTAGCAGCCCAACTCCCTACGGGCTAGTCCATCAGAGCAACTGGGACTGAAGGAACCTAGAAGATGTCTTCATTTCAGCATGATGCTTTGTTCAGGTAGAGAATGATGACGAAATTCATCAACATATGGGATGCAGGGGAGGAAACTGTTTTAGAAGAAATTTAAGCTCTGTCTTAGAAACACAGAATTTGGGGGATGGTGGCAATGCCAGAAGGAGGTGTCCAGGAAACAGGTGGTCAAACATGTCTGTTGACCACGTGAGAGGCTGGGCTGGAAACAGACACGTGGGTGCCACCAAAGCCCCCTGAGGTGGCAGGTGCAGCCGTGGATGTGCTGAGACAGTGGGACGAGTCTGTCTGTGGAGGGAAATACTGGAACATATCCACGTCACCCCAGCAACAATCGTCCGTCTGGGGAGCAACACGTTTGTTTGAGCGGTAACAGCTGACCCCACTGGGCAGTGTCCCAACACTCACAGAACCTGCACTGTGCCCCTGTGCGGACTGCAGGGTCTGTCCCTGGCTCCCCCTCTCAGGATGCGTCCAGGCTCAGGGAGGCCCTCCTCAGAGCATCACTCTCATCTCCGAGAAGAAGAAATCTGCACCCTCCCTGATTCATGGCCTCCCACTCCCCCCCTTCACTCACTCTACTTCTCCTCCTTGGTGTTCTTGAGAAGAACAGTCCATTTCCACCCCAGGGCCTTTGCATTCGCTGCTCCCTCCCTAGGATGCCCTTCCTCTAGCCAGCAGCATGGCCTGGCCTTCCTCCCTCACTCGTCAGGTCTCAAGTATCTTCCTCATGAGGTCACAATTCCCTAACGCACCATCAGCCCCCTTGTCTGCTTAGGTCTGTTAAGTATTTGCCACCCAACTGGCATGCTCTGTTTTCATTTACCTGTGTACTGTACCCTGTCCCAACTACAAAGTAAGTTTCAGGAAGTCAAAGATATTTCCGCTTTGTCCACTGCTGTGTCCCCAGTGCCCAGAAAAGTGGCTGACCAAGAGCAGATGCTCAATTATGTTCAATTAATGAACATTCAGCTACAAAAATGTACATCCTCTCCTTAGGTAGCAGAATGGTGAGTTTTTAAACTTGAGGTTATGACACAAAATATCGAGTGTTAACAACAGAGGATGATCACATCAGAGCGCAAAATTGAAGCTCATTACATAACTGCCAAATTACACCATTACAAAACTGCCAAACCATGTAGAATCACAGCCCAGCCAAATTTACACATAGTCTTAACCATCAACCACTTAATCAGGTTATAGTCTTAACCATTAAGCCTGGTGCTGCCCTCACCTCACTGTCAAAATTCAGTAGTCAAATTATCACTGATTGAATTACATCACTCCAAAATGCAGTCATGCAATTCTATACTATTTATTATATAATTGTATCATTCTCAAATTGAAGCTGAAGAAAATGAAAAGAAGTCCAAAAGAACCAAAATACAACCTTGCGTTCCATCTGAATTTAAAAACCACTTCAAGACAGTAATGATGAAAGATTAGATATTCCATCTAGTCTTGGGATGATGTCAAGGACGCCTTCCATGAAGAAAGCAAAAGGTCACTGCAAAGATAGGAAGCAAAGAAAAGATCAGAATGAATGTCAGAAGAGACTCTGACACTCAAGTTAGAATGAAGAGAAGACGAAGGGGAAAAAATGCTGAAGCAAGAGAGATGAACAGAAGATCTCAAAGGTGAGCTCTAGAAGACAAAGTGTCCTTTAAATGAGACGTGCAGAGTGCTGAAGTTAGAAAACCAAAGGGAAGACAACATTTGACATTTTTCAAGCTGAAAGAACGAAACAAATTCAAGCCTTGAGTTGCAAAACTTAAAAAAAAATTCTATGGAAAAAATCTTGAATGATACAGGAAGTATCAAAAGAAAATGGAAAGAATACACAGAGTCACTGTAACATAAAGAACTGGTGGGCAACGAACCATTTCAGGAAGTGACATGTGATCAACCTCAATGGTATTGAAGGAATAAGTTCAAGCTGTACTGAAGACATTAGCAAAATACAAGTCCCAGGAATTGATGGAAAAGCAATGGATGTATGTCAACAAAGAGATGCAGCCTTGGACAGGTTCACCAGCCTAGAAATTATGAAGACAGCAATCTGGCCAAATGACTAGATGAGATCTACGTTTGTTCCTATTGTTTCTATTTTTTTTTAAAAAAAGAGATCCAACAGAATGTGGAGATTATTGAACAATAACATCAGTCTCACAAACTGATTATTTTAAAATTATTTTTAAATGGACAAAAACTGCCAGAAACTCAAGGTGGATTAAGAAGAGGCCTTAGGAGGGATAGCATTGCTGATGTTAGACAGATCTTGATTTAAAACACTGAATATACAGAAAGATATATACATAGATATCTACCTGTGTTTTGTTGACTATATAAAGGTTGTGTGGATCATAGCAAATGACAGATGAAGCAGAGAATGGAAATTGCAGAACATTTAATTGTGTTCATGCAAAACCTACAGAGAGAACAATAAACAGCTGTCCAAAGAGAACAAGGGAACACTGCATAGGAAATCAAGAAAGGCACTTGTCAGGGTTGTATCCTTTCTCTAGAACGATTCTATATATATGCTAAGCCAATCATTTGAAATGCTAGACTTCGGGAAGAAGAATGTGACATCGGGGTTGGAGGAAGACTCATCAACAACCTGCAATATGAAGATGGCGCCACCTTGCTAGCTGAAAGTTAGGAGGACTTGAGAACTTGGTGCTGAAGGTCAAAGAAGACAGCTGTCAATATGGATTGCATCTCAATGTCAGGATCACCAAAATTCTTCCCACGTGACCAAAAGGCAACATCATGATAAATGTAGATGGAAAAAAGATTGATGTTATCAATGACTGCATTTTTCTTGGGTCTACAATCAATACTCATGGCATCAGCATTCAGGAAATGGAAATATGTGTTGCATTTGGATAATCTGTTGAGACTTCTGCAAAGTGCTAGAGAGCACTGATGTCAATTTAAATACTAAGGTGTGCCTGATCCAAGTAATGGTATTTCCCCTGGCTTCCTAGTCTTCTGAAAGTTGGACAATGAATAAGAAGAATGAAGGAGAGTTGACACCTTTGGGTTGTGGCATTACTTGAGCAGAGTTCTGCCAAAACAACCGTAAGTCTGTTTTGGAGGAGTGCAACTAGGGTCCTCTGTGAAGGGAAGGGTGACGTGTAAAACGTCATGCGATAGACTTTGGGTATCTTCTCAGGATTGTCCATCCTTGGACAAAGACATCATCCTGGGGAAGGTGGAGGGTCAGAGAGAGAGATAGGACTCAAATGGAGATGGCCTGACACAGGGACTGGAAGCATAGCGGATTGTGAGGATGAGACTGGACAAGGGTCAGATCCATTGTTTCCAGGGTTGCTATGAATCATACTGGACCGGATGGCACCTTAACAGCAGTTACATAATGTGGAGGCCATGTAACGACCTGCCATGATCTAATCAAGCAAATACTTGCTGAAGGATTAAGGGTGGAATGCAATACTTCTTAATCCCCTCAAAACCCTAACCCGGTGTAAAGGGAGTTACCCTAGAGACTGACATAAAAGGGGAGGAAAGCTAATCAAGAGGGGGAGGGAAGGGAGACCCTTCACATCACCACAAAATAATCACCGAGAGTGGCGTGCGACTTTCTGGACCTGAGCCTAAAGCTCAGGTATTGGATCTCTAAGGATACCAGGGAAGGCCCAGCCACATGGAGGTCTCCAGGGAACACTGGGCCAGCAGAGAGTGAAGGAAACAGGAGCCTCCTCCACTACAAAGAAAGGAGGAATGGGAGAAGAGAGAGAGAAAGAGCCTTGCCCCAGGGCTGGGACCCTGCAACTGGACTGCTAGCCTCCTAAATAAATAAACTGTAAAGCCATCCACTCGTGGCATCTCTGTTACAACAGCAGTCAGTAACTAAGAGATGAAGTCTGCTGATGTACAAAATACGGTCGAGTCACTTGTACAAGAGCCCTAAACACTGCTCTATCCTGTGCCAACCTCGCCATCTCCGACACACTCATTCCCACCACCCCAGTCAAAGAGTCGATCCATCTCATCGAGGGTCTTCCTCTCCTGCGCCGTCCCTCCACTCTCCCAAACATGATGTCCCTCTCCAAGGACCAGTCCCTCCTTGCAAC
>NW_006399761.1:24611339-24615782 GCF_000299155.1 Elephantulus edwardii | reverse complement strand
CTCTTGAGAGGTCCCTCACAGCTGACTTTCCCAATGGAATTCGTCTCCTGATTTCCTGGCTGCTGTTACCAAGAGTGTTGACTGTGGAACCAAGGAAACTAAAACTGTTAACTATCTCAATCTCTTCACCATCCATCCTGATGCTGCCAATTGGCCCAGTGGTGAGAATCTTTGTTTTCTTTATGTTGAGTTTCAATACATATTGAAGGCTGCAGTCCTTGACCTTCTGCAGAAAGTGCTTCAGGTCCTCCTCAGTTTCAGCAAGTAGGGTTGTCATTTGCATAACGCAAGTTGTTGGTGACTCTTCCACCAATCCTGATGCCACATTCTTCCTTGTACAGCCCAGCATCTCAGATGATGTGTTCTGCATACAGACTGAAAAGGTATGGAGACAAAATACACCCCTGATGGACCCCCTTCTTGATTTTGAACCATGTAATGTCTCCTTGCTCTGTTCTGATAACTGCCTCTTGGTCCAAGTATAGGTTTCGCATTAGAACAATCAAATGTTCTGGGATTCCCATTCTTCTCACATAACAAATTTTCCTATTGCAAATGGAACATTTCTGATCACTACCTCATCAGTAAGTGAGAAGGGGCATTAGGGCCCCAACAAGGGAGTAGTTATCCTTCACAAAAGTCTCAATCCTTCAAAGAAATGTGGGCTGCTCCTAAGTATTAGTGAAAAGTTTATTTTTCAGAAACTCTATCTAAAAAACAAAACAAACAAAAAATCCCAAAATAAAACTCTAATTAAAACACAGGAAATATTTCCAAGAACCGCGCTAAAGCAAAAGTATCCACTGCCCTCCATTCATACTTTTAGAACATCCTTTAAAACAAGGCCTTTGAGCAATCACACACACAAAAGAATTCAATTAGTTCCTAATAGAATAGTTGGGAGGAAAAAGCAACAGATGTATCAAGGAATGGGGAATCATCGGGGCTACAAGAACTGAAGAAGATTTCCCCAGAGCAGACAGGAAGACTTCTAGAGCTGGTGCTTTGACATTAAAGGAAAAAAGAGAGGGGAAAATAGAGCTGAAAGGATGAGAAGCTTCTGATGGATGTGGCAGGTGGGATAAGTGATACTTACGCATTGACTTTTGCATAGCATTTAATCCCTTTTCAGCTTACTACTATCGATACAAGCTTGAACTTTTCCGATAAAGTGACCTAAAGTTTTATCTAAAACAGATGCATGGCTAAAAACTGACTTCCGATTCTAAAGTCATCTTTAATTGTCTCCATACAGAAGAAGAGATTTACTATATCCAAGAGCCTATGCAAGAATATTCTTTTTCCAAGCATCTAAAATAGCACCTTTTCCTTTTAATTGCTTGGCTTTTTGTGGAATGTTGTAAAGATTAAAGGATTATCCTCCCTCAATTGGCTTGACCCATTTAGAGGCTGAATCCTTCCAGCACACGTTAGTTCATTAGCAGGCAGCACAAAGAATTACTTGTGTTGTAGCCTGGATAGTCTCATCTGCCGTTCTGGAATGACAGGTAATTTATTGCCTTACAAAGGAATTATGAGGAATAAAGGCAAAGCTACATATAATAATGAGGCGAACCCCCGGTGGGGGAGGAGGGAAGCAAGTTGAAGAACAGGGTAGGGTACAGTAAATAGTGGATATCTGTTTCAAACGTTCAACTTCCTCCTAGACATTTCTACTTTATAGTTTCACAAGCATCTTTAACTTCTCATCCCCAAAAGAGAATTTTTTTATTCTTCCCCAAGTCTCCCCAGTTCGGTACAAGGCACCACCACCTTCAGATGTGGGAATGGACATTCCTGATTCCTTCGTCCCTGTCCTCATAGCCAACCCAAAATGTCCTGTCCGCTTTAAATGAATCTGTCCCCTTCTCACCATTCACTGTGTTTCTCAAAATGGAATTACTGCTGCAGCCTACTAACCAGCCATCTGACCTCCACTTTGGCAAAATGTCCAGTCGTTCCCAAAAGACATCAGAGTGATCTTCTTTCAAAAATGTAAAGGGGGGGATGTAAACAGGAACACAGTGTGTCTTTTTTTTTTAAATTTTGTAATTGTGTGTGTGTGTGTGTACGTGTACCGTCAAATCGGATCTGACTGGTACAGGAGGAGATTGTCCCTCCTTTCCCGGCAGAGCATCTGGTGGATTTGAACTGTGTTGCCTTTGGGATTGCAGTGCAGCTTCTTGCCACTAGGCCACCAGAGCTCCCCCGAACACAGTGTATCTTTTAAAAACCTTCAATACGCTCCCACTACACCTACAATAAAATAAAAGCCCCTAGCCTTGGTCTGGGGAGCTCTGGTGGCTTTTATATTATGGAGCTGCGCTATGAACTTGCGGAGTTAGAACTTTGAAAAGTGGATTATCTTTTTTAAAAAAAAATTGTGTGTGTGTATGTACCATCAAATCAGATCTGACTGGTACAGGAGGAGACTGTTCCTCCTTATCCAGTAGAGCACCTGGTAGATTCGAACCACATGCCTCTGGGATTGCAGTATGGCTTCTTGCCACTAGGCCACCAGAGCTCACTGAAAAGTGGCTTTTCTATCCAATGCATGCATTAGCCCCCACTGGAGGCAAGGGCTCCAGCTACTTCAACTGCGGACACGTGGTCTTGCAAATCACCAAAAGCTGTGGGACAAATATAAGCGAGAGCACTTTCCACACTGTAGGGAGACTGTGGAGAGAGACAGTGAAGAAACTGTGGCAATATATAGCCTGAGAGAATCCTAGAGATAGAGCCAAAGTTAAAGGTTTTGCTTCTGGATGACAAAATGAAGAGGTGACTTGTGACTGCTATGAGACTAAGTGTTTTCTGTACAACTGAGGAAACCAGAGGTTTCATTTGTGCTGCTGAACTGAACCTTGACATTCACTTGTTGACTGAGAAGCCGTCTGGACTGATTTATGAACTTTGTCTTGCCGTTAATCTGGTTTGCGGCTGCTATTAACTAAACCTGGATTTCACATGATATTCTTTGTCTCCCCCACCCCAACCTAATAAATCTCACAACTGAGAGTAAAGTCTGTAAGTAAATTTGCAACAAGCACTGGACCCAATGATTCATAGAAATAGATGTAGGCGCATGTAGGTAGCATGTCTGAACCAGTGCCTAATTGTTTGTTACTGTGTCCTTCTCCAAGGATTAGTCCCTTCTGGCCACGTGCTCTAAGTATGTGAGTCAGAGCTTTAAAATCCTAGCTTCCAGGGAGAAACTTGGTTTCACCCTCTCCAAGACAGACCTATTTGTTTTTTGGCAGTCCACATTAGGTTCAACACTCTTCTCTAGCACCACAATTGGAAAGCATCGATTCTTCTATCATCCATAATCATTGTCCAGTTCTCTGATGCACAGCACATAACTGCGAAGACCATGGCATGGATCAGGCGCACTTTAGTCTCTAGAATGACATCGTTGCTTTTTCACTCTGGAGAGGTCCCAGATGATCAGATTTTCCCAATGTAATTCATCTTTTGATTTCCTGACTGCGGGTGCCAAGAGTGTTGACCGTGGAGCTGAGAAAGCTGTAATTGTTAAGCACCTTAATCTCTTCTCCATCTATCATGCTGCTGCCAATTGGCCCAGTGATGAGACTCTGTCTTTCTGATGTTGAGCTTCAATCTATATCAAAGTCCTTGACCTACAGCAAGTGCTTCATGCTCAATATTTTTTTAGAAACGTGACAATATTTTGTCAGTCCATTAAAAGTTTCCATGAAATTTTGACTGTAAATGACACAATACCGATCTACCCAAGTCATCATCAGCGTATGAACTGATCTCTCTCTCCTCCTCTCACTCTGAATGAAGGAACACACACAGCAGCACCCAAACAGGCCAAGAGTGCTGTAAGTTGGGAGGTAGTGGCTGGCTTGGCTTCAGCACCTGAGGCTGAATAAACAAGAGGCCTATGGTGACAATCCTCCAATCAATCTCAGGTGGTGGACATAATATCTGGGTTGAATACATTTTACAGATGACACAGTTGGGACATTATAACCTTTAAAAATCAAGTTAGAGACCTCAGACAAACTGTAAAGAAAACAAAGCCTTGCTCCTGCCTTCTTCCTCCCTCTTCAGACGTCCTCCACCCCTGCGTCCCCTCAAGGTCTGCTGTCTCCTCAGGGTCGCTTCTGCATCCTCCATGCATGGCCAACTTGGAACAGCATCACACTTAGCAAAGTTAGAGTTTTACCCCCACCTCCCTTCTCTTCCTTTGAGGATTTTGCCCTTTTGGAATTGTATGAACCAATCTCCCCTCTTCAAAGGCAGCTTAGCAGACCACACAACTGCAAATATAGAAATTATATACATATGCAAATTCAAGCTGAAGCTGAGGAAAATTAAACCAAATCCAAGGCAACCAAAATATGACTTTGAGTCTATCCCACCTGAACTTCAGAACCATCTCAGGAACAGGTTTGAGGCTTTGAACACTAATGA
>NW_006399761.1:24587196-24609439 GCF_000299155.1 Elephantulus edwardii | reverse complement strand
TTTTTTATTTTTATTTTTATTATTTTTGTGTGAGTGTACCGTCAAATCAGATCTGACTGGTACAGGAGGAAATTGTCCCTCCTTCCCCAGCAAAGCATCTGGTGGATTCGAACCGTGCACCTCTGGGATTGTAGTTGCAGGTCCTTGCCACTAGGCCACCAGAGCTCCCCAGTTTAGGGCTGTTGTACATAGGGTCGCTATGAGTCGCAAGTGACTCGACGGCACATAACAACAACAACAAACAACATCACAGAAAGCCCAAACTGAACTTAACCTGGGGGGGAATCACTGAAGTAACAGCTCTACTGGCAGATGCTATTACAAGCACCAGCTGATACAAGCCGATGTTTAGACAGGAGGTACAGTCTCTCAACCGCTTCTCAATGAGACAGGAAAGACACAGACAGACTATCACTGCAGTTCTGTTACAGTGAAGAAAACCGAGGCGTAAAAACCTAACAAGAGGCAAGGGAACACTGGTGGCTTAGTGGAAAGTAATTGTGCTGTTAATGCAAAGGTACACAGTCCGAAGCCACCAGCTGCTCTGCGATGGGCCGTCTCCTGTGCAATTTACTGCCTCCGAAAACCAGGTGACTTGAGTGTGCTCTCTGAGGCAGTAAATCGCAAAGAAGAGACCGCCCGTCTTTCTCCCTCAGAGCAGATGGTGGGTTCAAACCATCTGCCTTTCTTTGGGTTGACAGTGTAACTCCTTACCACTGAGCCCCCTAATTTTTCCCCTTCTTATTAATAACCACAAACTAAAAACCCTTGCTTCTGAGTGGGCACCCACTGAAAGCTCACTCTCCTGAGGGTAATCAATCAGAGGCTGTAAGTGACAGGAGATGTCAATCTTTCTCCATTACTGGTGGATTCACACCTTTGGACTGGCAGTTCAACTCCTTACCCACTAGGCCATCAGAGCTCACAACCATAGGGAATACTAATCAGATCAGAAGTCTAAGTGGTGCTGTTAGGCACCCCACTATCTATTAGCCATAGACCAAAGGGGTTTGTGTCTAGCAGTTTTTGACAGATGGCACTAAAAACACCTCCTTAACAAATTACTGCATAAGATCATTATTATAAAAATAGGATAACTAACTAGTAAAACACATATGGGGACCCAAGGGGTGGGAGCAGAAGGGTGAAGACAGGTAGGGACAAAACCACAGGGCTGCCAGAGTTTGGTGGGTGAAGAGAGAATGAAAGGATCCCGCAGGGACCTGAAAAGACAGAGTAATGATGGGCAAGGTCCAATGGTGATTAATTTCATAAAATATAATACATACAATGATTGTATGAAACACTATGTGAATGAAGAATAGTGTGAAACACACTGTATATGAACTTGGTAAGCAAACTAAAATAAATATTTTTAAAAACCCAACAAACAACCTTTAACCTGTGGAAGGAGTTTTGTATCTGCAGAATGCTTGTTTAAATTCAAGGTTTTCTCTTCCAGGTGAACAGAGCAGATGGCAGCCTCTGCTCTGCACCTGGTGGACAGGTGTCCAGGACACATTTGACACCAAACACTAATGAGTAAAAGGCATTCTCACCACACCCTGAAAGTCACTGAGGAAAACACGAGGACCTCAGAAACTTACTTGTCTCTCTTATCTGTAGCTATTCATTACATTCTCGACGGCTTTAAACACCAGCCTTAATGTATTATGCTTCTTGTTAGAATCGACCCATTGCTGATTTTGCTGTCGGAGACTAAGGTGTGTCTGATACAGTCTTTGCAATCACTTGCTACTGAGAGCTGGACATTGACTAGGGATGACAGAAGGAGAATTGAGGCTTTTGAGCTGTGGTGCTGGAGAAGTGTAGTGAACATACCATGGACTAGGAGAACAAACAGGTTTCTGCTCCTTGGAGACAAGGATTCTGAAGCTTCGTCTGACATACTCTGGACATGTTGCAAGAAGGGACCAGTCCTTGGAGAGGGTCATCATGCTTGGGAGGATGGAGGGACAGTTCAGGAGAGGAAGCCCCTTGATGGGATGGGTTGATTCAGCGTCAGGGGTAATGTGGGGTAGATGTGTTAGAGACAGTAAGATTGTCACAGTAGAGCAGGGTTTAGGACTGGAATACACAGGGTCACTATGTGTCGCAAAATGTGTCGCAAAACTGCACGGGAAAAGACTGCCCATTTTTTCTCCAGAGTAGAAGGGGGATTCAAACCGCATACCTTTGCGTTTGCAGCGCAACACCTTCCCACTAAGCCATCAGCGCTCCCTAATGGATTGTGGCTGCAGTTCCACCAAACACAGCTGAGAGCATGGCTGAGTCACTGACTTGTGATGGGTGAGCTAGTAGTGCGGATCAATTGCTTGGGTGGGTCTGTTTTACTGCAAATATCCGTTCCCAAGGGATTCTCCGGCGTTAAGGAGCAAAATTCTGAACTTTGCACTAGTTGTAAATAATGCAAAAGCTCTCTCCACAATTGTCCCCAACACTCTGTGGTGCAAACGAGATGTGGGGAGGCAGCGAGAAGGTCAGGATCACCAGGCGGAGAATGAGCTTCCTGCAGGTCCCTGCCCCCTCTCCGGGCCCCCTGCTCCCCCAGGCCCCCTGCTCCCCCAGGCCCCCCGCTCCCCTTGACCCCCGACCCCCCGACCCCGGCCCGTGTTAGTTACCGCCGCCCGCGCCGCCAGCTCAGCCTTCAGCTGCTCTTCCTCCGCCGCCTCCCTCAACGCCCCCGCCGCCGCTGCCGCCGCCTCCGCCGCCGCCATGGCCTCGATGAGATGCTTGTGTTCGTTCTGGGGGACCAACGGGGTGTAGTGGCGGGAAGCCGCCAACCTGGCGGCCGATGCGACGGGTCCGAGCGGCCGAGGCCTCAGCGCCCGCGCTGGCCCCGGGGCGGGGACGACGGAGCGGCGGCGGCCCACCTGGCGGCTGCGGTTACGACGCGCGCGGTAACCAGGGACGCGACCGCGGCCGCTAGGGGCCAAAAGTCTCCACAGAGGCGCACGGCGCAGGAAACGCGAACGCGGCGCCGCAGGGCGGGCGCGGCGGGGCTAATTCTGTCGGATGGATTCTGAAACCTGGAGGAACAGGCAAAGGAAAGAACTGTCCAAAAGGCATAAATGATTAGGCATTATATGATGTACGCCAACTGCCCAGAATAACAGGTACATTGCAAAGAGGACTGGGCGATGGGGGGGGGGGGGAAGTAATTGGACAACAATGAATATTACTTGGGAGGGACTGGACAGCATTATGCTGAGTGAACTAGCTCAGTTCCATAAGGACAAATACTGTATAAAACCATTATTGTAGAACGTGTATGAGGATCCAAGGAGTGGGGATGGGGGAACAGAGGGGTGAGGATGGGCGGGAGGTGGAGGGTGGTTAATCGTAGGGTTGCACAATTTGATGGGTGGAGAGGGGATGTGAAGAAAATGGGAAAGATCTGGTGTGGAAAACAATGTGTACGAACTTTGTAAATAAACTAGTGCAACAACTCGTTTCGCAAATTTTTAGGAATGGAACGAATATGTTAGAAGGAGATGAACGCTATACAGGAGAAAACGGGGGGGGGGGCGCTATGCTGAGTGGCCGCTTCAGAACGGTAACAAGGCTTTCATCCCACTATTTAAGCTGGCTCTCCCAGGACTGAGGGAGTTCCAAGGAGTGTAGTAAATTCTATTCTGATTGATTTTAAAATTATCAAGTATTGGACAATCAGGGAAGCCACTCCATTCATTCATTGTTGCACTTTTCTCCCTGCCCAGTCCTCCCCCCCCCCCAGTTCACTCCTCTCTTTGAAAAGTAAAAGAAAAATTCTTTCATTGGTATACAATCCCCCCTTCCCCGTCCCCCTCCACCCCCACCCCAAGTACATTCCACTATGCAACCTTCATTCTGGATTCTTGTGATAACCATAATACTCTATCATATATCGCTTTTAAACTGTTCTCTCCCTCATCTGTTTCAATGCAGTATACATAATTTATCCAGTTTTTCTCAATCTTACCCCAACCCTGGTGTCTGTCCCATTCTACAACAGTGGCACCATGCAGTATTTGTCCTTTTGTGACTGAGATATTTCACTCAGCATAATGTCCTCCAGGGTCACCCATTTTGAATAATATTTCATGAGTTCCTTGTTTTTCAATGTAGTGTAGTATTCCATTGTGTGAATATACCACAGCTTCTCTAACCATTCATTTGTTGATGGGCACCTGGGTTGTTTCCAACTCCTTGCTATTGTGAACAAAGCTGCGATAAACATGGGTGTGTATATATCTGCTTGGATGTCAGTTATGGTCTCTTTGGAGTATATTCCTAGTGGTGGAATTGCTGGGTCAAATGGTATCTCTATTTGCAACTTTTTGAGAAAGCACCATACTGCCTTCCACAGTAGTTGCACCATTTTACACTCCCACCAACAGTGACTAAGGGTTCCACTTTCTCCACAACCTCGCCAGCATTTGTTGTTTGCTGTTCTGTTAAATTTTGCTGTTCTGACTGGGGTGAGATGATATCTCATAGTTGTACTGGCATCTCTCTTAGAGCTAGGGATTTTAAACATTTCTTCATGTGCTTGTTGGCCATCTGAATGTCTTCTTTGGTGAAGTGTCTATTCATATCCTGTGCCCATTTTTCTGTTGAATTCTTTACCTTTATCTTGTTGCAAGTTTCTGTCATTTTTTAACTTTTTCCAAGTTTGACCTGTAGGGATCACAGCACAGGCCTGTGGTGTATACTCATTTTCCGATGCCAGAGTGAAGGGGGTCAACCACAGAACAGGTCTGAATGATTTGGAAATTCAGGAATTGATGTCACCATGAGTGACAGAAAATGAAAAGTGGGGAATAAACACTTTCCTGCTGTTTGTCCCCAAGGTGACAAGTTTTCGCTTCTCAGAAGACCTGAAAAATCAAGCACCGGATGCACTTTGGATGGCTGCTTTCATTTTACTTGCTTTTTTTTAAAAAAAAAAAGCCCAAGTTTTACTGTCATCACGTAGGAATCCCCTCAGAGCGGATCCTCCGGCAGGTTTTTGGAAGTTGTAAATTGCACAGGAGCAGCTGCTAAGTTTAAACCATGTGGGATGACAGTGCAACCCCTTGCCCCTAAGCCACCAGACTCCTTAAACAAAGTCATTTCTGTCAGCAGCAAAGTCTGCCAGATACTTTTCCTTGTTTCTGATCTAATTCTCAAAACTATCCTATTTTGTAGGTGGTTTCATCTTTATTCTTCAGTTAACGATAGAGACCATTGTTTTAACGCTGTGTACCAGGCACTGTGCTAAGCACTTTTCAGACATTATCTCAGTCAGTCATCCCAACAGCCATATGAAGTGGATACTGTTACCCCATTTTTAAGATGAGGAAACCAAATTTTAGGTTATATACCTTCACCAGGATCATACTCATCTAGTTGGACATCTTTCCTAAGCCTGTCCAGTGCTCAGCTATTTCAATTTCTGTATTGCCAACCTGAGAATGAAAAAGTACTGTAAAGTGGCAGATCAGTATTTGGAATTCTCTTTTGTTCATTTTTTTCTCTCCTAATTGATTTCAACTTCATAATGTATCGAATCACAGTGTATTTTCCAACTTAAATTTTGTGGCTATAATAGTCACTTGACTATTCTGTATTTCATTGATCAATCCTACTAATCTATTAGTTTCTAATCTCAGCAGTTATCCAACTTTAAAATGAATTAGCCACTAACAGATCAATGCAAATCTGGAAAATTGAGAGGAATGTTTTCCCCTACTCCCAGCATCCTCAGCTGTAGTCTGTTTAAAGATGCCCTCTAGCAGCACCCACAAGATAAGTTCAGTGCTAAGTATTAACCCACCTACGGTCCTTTCTTCCCTGTTACTAATGTTTGAAAGCTGTAAAAAGAGCTCTTAGTTAAATAAAATTGATCCTATCAACTATGATAAGGATTCCATTTTAGCATATTATAATCTTAATTGTGCATTGATGATGTATGATTTTATCAGTGAGTAAAAGAAACCTAGAATTTCATCTTGTCTTTGCTAAAATTTTTCATTTGATGCTTGACTAATGTCTGGCTTTTCAGATAGAGCTAATGTCTTTGTTTTCTCTTTGTTATTAAAAATATAAAATAAAATTTTAAAAAAGTCATTTCTTTCACTTGCTGTGATATTTCCCCTGTTTTGTCATAGTTACTTAATGCAATTATAATAAAAATACCGCTGTGGATGGCTTTAAGGAAGCTCTGGTGGCCTTGTGCATAGGGAATTCCACAGTTAAGCCAAACGCTGAGAAGTTCTGTGGGAGAAGGATGGGCAGTCACTTCCCATGCGATTAACTGCCTCTGAAAACCCATGGGAGGGTCAGCTCTGAGTGGATTCCTACTTGGCCTCGAACCAAGTACCTTTGAGATTGCAGCGCAGCTTCTTGCCTCTAGGCCACCAGAGCTGGCAGGTGTTTCTGGAGATCCACGTGTGTCTTGGTCTCCCCCTGCCTGCATCCGTTTTCTGTATGGGACCCCATATCCAGAGGATGTGCTTCACTCTGAGCTCTGCTTTCTCCATGGTTATCAGGTTCTTCCATCTCAGCTCACTTGTTTTGACTTTGTTTTTGTCGTTAAGTGCTGTCGTGATGGCCCGGACTCATAGCAACCGTGTGTACAACATAACAAAGCATCGTCGCATCGTCTTCGCTGGGCCTCAGCCAGGTGTTCACTGTGCCATTCTGTCTTGTTGAGGCTCTTCCTCGCTTTCACGGACCCTCCCCCTTTCCAAGCATGATAGCGCAGTGCTCCTGACAATATGCCCAAAGCATGTGCGATGAAGTTTCACAATCTTTCCTTCTAAGGACTACTCTAGCTGTACTTTTCCCAGAACAGACCTGTTTGTTCTTTTGACAATTCATGGTATATTTAATACTCTGCCAGCACTACAGTTTAAAAACATTGATTCTTTAGTCTTCCTTATTCATCGTTCAGCTTTCATGTCCATATGAAACAATTTAAAATACCGTGGCTTCAATCAGATACACTCTGATCTTTAAACTTATATCCTAAGTCATTAACAATAGATTTTCCCCAATGCTATACATCTTTTGATCTCTTAACTGCTATTACCAGGGATATTGGCTGTAAATCCAAATAAAGTTAAATCCCTGGCAATCTCACTATTTTCTCCATGGTTACCTATTAGAAAAAATCTGCTATCAAGGACCTCTCCAAAGTGCTACAGAGCAACGATGTCAGTTGAAAGACTAAGGTGTGCCTGATCCATGCTATAGTCTTTTCAATTGTTACTTATGCATCTGAAAGTTGAACATGAATAAGGATGACAAAAGAAGAATTGGTGACTTTGTATTGTAAGAGAAGAGTAGTGACTTTCCCCTGGGCTGCCAAAAGAACAAATAAATAGTCTTGGCTAAAGTGTAACCAGGGTGCTCCTCAGAGGCAAAGCTAGTGAAGTTTCAGTTCATGTACTCTGGGCATGTTGTCAGGAGGGCTTAGTCATTAGAAAAGGATATCATGATTAAAATGGTGGGAGGGCAGTTAAAGAGAGGAAACTCTCAACAAGACATATTGACACAGTGACTGTAACACTGGGCTCAACTCTATCAGAGATGATGAGGATGGTACAGGATAGGGCAGAGTTCAGATCCGTTGTTCATAAGATCACTGAGTCACAGGCAACTTGATGGCACTTAACAACATGTGTTATGTTAATTATTTGTTAAGGTGGAGTCTGTGAAGAAGAATGTGACAAGAAGGTTGGAAGAGGACTCATCAGTTACCTGTGTTATGCAGATGACACAACGTTGCTTGCTGAAAGTGTAAAAGACTCATAGCGCTTGCTGCAGCTCAAAGACTGCAGTCTTCACATCTTAACATCAAGGAAAAAAGATTCTCACCACTTGACCAATAAGCGGCATCATAAAAGATGGGGAGAATTGAGACTTTCAATGACTTCATCTTACCTGAATCCACAATCAATACACCTGACACCAGCAGTCAGGAGAACAGAAGACATTGCACTGAGAAATCTGTAGTCAGAGATCTCTCTAAATTATTGGGGAGCAATGGTATCAGTTTGAGGACTACTGTGTGTCTGATTCAGGCCATGGTCTTTTCAGTCACTTGCTATGTTGCTGAGAGCTGGACAGTGAATAAGGATGACAGAAGAATTGACGCCTTTGAGCTGTGGTGTTGGAGAAGAACACTGAACATCTCATGGAACGTCAAAGGAACAAACAGATATGTCTTGGAGAAGGTGCAGCCACAGTGCTCTGTGGAGGCAAAGATGATGAACATACTTTGGGCCTGTTCCCTGACAATGACCTTGTCCATGTCAGACTCTGCACCTTCAAAGCCAGCAGCCTGAGACCCTGCCTGTCCACTAATGACTCAGATTCATCCTCCCCAGGCACAGATTGGGACTTGTCTCTACAAGCATGTGAGCCATTTCCTGGACATAAAGCTCCTAAGTGAATTACACCCTCTGAAAACTGGCTGGAGGATCCGCTACAAGTAGGTTCCGGCGGCAATACTAATATCCAAAATAGGATCAACAACACAGAAAGCGTTCAAGAGAAGCTGGGCTTGAGGTGAGTGTGTTCGACCTTTTTCTATGATTTGTTAAGATGAGAAGTTTAGGGAAGCTACTGGGTGGTGATTGTTGTTGTGAGTCATCAAGTTGGAACCAACTCAGAACTGACCCTCCAGCAGGCTTTCAGAGGCAGTATCTCACGGGAGGAGATTGCCCATTTTCTCCTGCAGAGTTGCTGGTGGTGGATTCGAACTGCCTGTCTTTGGGCTGGAAGCCCAAATCCTTCCCACTAAGCTCCCAGAACTCATTTTGAAAAATGGAGATGGTCTCAGGAATTTCAAGTCATTTAAGCATTGTTGCTGTTGTTGTTTAATGCTGTCGAGTCGTAGACCACTCATAGTGACCCTATGAACGAACAGCCTGAGCACTGTTCGTACATAGAGCTTCCGGAGGCAAGCCATTTCGGAAGTGGATGCCGCTCCTGCTTCCAGGCTTGTTTTAGTCGGGAAGCTCCAGCCAACACTGTCCACCATGGGTGACCATTACCACGTTTGGCACATTACTGTCACAGTGTTCAGCATCACAGCAACCACGAGTTACCTCTGTACAGCAACACACAGACCAGTGCTATACCACCTAGAAGAATTTAAGCATTTAAGCATTGCATAAAATAATCTCAAAGTTTATAACTGTGCCTTAAAATAAAGTCTGATACCTTACAGTAAAAGGAAATTGGTGAAAAGCAAGCCCCCAAATCTTACTGTAAAAGTAGCTGGATTGTTGTTAGGTGCCACTGAGTGAGCTATGACTCATAGCAAGCCTGTAGACACTAAATCAGAACCCTGGCCTGTACTGTCTGGGCTCCCTCAGGAAGTTTCCATTAACTGTTACCCGTCTACTCTAACTCCCCATATGTGGGCTACATTTTGTTTCTTTTGTGTCTCAAAATTTTTGTTGTAAACTGGACCTTTCAGTTGTGACCAGACACCTCTCAAAAAACATATAAAATACTTCTTTAAATCACTAAGTTTAGGGGATGGGTAACTTACTATTGTGACATCTCATTATGCTACAGTAATATTTGGGTTGTTGGAGCCAATGGGAGACAGGTACGGGAGCTGGGGCTTTTCAAAACTCATTTGACTTTTGGAAGTGCCAGCTCCTTTGCACTGGATGGAGGACTGCTCTGCCCTGGTTGGTCGGTGGTTAAAGCCGGCTGGAGCCTCTTGTTGGAGCCAATGAGAGACTGGTGAAGGAGCTGGGCCTTTCTAAAAGACGTTCAGGTCTGAGGGCCCCAGGCTTTAATTGTGTTTGAAATGAATGTTTTCCTCTGTCATCTCGCTGTGTTTAGGTAACTTGGGGTTCCTGTGGTACTAAGTGGTGTGCATCCAATGCTATAATAGTTAAACATGGTGGGCAGTGTTTGGTGGCAGGAGTGGCATCTACTTCCTAAACCATAGGCTTCTGGAAACTCTATGAACTTGGAGAAACAACGATAGTTATAGAAAGGCTTCAGGTCTTTCGTTCATAGGGTCGCTATGAGTCATGCTTGACTCAACCACAATCAACAACAATATTTGGGTTAGTTTTCCCCCTTTTTTTAACTGCTATAAAAACATATCGGTGTCTGCAGCTACAATCCCAGCGGTGTACGGTTCGAATCCACCAGATGCTCTGCTGGGGAAGGAGGGACAATCTCCTCCTGTACCAGTCAGATCTGATTTGACGGTACACTCACGCAAAAATAATAAAATAAAATAAAAAAATATCAATATTTTTAGAGTTACATGTGCCCCTTGCCTAGGGACAGAACAACTGCTATGCTGCCATTTGTACTCCAGTGGCCTCACTGGATCAGGGTTAAGTGAGCACTCCAGCGGAAATGTTACCATTATTTCTTCTCCTCCCCTGTCTTCCCTCACTACCTGACGGGATTCTCTAGACTATTTGCTCAATAAATCACCTGCACAGGAGGAAAAAAAAATCTGTATGGAGAAACTGAAAACCCACTGCCATGAAACTGATCCCACCTCATAGCAACTTCTTGACAAGGTAGGAGTTACAAAGCTGTGGGCCTTCAGCAGGTGGCCTAATGGCAAGAAGCTGTACTGCATTCCCAAAGGCACACGGTTCTAGTCCACCAGCTGATCCTCCAGAGAAAAATGGGTAATCTCCTTCTCTGTGATTAACTGCCTCTGAATACCTGCAAGAGGGTGAGCTATGGATCAGTTCTGACTCGATGGTACATAACAACAACCCTTCAGCAAGCTACATCATCTTTTCCCTTTGGAGTGCCTGGTGGGTTCAAACTGCAACCTTTCTGTTGGCAGCCAAGTACTCTTACCATGGTACCACCAAGACTCCTTTCAGGGAAACATAGCTACTTTATAAATAAAGATGCTGAACAACTTTGGAATGATACTGGAACTTACAACCTTATTGTTTCAATGAAGGATCAAGAATATTTTAATATTTTTTTTAATTTTTGCTTTAGAATTAAGTCCATTTCCTCTTAAACTCAGGGAAGATTTGGTTTCTTATTTTCAGAGCCCAGTGTCCTAGGTTGTTACATCTTACGTACCAGAGCATTGATATCTCAGGCTTATCAGAAATTCTAATTTTGTTGGCAAACTGACTGTTACTGGCCTCCCACAATACTGGGGGATATTTTCTTCTAAATTTTTTAAATTTTATTTTTAGTGTGTGTGTGTGTGTGTGTGTGTGTGTGTGTGTGTGTACCATCAAATCAGATTTGACTGGTACAGGAGGAGATTGTTCCTCCTTCTCCAGCAAAGCATCTGGTGGATTTGAACTGCTAACCTCTCAGATTGCAGTACAGCTTCTTGCCACTAGGCCACCAGAGCTTGCTCCACAATACTGTTAATACTTAAGATGCTTTGTTGTTTGAATATATTCTTTTAATAAAGGGGAAAGTCAGAAGCTTCATGTATAAATTATTGATGACTTTTTAAATCTTTTTCCACTTTTAAAATTCATTTTTATGAAAGTTTACAGAGACTTAGGGTTTCCAGTCATTCATTGTTGCACTTTTCTCCCTGTCCACTCCTCCCCCCATTCACTCTTCTCCTTGAAAAGTAAAACTCTTTCATTGTTATGCAATCCCTCCCCCCAAGTCCACTCTACTGCACAGCCTTCATTCTGGACTTCTGTCATGACAGTACTATCCAATCACATATCCCTTTTCAACAGTTTTCTTCCTCATCTGTTTCAATGCAGTATACATCATTCCTCCCCTCCTTCTGTGTCTTTCCTCAATCCTGATGTCAGTCCTGTTTTACAACAGTGGCCCTATGCAATATTTGTCCCTTTTTGACTGAGATATTTCATTCAGCATAATGTTCTCCAGGGTCATCCATTTTGCATAATATTTCATGAGTTCCTTGTTTTTCATATTGACTTTTGTCCTGTCTCTAAGCTGGGCACAGGAACAGTCATGAGCAGACCTGGCTTCTGGAAAGGGATTCCATACATTTGCTAACAATCTTATATAGAGGGAGATTTGGACCCCAACACTTTCCTTCTTTGCCTTCTTTTTGGGTGGGGGTGACAGAGGGGACAGGGTGTGGCTCAGCCGGTCATGGCAAGGTGGCCAGGGCATTGCTCAGCTCCTCTGGATTCCTCCTGGCACTTGCTTCCTCATCCTTTTCTTGACGGACCTGAGCAGCTAGCTCCATGGTTGGTGACTTGGAGAGTGTAAAGTCGTAGACCTGGATCACACGGGCAGGAATCCAGGTATTTGGCAAGGCAGCCGTGGTAGTGGAGATGTAGTGGCTTGCTTGTTTTTGGTCACTCTGTGGCCTTGCTTAAGGCCCACAGTGGTGACTGTGGCTGAAAGGCAGCCGCAGCCTTGCTTCTTTGAAGTGCCTTATGACAACTTGTCTGATGAATTGAGACCATCTTCTCTACTGTGTATTGAAACCCACTGGTAGGATACTAGCAAGAGCCACGAGGCATACAGGTGAGACAAGAAAGGAGACGCCCAGGAGTGGTAACCTGGGGTTCACATAAGATCTGGAGGCATGAGTAGAGTGCTGCCTTTCAATGTGAGGCGGCTGTAGGCCCCCTGGGCCCCATATCCCTGTGTCAGCACTGTTCCTGGGAACAATGGACACACCAATCAACATTAGCAACATGAGACGTGTCTGGTACTGACAGGAACTAAGCGTTGCTGAGTCAGTGAAAACGAGGCCTCTCAGCTCTTTGGGGCCAGGGCTCCAATGCAGTTGTGCCACCAGATGTAGGAAGGGTAGTGACTTGCACAGAATCTGCTCTTCTCATGCTTTGATGGAACTTTCTAGGACTAAGTGAAACCTGGAGGTTCTTGGACAAGAACTTTGAGGGGCAGGAAGCCTAGAAAAGGACATACACATGACCTTCAGCCGAAGATCAGAGGGATAAGCAACCCATTGACACTGGAAGGTTGTCTGCTGGGTTCCAGCAGGAGAGTTCAGCGGGGAAGGGGACAGATCACCTTTGTAAGCCATGACTTTATCCTACTGGCATCAAAAGGTTGTTTTGTACCTATGACCAGGAGAGAATGAAACAGATGGATGGGACCTTCTAAGAATCAAATCTGTATGCACATCAAAAAACTTCTTCAACAGGGTAAGAAGGAAAGCCACAGACTGGAGGGGGAGGGGAGGGATTTGGCAATGGCATTATCTGATAAGAGACTTAAATTGAAAGTTTATAGAATCCTTATTAAGGGAGCTCTGGTGGCCTAGTGGCAAGACGCTGCACTGCAATCCCGGAGGTACACGGTTTGAATCCACCAGATGCTCTGCTGGAGAAGGAGGGGGCAATCTCCTCCTGTACCAGTCAGATCTGATTTGACGGTACACGTAAAAATAATACAATAAAAAAATTTTTTTAAAAAAAGGAAAGTTTATAGAATCCTCAATAAGGAAAAGGTAAACAATCCAATCACAAAATAGGCCCAGCATAGGAATAACCATTTCACTAACGAAGACATTCAGATGGCAAACAAACACACGAAAAAATGTTCAAAATCCTTAGCTATCAGAGAGATACAAATCTAAACAACTATAAAAGATCATATCACCCCAGCAACAACAGCAGAGTTCAACAGGGCAACAAACAAAAATGCTGGTGAGGTTGTGGAGAGGTTGGAACCCTTATTCACTGCTGGTGGGAGTGTAGGATGGTGCAACACCTATGGAAGGCAATCTAGTGCTTTCTTGAAAATCTGGACATAGAAATACCATTTGTACTAGCAATTCATCTACTGGGAATACACCCTAAAGAAACCAGAGACACGAGTCAAACAGATATATGCACATCCATGTTTACTGCTGCCATTATTCATAATAGCAAAGAGATGGAAGCAACTCAAGTGGCCATCAACAAATGGATAGAAAAACTATGGTGTATTCATTCACACAATAGAATACTATGCAGCACTGAAATACAATGAACTTGTAAAATATTATACAACATGGGGAAAGCCTGGAGGATGTTATGCTGAGTCAAATATTACAGTCACTAAAGGACAAATACTGTCTAACACCCCTGTTAAAAATAGGACCAACATTGGGGAGGGTTGGAGAGAGAATGAAAGCAGAAAGGTAATGAACACTGCATTGGAACAGATGAGGGAAAGAACTGTTTAAAAGGAGCAGAGAGATGAGTTGGGTTTTGTATGTAACAGTGGCTTGCTCACTGCTATCTGTTCAAAGTCAGTCCTTGACACATAACACGTACACAAGGAATATCTGGTTGTGCATTTTATGTATGACAACAATCTGGAACAAGGGGTGCATGGCTAGTGGACTGGGAGTAGAGAAGAAAGAAAATGTGTAACAATGATCAAAATAAAGTATTTTTGAAAAAGGTTTTGTGGAAGGGGGGGAAAGAAAAAAAAAAAGAAAAAGGTTTTGTGATCGGATTTCCATCTGTAATTGATAAAATGGTACCGGGAGAAGCCTTGGCCCTGGCTGTGGTGGTAAGGCGGGCTGTGTCCTGAGTCTTCCTAACCCTGCACTGGTGGACTAGCAGTGTCACCAGCACCTGGAAAGTCATGCAGCCAGCCAGCATCTCAGGCCTGTTGAACCAGCCTGCATGCTGATTCCCCAGGTGATTCACAGGGGTGGTGGTGAACAGTCAAGTCAGGACTAAGCCACAGCTGGCCCTCAGGTGGGTGTTCAGAGACAGTCAATCACACAGATGGAGATTGCTCATCCTTCTCCCATGGAGCAGCTGGTAGATTTGAACTGTGTGCCTTTGGGATTGCAGCAAAGGCTCTTACCACTAGGCCATCAGAGCTCCACATGCTTTGGAATATCATTGATCTAGAGTTGGTGACTAAAAGCAGTAAATGCAAAGTAGGAGTGTGGTCATTTGCTTCTGTGGTAGATAATATATAGCAGGACATAGCTAACAGAACAGGGTATGTGGAGGCTTTAAACGGAAGATGCTTGCAATTTCAGTCTAACAAGTGCACTGAGCTGTTAGGTGAAAGGATTTGGCTCCAACAGAGACACCATGTACACAGAACCAGACTCCTTGTACAAAGCCAGACCCCGTGGACACAGAATCAGACCCAGCCCAAACCTGGCCACATTTAACCATCACAACTTCCCTGTGAGAACGTGAGATAATTAAATAAAAACCAAATCACTAAAATGTAAATGTGATTCCTTGTTATTGTTATGTGCCATTGAATCACTTGCTATGTACAACAGCCCTAAACCCTGCTTTATCCTGTGCCAATTGCACTGCCTCTGACACACCCATCCCAATTACCCCAGTCACTGAATCAATCCACCTCATAGAGGGTCTTCCCCTCTTGCGCCGTCCCTCCACCCTCCCAAGCATGATGTCCCTCTCCAAGGACTGGTCCCTCCTTACAAGATGTCCTAAGTTTGTCAGACGAAGCCCCAGAATCCTTGCCTCCAAGGAGCAGCCTGGTTTAACCCTCTCCAAGATGTTTGTTTTCTTGGCAGTCCATGGTACATTTCAATACTCTTCTCCAGCACACAGCTCAAAGGCATCAATTCTCCTTCTATCCTACCTGGTCACTGTCCAACTCTCTGATGCATAACATGTGATTGCAAAAACCATAGCCTGTATCAGATGCACCTTAGTCTCCAGAGTGACACCATTGCTCCTCAGTACCCTGGAGAGGTCCCTAACAGCAAACTTTCCCATGGCAATGTTTTTTTATTTCCTGGCTACTGGTGCCAAGAGTGTTGACTATGGAGCCAAGCAAACTAAAGCTGTGAACAATCTCAATCTCTTCACCATCCATCCTGATGCTGCCAATTGGTCCAGTGGTGAGAATCTTTGTCTTCTTGACATTGAGCCTCAATCCATATTGGAGGCTGCAGTTCTTGACCCTCTGCAGCTGGTGCTTCAGGTCTTCCTCAGTTTCAGCAAGCAGGGTTGTATCATCTGCATAACGCAGATTGTTAATAGATCTTCCACCAATCCTGATGCCACATTTCTCCTCATAGAGCTCAGCCTCTCGGATAATCTATTCTGCATACAGGTTGAAAAGGTATAGAGACAGGACACATCCCCGGTGTACACCTTTCCCAATTTTGAATGATGCAGTGTTTCCCTGCTCTGTCTGATGACTGCCTCTTGGTCCAAGTATAGATTTCGCATTAGAACGATCAAGTGTTCTGGGATTCCCATTCTCAGAGTCAGCCATAGTTTGTTATGACCCACACAAACTTTTGCATAATCAATGAAACACAGATAGACATTCCTCTGGTATTCCCTGCTTTCAGCTAAGATCCATCTAACATCAGCTACAATATCCCTAGTACCGCGACCCCTTCTAAACCCAGCCTGGACTTCTGGCAGTTCTCTGATGTGCCGTTCCAGTCATTTTTGGATAATCTTCAGTAGAATCTTGCTTGCATGTGAAATCAATGATACTGTTCTATAGTTTCCACACACTGTTGGGTCACCCTTCTTTGGAATAGGAACAAATATAGATGTCTTCCAGTCAGTTGGCCAAGTGGTTGTTCTCCAGATTTCTTGGCACAACTTGGTGAGCACGTCCAGGGCAACATCTGTTAGCTGAAATATGTCAATTGGTATACCATCTATTCCTGGGACCTTCCTTAGAGATGCTAAATATCCCTTTCCAGGTTTATAGTATTATAATACAGGATGTTCTGACATGCACAAGTTGCTCTGTAATATTAAAATCACTTGGGGTACTGGCTGTTGCAAAGTTTATAAGGAATGTCCTTGGTTCAATGTCAAGTTGCTAGTATACTGTCAGAGCATTCCCTAACACTGCTCCCAGGTCAAGGCAGATCAGGCCTGTCCTAGGAGGGCCCTCTGGGTTTCTGGTCTGTTGTGTGACTCAACAGGCTATTTTACAAATGCCCGGATTGGCATAGCCATTCTCAAAAAAAAAATGTTTACGATACACTTCTCACCATGAACGCTGTGCACACACCTGTCTTTTTACTATTAGCCCAAAGGCAAATTATGAGTCAAAAGATTTACAAGATTTAAAGACTTGTCACATTCAGAAAGGCTACCACTTTACACATTAACCAATTTTCCCTGCCTACATTGTTCTGTGAATTTTACTCTTATTTGTCATGCGAAAGGATAGAAATATCCTTTAAATGGCATTTGGTTAGCAGTGGAGTAGCTTTTTTTTTTAAACGGCACCTTCATGTTATTTACTTGTGCTTATTGGTTCTGATGTGGGAGCTTTCTATTATCACCCAAAGCAACTCTGACCCAAGGATTAGAACTTCACCCTAACCTGTGCCAGCCTCCTAATCCATCCTTGACAGGCCCAAACCCATTCTGTTGACTCCTGTGTTTCCTTCTTTAAAATCAATTTTGTCCTTTTCCAATCTTTTAAGTAATTTTTCTTTATTAAAATCCTGATCAGTCAAGTTAGCTATAGATTCTAAAAGCATTTTTAATTGCTTTCAATCTAGTATGTCCTTAACCTAATTAAGGGTATCAAAAGTACAAAACAGACCACTATTCTATGCCATCAAGTCTCCTGTGACTCATAGCAATCCTATGCACAATAACTCTGAATCCTATCCTATTCTGAGCCAGTCAGTCTCTAAAACACATATCTCTATTACTTCACAAGTTCATCCAGGGTCTTCCTCTCTTGAGCTGTCCCTTGACACTTCCAAGCTTATGTCCTTCTCCAAGGACTGGTACCCTCCGGTCACGTGCCCAAAACAGGAAACAGAGCTTAAAAATTCTTGTCTCCAGAGTAACTTTGCTTCAACCTCTCCATGACATGTTTGTTCTCTGGGCAGTCCTTGGTATGTTCAGTAGTTCTAGAGCACATTTCAAAGACATCAATTTGTCACCCTTATTGTCCAGCTGATGCAAAGCAAATAATTGCAAAGACCATAGCCTGGATCAGGTGCACCTTAGTCTCTAGACTGACATCTTTTCTCTTCAGCACCCTGGAGAGGTCCCTGATTTACTGGCTGCTGGAGCCAAGACCATAGAGATGTTTTACAACTTTTCAAACAGTATATACTTTTGGTAGTTTTCAATTAATAAGGATTTAGGATTTATCTGGGTATTGAAGAATGCTCTAGAGAATAGGATCTCTGAATGGTACAACAGACTACTTAATAATTGCAGAGGAGGAAATGTACATAATATACATTAATATGTTAACCCAAAACTAAAATCTTAGAAGTGGAATGACTCACTGTGCTCTCTGCTGTCCTACAACACAACAGAGTATACAGTATCCCCCTAGGAAATGTTCTTCCTTCAAACCTCTTTAGAGCTAACTTTGATTTATAGGAAACAGAACACAAAGACCAAGTTAACCAAAATCCATCTGAGATGGCTAACTTGGCTCTGATAACCACCTAGTAGTTCCACAGCAATGAGCAGCAAATATATCCAACAGAACACTTCAGATGAACTTTCTACAACTGAAGTCTTATTGACTGGTGAGGTTTTCTGAAGCTCAGGCCTAGAGGTCCCTCGTAACACAAATGGTTAAATGCTTACCACAAACCATAAAGGTTGGCAGTTCCAAACCAGCCAGCTGTCTAGGAACAGATCTTGTCATCTCCTTTAAAAAAAGGTTCACATTTTGGTGTATCAAACAGGACTAGCAGTCAGGGTGTCCAGCCTGACTCAATGTGACCCTATGTATCCTCTGGGGAAGGTTCAAGCATACCATATCGTTTCAGACAGAATAGAAAGGAAGGCCTGGTTACCCTACTTCTCAATCAGCTGAGGCCCATGTTATGGATCACACAGTGGCCTGATCCCCACAGTGCATGGACGTGCTGTCAATCAGGTGGGTAAATCAGTGGCTACAAATCAAGTGTCACAACAAAGAACATTATGCACAGCAAGATGATGGTGCTTAGACCAGAGTAGCAGCAATGAAGATGTTTAAATCTACTGGAATAAGACTTACTATAAAGCCTCGGTGTGAAAAGGATTAGCTATGTATGTACATTTTATTTGTAGAAGATACCCCATTCTTGAGGAAAAGGCACTAGGACGACAGCTTGTTTAAGCTTTCATTATTTTATTTTGTACTTTTTTTTGTATAGCTAACCTGTCAAACAGTGTATAATTTTGGTAGTTTCCAATTAATAAAAATTTATCAGGGTGTTGAGCAATGAGGTGGTTTTCCGGCAAATACCCTTATTTTGAGAAATTAAAACAGATATATGCCTATGTAACATAAAAAAAGGAGGTTAAGTCCTCAGAATTAATCCAGCAGAAAATGAATATGCAAAGTGTTTCCTGCTTGGCTGGGGAGGGTAAAGAGAACTGTAAATAAAAATTAAGTCTATTAGAGAAGTGGGAGTAAATCAAGTTGGCTGTTGTTTGTTTTTGGGGTTTTTTTTAAACCAAACATTTAATGTTTTCATTAATCGTGCCAGTTACTTTCAACCAAATGTCCAAGACTAAGAGTTCACAGGGCAAACAATCTTCCAAACGGGGAACATCCAGTCCCGCTGCACTACTCATGGTCATCATAAGCCAGTGTTAGCCAGATTACCGAGTGTTCACCACGTCATCGATCTTCAAAATGCTCCGGACGGTTTCAGTTGCAAGAGTCAGAGCGCTGAGTGAAACCAACAGGGGCTGGACAACCAACTCTTCCAAAATGTTGGAGATTCCGCCCTGGAAGTCACACAAAATGCTTTACTGTGTCTGCAGGACCAGCCATTGTGCAATCACCAGTGCTCCTTCTCATGATTAGTTCAAACCAAGATTTCCCTAGCTGCTTTAGAAGATACTCGACTAAGCGCTTCTCCACATTACCTGTGGGCTGTGGTTCAAATAAAATTTGGAAACTGATCTTAATCCAAAATGCAATCAGATACATGACCGAAGAAGTTAATAGCTACAGTTGGTTTTTAACTCACCAGCTTCTCCCATGTGATTTACAGGTTTTGAAAACCTTCTAGGCGGCCAGCTACGAGTCAATTATGACTGGCAAACAATGAGCTGGGGTGGGGGGGAACCCCAACCAACCCAGTAACTTCTGAAGATGACCATCTAAATCCAATCTATTCTCCCTGTTTTAATTAAAAACAACAACAACAATGGCCTGGTCTTAGTCCCTTTTCTCCCAAGATGATGGCAGAGAGCAGTTCACAGTCTCAGTGCTTCCAGACTTCCCTCTTCAAAGTACTTTGCCTGAGACGCCTTAGTTCCCACCAGGAGGAGTGAAGATGACTGTCTTAACAAAAAAGGGTCTTGTTTCTGCACTGCCAATGAAGTCCCCTACATCACTAACTAAAAACCTCTGCTCTACACAAGCTCAGTAACATCTCGGTCTCTTACCCAGAGTAACTTCTGCCTCATCTGAAATGTCCTCAGCCCTAAAAGCCCATGTTCCACCATCATAAAACATTCCCAAACCACAAAGGATCTCAGAACAGTCATTCTGGTTTTTCACCCCCCCCCCCCTCCAATAATAAAGTGTTTCTTCAACTGGTTTTTTGAAAAAGATTAGTACTGTCTACGGTGTAATCCCACAAAACTATCCTAAGCTACAAGACACCAAATTTAAACACACAGAACAGACTATGTGCTGGGCACAATTCCAATAGCTTTCCAATTACTAGCACATTTAGGCACAACAAGCCCATAAGAGCAGGAAAGGACTCTTGTCATTTTTACAAGTAACAAAATCACAGATTACTTAAACTTTTCTTTTTTCATCCTATGGCTTAGGTTTAAATTCAAGCTAATTACAAGTCTAATTACAGACATGACAACTATGACTGAGTGAGTCAACATTGGTTAATCATGTTCTGCAGTAATTACAGATGAACCCATCACCTTTCGGACATTAATGCCTGCGGTTTTTTCTCCTTGAGCATGCCGGTTCCTCAGCTCAGTTACTGTAGAAATGGGATTCAGGCCTGCATTTTCAGCCAGTGTGGAAGGAATGACTTCCATAGCATCGGCAAAAGCACGGACACAGTAGGATTCCATGCCGCTCAGAGTCCGAGAGTATTCAGTTAATCGCAGGGCCAACTCGATTTCTGGAGCGCCACCACCTGCAATAAGGGCTCTGAAACACACAAACACAGTTTGCCCTTTTTATCCAGCAGATATCCACACTTAAGAGAGATTTCTCTCTCTCAATGCTGCTGTTAGAATCAACTCACAGCTAATCCTCCATTTAGTTTTCAGAGGCTATAAACCCCACAGGAGGTGACTGCCAATCTTCTCTCAGGGAACAGCTGGTGGGTTTGAACTGCCTGTCTTTGGGTTGACAGCACAATTCCTTACCCACTTCTCAGATGGTGTCAAGTCAAGTATGACTTATGCAGACCCTGTGACAACAGATCTGAATCCTCTCCTGCACTCATCATCTCACAGACTGGAGTCCATTGCTGCAGTCTCTGTGTCAATCCATCTTTTCGAGAGGTTTTGTCTTTTTTTGCCATCCCTCCACCTTTCCAAGCATGCTATTCCTTTCTAAGAAACAGTCTCTCCTAGCAACATGCCCCAAATATATGAGACGAATACGCACATATTATCACCAGATTGCTAATGTTCACTTAACAGTAAAATAATTAAAATTTAAGAGCAGCTGAACAGCAAAAAGAATTTTTTCAGCCTAGTGCTGACATAATAATTTTGTATATCAGAGATGCTTTGAAGCTTACACTTCAGGTGACCGGAAATTTTCAAACATTTTAAAAAATAACACGTTGGGGATATATACAGCAAAACATATCCCAATTCAACAATTTATTTATACAGATTTTATTAAGTTATACAATTCATTCTTGCTGTCCTTTTCCAATATTTTTCATTGTCTGCATAAACTCCCTTCTTTCTAACCTTTCAGTAACTTTTTGAGTTTGTTATCAATTTGATCCCAAAGAGATAATTCTTTAAAAAAGCAAAAGGAAGACATTCTTACTAATTAAGTTAAACTACTACTTGATGATTTCCAGGGACAGTTTTAAGAGTTAAACCATTATTTCAAGGTAATCTGGGAAGTTCATCTAGCCTCAATGGTTCCACTGATCAGGATTCCATGAAAATCTGCTCAGTATCCTCCATCCCAACTCTCTGCCTAGGATTCTAGTACAGAATCTTTTGTTTAGAACATTAAAGAGTAAGGAAATTTCCCTCACAGGCATGTGAGGATGTAATTACCTCTTTTTCACCAAACAGCGCAGAACACACAGGGCATCGTGGATGGAGCGTTCAGCTTCTTCAATCACCAATTTGTTAGAACCACGGACAACAAT
>NW_006399761.1:24582671-24586446 GCF_000299155.1 Elephantulus edwardii | reverse complement strand
AAAAAAAGAAAAAATACTACAGGAGCACAATCAGACTTAATTTACAGTGAAGCAGACTCCTCAAAGCTGTAGATTTCTACAGAAGACCTGAAATATGCCCCTAAAACTAAAAATACTATGTTTCACTGAGCTCCTAGAGCGATTTACTCAGGTTTACAAGCTACTGCATGCCTTAGGGACTAAGCCAGGTCTTTGAGTTCATTATAAAAAACTAAAGAATGAGCACAAACAGTAACTTTCTAGCTTAACATACTCCTGGAGTAAATATATCTATATAAGGGAACCTACTGGGGAGAGGCAGAGAGACACAGACACAGAGAAAAAAATCAGTTCAAACTTTGGAGTATTTCCCAAACTCCTCAAAATGAAAACATGTATTTTAGCTAGCAAATCAATTTTATTTTTTATTGTGGTTTGGGTCAAAGTTTTCAGAGCAGACTGTCTCACTACTCAGCAATTTAGACACCTTTTTTTGTTTCATAACACAACCAGCTACTTTCTATATGTAACAGCACTCTTGCAAATTCCTCCTGGGGAGCTCCTTGCTTCCATTTATCCATTTTTCTTGTTCTCTTCTGCCTTTTGATATTTGTTTCTTTGGCAAATGCCGCCTTCTTAGTCTAATAAGGAGACTGTTTCTCCAAAGTGCTGTTATTCAGTCTGTTGTCTGGCTGCAAGGTACTGGGTGTGTGAGGGGGGTGTTTCTGTGTGTGTGAGAGAGCAGGTGATCTCAATTCCAGGTGTGAAATGTGTCAAAGAGCCAGTCTCTCATCAGATCAGACCCGTTAGTCTAGTCTTAATGATTTTCAGTTCTGTTCTCTCTTTTTTTTTTTCACATCCTGTCTGGGATCTACGGTGATCCTTATCAGAGACTTGGCTGTGGTAGCTAGACTAACCTGAGTTTATTTCCTATTACTTTACCTTCTAGACAGTGAAAAATAACATGTTAGATAGCCACTTGTTAGCTTTTAAGAACCTAACAGATCCTTAACACAGTAAAATACAGGACACTGTGTGAACTTGAATAGCAGCTGACAAAGCAGTCCTCTGTAGATCATCTCTTTTAGAGCAAACTTATTTAAAATTTATTGTCTTGTCTAAAAACAACTTTCTTAAAAAAATAAATTCAAATATTTTAGCATCAAAGGATAACAACCCTAAGCACAATAGCTCTGAACCCTGCCCTATCCTGAGCCAATCTCACTGTCTCCGACACACCTGCCCCTATTATGCCAGTCAGTGTGTTAATCTATCTCATCAGGGGTCTTCCTCTCCTGTGTTGTCCCTCCACCCTTCCAAGTATTATGTCCTTCTACAGGGAATGATCCCCCAGGCAACATGCCCAAAGTATGTGAAACAGAGTTTCAAAATCCTTGCCTCCAAAGAACAAGTTGGTTTCATCCACTCCAGGACAGATTCCATGGTATATTCAATACTCTTCTCTAGCATCTAAATCAAAAGTATTGATTCTTCTGTCATCCTTGTTCACTGTCTAGCTCTCTCATGCATAGCAAGTAACTGCAAAGATCATGGCCTGAAATCAGGTGCACCTTAGTCTCTAGACAGACATCTTTGCTCTTTAGCACTGTTGAGAGGTCCCTGACAGTAGACTTTCCAAATCTAGCTGGCCAGGTTATCCTCCAGATTTCTTGACACAAACTGGAAAGCACATCTAGGGAAGCAACTGTTTGCTGAAATATGTCAATTGGTATTGTGTCGATTCCGGAGTTCTTGTTCTTTGCCAACCCCTTCAGAGCAAGCAGCTTGAACTTCCTCTTTCACCACTACTGCCTTGTGGTCATATGCTATTTCATGAAATTCTTCTGTCAGCCATTAGAGAAATGCAAAGCAAAAGAATAATGCAAATAATCCGCAAATCAAACACCAAATCCCCCAGAAAACAAATAGTGATGAAGGCATGGGAAGAACAAACTCTCATGTACTGCTAGAGGGACTGTTACAACCACAGTGTAAGTCATATGATACTTCTTTAAAAAGTCAGAACCAGAGATAACATGTGATCCAGCAAACTTATACCAGGTGAATAACCTAGAGAAGAGCCAAGACATAGTACATCTGTAATTCACTGCATCATTAGATACTGAAACGTTAACTAAAAGATGGGCACCCTGTGTCCACCCGTGTACGACTGGATAAACAAACTATGGTGCATATACACAACTGGAGAGCAGAGCATACAATGTTCAAAAGTTAGCAATCTGAACAGCACCTCACATGCATGAACCTAGTGGACATGATGTCAAGTGAAATAAGTCAGGCACAAAATGGCAAATAATATAGGAGACTACAATTAAAAAAAAATGAAGAAAATATTTCCACATAGCAAGAGCTGGTTTGTGATGGTTACTTGGTATGAGAGGAGATGGGAGAAAACCACACCTGAGTGAAGGGAAAACTAAGACAGTAAGTCAGCAAAGTACTCAAGAAGAGGCAAGAGCAAGAAATATTATTACTATATACACAATCATGCAGTAGTGATAATACATCATTAGAATTTGACAAAAGGTCCAGCTGCCACTCAGCTATCTCTTCGACAGCTTAACTCTTGCCCCAAATGTCTCCATGCCTACAGGGTAAGATGCAGGATGCTAGGATAAAATGCTTGTCAGTTAATACTGTCATCATTTTTTTTTAAATGGGAAAAATCCCCACAAATTTTGGCTAGAAAAGGAAACCCCAATAATTTACAATTAGAAATACAGGTAGATTTAAAAGCTAAAAGGGCATGGGATGGTGTAGGAGTCACTCACAAGTATCTACAGGTTTGGCAGGAGGTATTTCTACATACATGCTCTAAATATATCCAAGTATGTGGTTATGAACCATCGAATTGGAACGTAACTGACCTGCCAGGAGGTTTCAGAGGCTGTAACTCTCACAGGAGGAGACTATCAGTCTTTCTCCTGCAGAGAATCTGGTGGATTCGAAGGGCATGGCTTTTTAGTTGGCAGTGCCTCTCCTTACCACTAAGCCACCAGAGTGCCTTCCTTCAGGCATTCAATTAAAACAAAACCCACCACCACTGTAAAGGACTCAGGCTGATCCTTCAGCAGATTTTCTGAGGCTGTAAAGGGCACTTTCTCTTACAGAGCCACTGGTGTATTTGAAATGCCAGAAGTTTGGGTTAGTACTCTCTCCTCCCTGCTGACTACACCACCAGGGCTAGAGAAAGCCATGTTGGCCCTTGCATGGCCTTCAAACCTAGAACTGAACCCACTCCTGGAGGCCACCTTACAGAAGAAGGGGGGGGGGGAAGTGGGTCTATAAAATTAACAATACACCCCATGAAGAATGACTACCATAAGCATTTGGACAAAACCAAAGCTCAGAAGGCAAGAATAAACAGGAAAGGACAAATGAGAACAGGGAAGCCAGACAGGAACCTGGAAGGTGCTATTAATGGATGGAACTGCACTCAACACATATTAAACAAAACGGGCACAAGCTGCTGAAGGGGAAACTCATTTAACCTCTCAATTTCCATCCAACTAAGAAAACCCCCCAACAAACAAAACCTCAAGGCATTTTACTCACTTGATACTAGGCCTGTGACCTAAAAACATTAAATATATTACTGCCACACCCGCCTCGCTGTCCTCTCTGGCCACGACGCCTGTGTGACAAAATGGGTCGTCCGTGCCTGTACGGGGTCTCTGACCTCAAGGATAGCATAAGAGGGAATCTTGCAAGCCCTGTGCTTGTGAGTGGGCTGATGCCTGGATATTTGTTACAGATGGGTCTTCGTAATCCTGGG
>NW_006399761.1:24579558-24581426 GCF_000299155.1 Elephantulus edwardii | reverse complement strand
CTTAGAATAGATTTCTGGATAAGAAGGACATTACATCCTGTTTTTTTAATTTGCTTCACCAAATTGAGAATGTAGGCTCTCTCTTCTCGCAGCACTCGGTCCATCTGGACGTAGTCAGAAACTACTATCTGGTTATCCATCTGTTTAAAACAATTTTGCATTTTAAGCAAACTGACTTTTTAAGTGGGGGAAAAAGTATGTATAAGTTGAGCCCAAATCACCCCACACAAGAAATTATACAGAAACGCATTTAAAGAGATCCAGAAAGCTACATAACCATTAGCATTCTTAATTTTTATTACTAATAAAACTGGAATTATTGGGAAGTTTCACACAGAGAATTTTGGTAGACTCTTACTTACATCTGTTTTTGGAGCAGATAAGCAAAACTGAATAAGCCCAATTTTAGCCTTTTCAACCCTGGTTATGCTAGAACTTGCCAACTTCTGGGTAAGTACCAGTCCTTCTACCAATTCAGAGTCATCAATTGTCCCCCTAAAAAACAAAATGAGGTGAGGTTAGTGAAGTGGAAAACCTCTGGGGTTAAGAATGTTAACATATCCCAAAGCACTAACACAATAAACAGGCTTTCTCCTCACTCCTATTTACTAGAGCACCAATACTGGCTCTATCTGATCACATTACTGCCCTGCCATCTAAAGGAAAAAAAAAAAATTTTTTTAAGAAACAAAATTTGAAATTGATTCATTAGTCTAAATTTTCAAGAAAATAATAAAAAAAAAAAACTACCAAAAAAACCCCCCACAAAACCACCCACAAATCCAATTTGTGACTCAGTAAGTCACTTGACCAACTTATGTTTACTTTCAAAATTCATTTCCACTAATAAAAGCTTCAATTAGTGATGCTTACCCAAGTTTCTTAACTATTTTAATATCTCTAAGATCTACGCTAGTAGCTGTGGCTGGGTCAATCACTCTCATTACTGCATTCACGCTCATGGGAGAAAGCAGACTGGAATACTGAGAGACAACCTACAAACAGGACCAAAAAAGTAGTTACTGTCATGGATAGTCATACAACAGTCCTCACAAATGGCATTCAGGTTCTGAGTCACTATAGGTGTAAAATAAATAAAATATATATCCTTATTTTTCTCTATCCTATAAAACAGCGCTCCTACTTAACTGAATGCAGGATCTGATACCAGCTACATATGTATCCTTAATACAGAGAAACCAATGAAAACTGATGGCTACCATGTATTGAAGGGGAGCCCTGTTGGCCTAGTGGCAAGAAGTTGCACTGCAATCCCAAAAGCGCACGATGTGAATCCACCAGCTGCTGGGGAAGGATGCGTGATCTCTTTCTGTATGATTAACTGCCTCTGAAAACCTGCCAGAGGGCCAGCTATGGGTCGGCTCCATCTCAACGGTACACAACAGCAGCATGTGCTGAGCACTTAATAAAAGCTTGGTAGTAATGGTCATTCAATCACTAGATAAAGAAACGGAAACAAGTGGTGGCTAAGAATTAAGTTCAAGCAGTCTAATGCTGATCAGCGCTTATAACCACTATGCTTTATAATAATGCCACTAATATGATTCTACCTTACTCTATGCATCAAAGAAAAGTAATGGTTATTTTAATGATAAGAAAAATAATCAGGAGTAATGCCAGATATGCTGGAAAACAAGTTCCTAAGAAATCTGGATAAAAAGAAAACCAGCATAGGTGACAGAGATGGACAGTCCCTCCTGAGAGTGGGTGTTGTGTGGTTTATTTAACTTCTCTAGAATAGTTTTCCAATCAGCAAAAATGTGGATGCTATGACTCTGAGAAGAATGGGAATCCCAGAACACTTGATCGTTCTAATGCGAAACCTATACTTGGACCAGGAGGCAGTC
>NW_006399761.1:24576739-24577273 GCF_000299155.1 Elephantulus edwardii | reverse complement strand
TCAGTTCCACAGGTCGAGACATAGCAACCAAGATTTCAATCCCCTTGTCCAAAGCCTTCTGGAATGACTCAGAAATGATGGTTGGATGGATCCCTATTAGGTCAAAGTCTAGTTATTAATTTACAGCAGATAAACAGCGTATTTTACATGCTTTATATTTTCGTGCATTAAATTTTTAAAGAATAACAAAGGTTTAACTACACTCAAATACAAGTTTATTTATGGATGAGCTCTATTACTTGAATAACTACAATTGCTAATTATAATTGATACAGATCCAATTTATTTTTCATTTGAAACAGCTTGAATGAGATAGTCCATTACTTAAGAATAACCATTCTCAAAGCTTTTTTATATAAAAAACACAAAACAAACAAAAAAACTACAAAAAAACCCCTTTGTCCTTTCCAATAATTAAGCTTGTTGAGTGTTTTACTCACCTTTCTGAAGAAGTTTAGTACAGGAATCTAAGAGAGAACCAGCAATGATGACCACTGATGTAGTACCATCTCCAGCTTCTATATCCTGAGCTTT
>NW_006399761.1:24569441-24576639 GCF_000299155.1 Elephantulus edwardii | reverse complement strand
CCTTTCTGAAGAAGTTTAGTACAGGAATCTAAGAGAGAACCAGCAATGATGACCACTGATGTAGTACCATCTCCAGCTTCTATATCCTGAGCTTTAGACAGCTCAACCAGCTGAGTAAACAGGACATATACTAAGTTACCAAACGAGGTGTGTATCCAGTAAGACCTAATTCTATCATTCTTTCAATGCCTCACAAATTAGTGTCAAATAGAACTTATTACTAACACCTTAAGATTAACTAATTCATGACTTTTGACTTGTTGCCTCTGCTAGTTTTTCTTTAAAATGCTGACGAGGCGAGCTCTAGTGGCCCAGTGGCAAGAAGCTACACTGCAATCTCAGAGGTGAACGGTTCAAATACACCAGATGCTTTGTTGGAGAAAGAACAATCTCCTCCTGTACCAGTCAAATCTGATTTGATGGTACACACACAAACAAATAATAATAAAAAGAAATCTAAAAAAAAAAAAAGCTGTCCAGTATATTTATCACACATATAATTTTACTTACATACTTCCTCTGTAAGAGGGATTATTTATTTGATTCAATCTTTTAGCAACCCATGTTGCATACAGGTACACCTTGAAAACTTATGAGGGACTGCATGTGAGGGTAGGAGGTTAGTATGGAGTCCTCTACCATACTTATTTACTCACTAACTATTGCTTAGCTAATGTTGGATGAGCATAATGGAATTCTGAAAGTGAACTCCCCCCCCCAACCTGATGTCAGTCCCATTCTATTCTACAACAGTGGCACTATGCAGTATTTGTCTTTTTGTGACTGAGATATTATACTCAGCATAATGTCCTCCAGGGGTAAGTGAAGTTTATTTATACAATTTAAAAGGATTTTTTTTAAAAGGAATTTCTTTCTAGAACATTTGGTTTCAAATGCTCATGTTTCACCTGATATCAAAATCTACCATAATCTTTAATTTGGTAACTGTGTTATATACACATCAGTGTACATTTAAGTACCAATTCATTTCACACAAAATTAAAATTATTCTGATCTCCTCTATTATCTTACCAAACTAATTATACTTACCATTCTTGCTGCTGGATGTAACACTTGCATTTGTTTTAGAATGGTGGCACCATCATTTGTAATAGTCACATCACCTTTTCCATCTTGAATCTGGAAAAGATTTTTTGATTTAAGTTTCATTTTAAGTTTTAGAGCTTCAAATCTAGCATTAATTAATAGGACCTCTGAAAGGCTCTAAGACATTTTCCATGTTTTTAATTAAGAACTGTTTGTGCTGAGCTCTGGTGGCCTAGTGGTAAGGAGCTGCAACTACAATCCCAGAGGCGCACGGTTCGAATCCACCAGATGCTCCGCCGGGGAAGGAGGGACAATCTCCTCCTGTACCAGTCAGTTCTGATTTGACGGTACACACACAAAAATAATAAAATAAAAATAAAATTAAAAAAATAAAATAAATAACTGTTTTCACAGTGCTTCATTTCCAAGTTTCTTTCCTTAAAGTACCCTACTGGCTACTTAAAGAGTATGTCAGCAGATTTGAACCTAGCAGCTACCCTGCAGGAGAAAGATGTAGTCTAGCTTCTGTTATAACTGGAAATCTGACAGAGAGATGTCATGAGTCAGCAGTGGTTGATGGCAATGGGTACAGTGTGTTGGCCCACTGACATGTCAGCAGTTCAAGTCCACCAGCCATAAGAAAGATGGGCAGCCCGTCTCTTCCTATAAAGGTTTATTTCATTAGAAACCCAACAAAAGGTGACTATGAATCACTATCAGCTTAAAGGCAGCAGTTACAAGCATAATTTAAGAGCCCAATTTTACAAACACAATGTGTTAAAATGTTGGCTTTGTTCTTGTATACTTAAAAGAGAAGGCATCTATTGTGGTAACTGTTAAGGTCTATGATAGAAGGAAAAAAAAATTCTTTCCTGGTTTCAATGAACAAGAAACCTAATCACTCCCATGATCTTGAAAAGGACAGCACAATGTAAGGTGGTGAACACAAGTCTTACTGTGTTTTTGGTCAACACCGTTTTACAGTATCCTAAACACAAAACAATAGCAGCAGAAGATTCCAGAACAGTCAGAGGGATTAACGATATGATATACATCTCTTTCTATTGCTTTACTTTTCACTTTATGACTTAACTAGTACAAAACATAATGGTTTATTACTCAATAGTTACTGAAATGCATTTGTTTTATGTTAACAGTCAAATCAAACAAGAGTATTTCACTCAACACAGTATCAGGTCAGAGCTGTGTTAAAACAATGAACCACTTAAGTCGACTGTACTGTCCACATAACTAAACAATGAACTGCTCTTCTAGATGCATTCTCACTGTTTTAATTTACAGTTAAAACCCATCTACCACAAGTATTCTCACTCTTAAGGAACTTTAAGATCATCTAGTACAGACAGTAGTGTTAAGTAAATAGAGTGACTCAGCTTTTTACCATTTTATCCATTCCTTTTGGTCCAAGGCTTGTTCTAATAGCATCAGCAACAGCTGTAGACAGAAGGGAAGAGGGAAAAAAAGTCAAGACTCTAACAAGATGATTTCTCCTCTCCATCACCATTTTGTCCTTTTTAAGATATGGTGTACAACAGCGAGTCCACTAAAGAAAATGGTTATCTCCTGGAAACAAAATATTGTAATTACTCCTTTTAAATATATAATGCTTCACTTTTTTTATTGTGAAAAGTCACTACTTGGGTACTTGTGCTCTTACCTATGGCAAAATAAAATGTGAGGATTTACTTACAGGTGATTACTTACCTTTCGCTGTTGAGTCCCCTGCTACCCATAGCGACCCTATGTACAGCAGCTCTGAACCCTGCCCTGTCTCACTGATTCTGACACATCTACTGCCCCAGTTACTGTGTCAATCCATTTCATCAGGGTCCTCCTCTCTTGCACTGTCCCTCCATCCTTCCAAGCATGATGTCCTTCTCCAAGGACTGGTTTTCTCCTGACCTATCATTAGCTTTGATTATTGGAGACTGTATCATTTCCACCATCCCATTCAAAAAGAAAAACAGTAAAGAACAGGCTGGACTTCCTAATTTTTTTTTTTGAGGGCAAAACAGTAAAGATAGATTTGAAAGTTACATCTTTACATCCCCAAAAGAATGGACCTCCCCACTTAAAAAAAAAAAAAAAAAAAGGAAATATGGAAGGGAAACCTAGACTTCCTAACTTATTCAAGTCACTCGTTTTTTTCCCTGTAACTAGAATATAATCATCTCTGAGATAAAAAGACTGTTCTGGTCATTAGATCCCAGCACTCAGTATACAGAAAAGTCAAGAGTAAATGTCTTCAAACACAATCACAACTGGCCTTTCCATTCTATACTCATCCATCCCTTGTCCTGTTTTTATCCACCATGCACTACTGTTTCACATTCGAGCCTACTGCCAATGGGTCAATTTCAATCCCTCAAACCCCCAAATACTAACACAAATCCTCTTTGTTAAAAATCTAACATTAGTTTTTGCCCTCCAGATGGTCCCCCAAATTTCTTTCAACAGCCTATAATCAACCTAAACTTATGGCTTCAGAAATGCTCTCTAGTCAAATTATCTAATCAAATTTTTATTTCTAGGTATATTCTTTCGCTCTTTCAAATGACTAATTTATTCTTGTAGACAATGGGACATCTCCTTCTCACTATGGAAAAATAAGCACTGTTATCTTCTACTGCATTTCCCCTTCGAGGGAGCTCTAGTGGCTTAGAGATAAGGAATTGTGCTGCCAACCCAAAGGCATGCAGATCGAATCTACCAGCTGCTCCGCGGGAGAAAGATGAGCAGTCTCTCCAGAGCATCAGTTATGGGTCAGTTCGCCTCAATTTCACACACCACCACACTCCCTACTCTGTCACCCACCTTTATTTGCATCATTGTGTTTCCGGTTACCTGGCCTGACCGCCTCAAATCCGTCTAAGGGTTGCACTTTCCACATTGTTTTTATTAACTGTCCTTGAATCGATGCTGCCGCAGTCTCACTTGTGCAGAGAACTGCTCCCTCCCTAAGATTTTTCACGTATGTGTTTTCTGTCTTAATGGTCAAGGAGCCTCTGGACTTAACCATTTGTATCACTTACTGGTTCTTCATAAACTCTTAAGTCACCTAACCATCACAGAAACCTAACTGGTTGGCTACAACCATCTCATTAAGCTGAAGAACAGTCTGAAGTTGGGGAAGTTTAAGCCAAATGTTTTCCAAGATACCATGACCCGAGCGCTAAAATGCCATCCTAAACTTATCTGTCACTTCTTCGGGCACCTTATTAAGCCAGTAAAATAATATTCTCCGCACATGCCGGTGGACAGGATTGTCTACGCTTTTGTTCCCATTTCTCCCTCATGAATCCACTATCTCGCCTCGACTTCTTTTAAAACAACTATCAAAACAACATTTATTTCTTTTTAAAGCAGCAAATCCATTCCAATCTATTTTACAGGCTAAGAGGCCTTGATTCAGAGGTTGGAGAGTTAATACAACCACTTAGAACAGAATTTTCTTTAAAAAAAGAATAAAAAATATTTCTGATCTATTTTAAAAGCAAATCTACTCCTGATCCATTGTACAGGTTAAGAAGCCTTGATTCAGAGATTGGAGAGTTACAAAGTAATAGACGAAGAGACCGAAGCTCAAGTCTTAATACTGTACATGTTTTCAGTACAAAGGGCGTCGCCCGATCAACACAGGGGGAATTTACATGATTTTTTCTCAATAGATATGCCCAGGAAGCTTGTTCACACGGAAATTCTAAACAGAGGTGCTAAAAACGTTGTGCAAAAAACACGTGGATCCAACGGGCGGAAAGTGAGAGGTGTGAAGTGTCAGATCCCGACCTATGCCTGGCGCGGCGGATGAGCCGCTTTTCCGCCCTAACGCGACGCACCGAGCACAGGATGAAAAACCAGGGGGAGCAAAGAGCCCATACGGGGCAGGTGTCCAGTCCCTCCGCATTCAGAGTCCACATGAGAAGGGACGAAAATGCCATTAAGATCTTTTCTGGGACAAGAAGCGATAGATCACCAGGAAGGGCCTGAAAATAGGCCGTGCCTTCCCCAAACCCAGGTGAGAACCCAGTGCCGACCGCCAGCTCCCGAGCGCGGTACCTTTGGCCGCAGAGATGTTGCTGAAGCGGATCTGGGCCGGCTTGTCGCGGTCCTGATAAGCGCCCTTCCCGCGGCCGCCGGCAGCCCCAGCGGGCGCCCCGCTCCGGGGGACTACGTTCTCGGGCATGGCACTCTCGGCTGAGTCGGTGCGGGGTCAGAAAGGACGGATGGACGCGGATTCACACCGCAGACCAGCTAACGGCCTCCTGCCACCGCCCTCCTGAACCTTCCAGAAGGAGTAGCCGGCGGAGGAGGGGGCCTGCGCGGCAGCGTCGCGCCTGCGTGACGTAAGAGGCTGTCCGTGGCGCGCCTGACCGAGTGCTGCGCACGCGCGGAGGGCTCCGGAGTTTAGACGGGGGTTGGGATAACCTGGACGGGGCCCTGCGACGGGCTTTGTAGTCGAGGGCACAAAAGACATGCTTTACAAACGCTCACGATTTAAAGGCGAGTGTTGGGCGCACACACTTGTCCTCCGTGACTGTCAGGTCTCTCCGTTAGCTCGAGCTGCACGAGTGTGGAGGTTGAGTACCAGGATGGGCGTAACCCATCAGGACGGGTGGACCAGAGTTTTCTTTGTGATCAGAAGTCAGAATGGAGAGATGTGGGCTACTCGGATGCTTTGCTTTGATTTAAATAGAAGTTACTTATGGCTGACCCTCCAACGGGTTTTCAGAGGCCATAATTCGCTGGGGAGGAAAGTGTCCATCTTTCTCTCTCTGCACCGTTGATAGATTCGAACCACTGTCTCTGAGTGTCAGTGCAACTCTTTACCCATTTGGCCACCAGAACTCAACATTTTGCTCGATTGTCTCATATTATTTGATAATGAGTGGTAGTTTAAATATCTATTATTTGATACCGAGAGAAAAAGCTATGGAGATTTTACTGACTGTGAACTCTATCCCTGTCTAATTAGAGCCCTTTGTTTTACATTGTTTTTACCAAAATACAGCCACTAGCTCTGGTAGTGTAATCCATAAAGAGTAGCGCTGCTAACCCAAGGCTGCCTCTTTGTTCAAATCCGCTGGTGGCTCCAAGCGAGAAATATGGGCAGTTGCTCCTGCTGTGGTTTACAGCTTCAGAAACCCACAGGGGTCTCTAGGAGTCTGCTTTGAGTTTGGGTATTGAAGCATTATGTTGTTATGTGTCTCTGAGTTGACTAAAGCCTATAGCGACCTTATGCACAATAGCTCTGAACTCTGTCCTATCCTAAGCCAATCTCACTTTCTTTGACGTGTCTACCCTCATTATCCCAGTTACTGTGCCAATCCATCTCATCCAGGGTCTTCTCCTGCCCTATCCCCGCACCCTTCCAAGCTTGATGTCCTCCAAGGACAAGTCTCTCCTGCCACCATGACCAAAGTATATGAGATGGAGGTTCAAAATCCTCGCCTCCGAGGAGCAGCCGGGTTTCACCTTCTCCGGGTCAGAACTGTTTGTTCTCTTGGCAGTCCATGGTATGTTCAATATTACTCTTCTTCAGTATCACAAGTCAAACATCCACAAATTAAAGTAGCAGTTATTTACTACAATTATATACCAGACACAATGCTAAATCTTTTATATATTTTATCTAACCACAAGTCTATGAAATGGCATCACCACCTTTAACAGATGAGGGAACTGAAGCACAGAGAGGGAAGTGAAACTCAGGATAACCATTAAATATTTCAATCTTACTTGAAAGCAGTAAGATTGGTTGGAAGCAGTATTTCAATTTAGAGTTATGACTTCAGAGGTCTGCTGCCCAGGAAATATGGAAACTTATGCAGCAAAAGTTCATTCACTGTTTAGTTACAAATACTTGCTGAATGACCAGAAAGTGTGGGATGCCTGTGGTAGATTTGTTTAAAATAACTCTGTGATTTTTTTAAATTAAATTTTAATAATTTTAATGAACAATTACAGAGATTTTGGGTTTCCATTCATTCATTGTTGTACTATTTTCTCTACCCTCCTCCCCAGTTCGCTCCTCTTTTTTCCCCCCCTTGAAAGTCTGTTTTAATTGTCCCATTGCCACAGTGCTTGTCAAAGCCAGTTCTGATTAATCTCCTTTGTCAGTGTGTCCTTTGCC
>NW_006399761.1:24562088-24563261 GCF_000299155.1 Elephantulus edwardii | reverse complement strand
TAAGGTGCACCTCATTCAAGCCATGGTGTTGTTAGTGCTTTCCTATGCATCTGAAAATTGGAAATTAGTGAGGATGACAGATAAAGAAGTGAACATCCTATAGACTAAAAGAACAAATGTGTCTGTCCTGGTGGAGGTGCAATCAGGGTTCTCCTTAGAGGCAAAGACGGTGACATTTCATCTCCCACAGTTTGGACATGCTAGCAGGGGCCAGTCCTTGAAGATGGACATCACGCTGGGGAAGGTGGAGGGTCAGTGAAAGAGAGGAAAACCCTCAATCAGATAGAACCACATAGTGACCATAACAGTGAACCCAAATATTAAGATGGACTGGGAAGAATGGCTTACTCATTTACTAAAAATCAGCCCATGAAATCCCTGCAGATCATAAAGACCCATTTCCCCAACACTGTCAATGGTCCAGGCAGCGTTTCATCCTGTCGTGCCTGGGTTGCAATAACAATCGTAACAAGGGTTCTCTGTATTTGAATCATTTTTTCATATATGATTTTTTGTTTTTTTACCAGAATGTAAGATTTTAGGGTACTGACTCTCTTAACAAGGAGTCCTGGTGGGGAAGAGGATTAATTGGCCGGCTAACTGAAAGGTTGGTTGTTCAGGCCCACCAGCCACTTGGTGGCAGAACAATGTGGCAGTCTCCTCCTGAAAAGATTTTTTTTTTAAGAAAACAAACCCACGACCATCGAGTCAATGCTGATTTACCCTTCAGCAGATTTCCAGAGATCTCACACATTGTTACAGTATGTCTCTCCTGTGGAGCATCTCTTGGATTCGAACTGCCAAGCTCTTGGTTTGCAGCTGGGTATGTCACCCACTCTGGTGGCTTAGTGGTAAGAAACTGCATTGCAATCCCGAGGGTTGTTGTTGTTGTGTGCTATTGAGTCACTTGCGACTCATAGCAACCCTATGTACAACAGTCCTAAACTCTGCTCTATCCTGTGCCAATCTCATTGTCTCCAACACACCCACCCATCCTGATTACCCCAGTCACCAAATCAATCCATCTCCCAGAGGCTCTTCCCCTCCTGCACTGTCCCTCCACCCTCCCAAGCATTATGTCCTTCTCCAAGTACTGGTCCTTCCTTACAACATGACCAAAGTATGTCAGACGAAGCCCCAGAATCCTTGCCTCCAAGGAGCAGTCCCTTTAAC
>NW_006399761.1:24549032-24561515 GCF_000299155.1 Elephantulus edwardii | reverse complement strand
GCCCTTCCCAATTTTGAACCATGCAGTGTTTCCTTGCTCTGTTCTGATGACTGCCTCCTGGTCCAAGTATAGGTTTCTCATTAGCACAATCAAGTGTTCTGGGATTCCCATTCTTCTCAGAGTCAGCCACAGTGTGTTATGTATCCCAAAGGTAAGCAGATCAAATTCACCAGCTGTTCTGTGGGAGAAAGGATGGGCAATCTCTTCCCCTCTGAAAACCTGCTATGAGTCCATGCTAACTTGATGGTGAACAACCATACCATGATGCCAAGGCTCAATTCCTATATTGATTACCTATGAAAGATCTCCTCTGTCCCATGGGGTCACTTTGAACAAGGATGGAATCAAAAGCAAAGAGTTGGAGGGTTTTGGTTTTCAAGCTTTGGTGGCCTAGTGGTAAGAGGCTGCACTGCAATCCGAAAGACATGTAGTTCAAATCCACCAGCTGTCCAGAGGGAGAAGGACGAGCAATATGCCTTGGTGAGATTAAAGTGCCTCTGAAAACCTGCTGGAGAGTAAGCTATGGGTCAGTTCTGACCTGACGACACACAACAACAACAACAACAACAACTCATTCCTAGATTCCTGAAGCTTAGCCAAATGGCCAGCACAAAGCTCTCAACTAATAACTCTGCAGTGGCTGAGGGCAGAGTAAATAGTAATAAAGGTAGAATTAGAAAAGACTGAAACGGTGTTGGGGAGCAGAATTAATTTTTGCAAAACTTTGAAGCCTTTGTATTTGTGCACTATTTCAGAAGCAGAAGTGGCATCCACTTCCGGAACAGCTGGTCTCTGGAAGCTCGATGAACTTGGAGAAACGATTAAAGTTATACAAGTGTTCAAGTCTTTCGTTCATAGGGTTGTTATGAGTCATCTACGACTCGACATCACATAACAACAACCCGCCTCCCTTTCAAAAATGGAAAAGCCTCAAAAAAAAAAAATGGAAAAGCCTCATAAAAATGGAAGTTAGGCTGGAGACATCCCAATGGAAAGGAGCACTTTGAGCCTGGACTTCAGGGTCTTACGTAGCCTTAGGTAATGCTCTCAATTGACCTTTACCCAGATTTAGAAAGAAATTGTGTTTGAAGATTTAATACAAGAAAGCTTTGCACTTAGATACTTTTGTTTGAAAGGCGCAGTGTAAATGTAAGCTACATTTAGTCGTCATTGGCACCAGCAGCCTCTGGTGGCAGAAGCATGAATTTCTTTTCTTGGTCATCCTAGGACCTTGCTCTCTCAGTGACGGAAGGATCTAGATATTATATTTATAATCCCAAAAAGCCAAACTCATTGTCAAAGAGTCAGCAGTAACTCATAGCTGACCTTCCGGAAAGTCTTTGGGAGGCTGTGAGTCAAGAGGAGATTATCTGTCTTATTCCTCAGTGGCTGCTGGTGGATTTGAACCTGCAGAAAGATACTGCCTTTCTAAATAACTATTATAACAGTAATCCATGGTGTACACTGTAGACATTTTAGTAAAATCACATAAGTAGAAGTAAATATCAACTGTGCTAAGTTACTGAGAGAGAGAGGTAGTTCCCAATTTAGGATGGGGTCCTAGTTCTATCTAGTTCAAGGTTCTGGGGTAAATTGCATACCTCATCATATTTTTTTGTTTTAATTATTAATGACTGTCATTACAAGAATGTAGTTCAGAGACTAAGGTGTGGCTGGCTCAAGTTAGAGCGTTTTGATTCCTTCATATGCATTTGGAAGTTGGACCATGAATAAGGGAGACTAAAGAAGAGTACAGATTGAATAGGTATGGAGAAGGGATACAACCCCGACACACACCTTTCTTCATTTTAAACCACAAGAGGCAGTCGTCAGAATAGAGCAAGGAAACACTGCATGGTTCAAAATTGGGAAGGGCCTACTCCGGGGATGTGTCCTGTCTCCATACCTTTTCAACCTGTATGCAGAACAGATTATCCGGGAGGCTGGGCTCTAGGAGGAGAAGTGGGGCATCAGAATTGGTGGAAGATCTATCAACAATTTGTGTTATGAAGATGACACAACCCTGCTTGCTGAAACTGAGGAGGACCTGAAGCGCTTGCTTCAGAGGGTCAAGGACTGCGGTCTCTAATATGGATTGAGGCTCAAAACAAGATGACAAAGATTCTCACCACTGGACCAATTGGCAGCATCAGCATGGATGGTGAAGAGATTGAGATTGTTCACAGCTTTAGTTTGCTTGGCTCCACAGTCAACGCCAGTAGCCAGGAAATTAAAAGACGTATTGCGATGGGAAAGTCTGCTGTTAGGGACCTCTCCAAAGTACTGAAGAGCAACAGTGTCTCTCTGGAGACTAATGTGCATCTGATACAGGCCATGGTCTTTGCTATAATTTCTTATGCATCAGAGAGTTGCATAGTGACTAAGGAGGATAGAAGGAGAATTGATGCCTTTGAGCTGTGGTGCTGGAGAAGAGTATTGAGGGTACCATGGACTGCTAGGAAAACAAACAGATTGATCCTGGATAGGGTTAAACCGGGCTTCTCCCTGGAGGCAAGATTCTGAGGCTTCATCAAACATACTTTGAACATGTTGTGAGGAGAGACTGGTCCTTGGAGAGGGACATCATGCTTGGGAAGGTGGAGGGCAAGCACAGGAGGGGAAGGCCCTCTTTGAGGTGGATTGATTCAGTGACTGGGGTAATCAGATTGGGTGTATTGGAGACAGTATGATTGGCACAAGACAGAGCAGAGTTTAGGGCTGTTGTGCATAGGGTCGTTATGAGTCGCAAGTGACTCAATGGCACATAACAACAACAACAACAACAACAACAACAGTGCTCCCTTGCTCTGTTTGCACAGCAGAGGTATAGGTTTTACATGAGCACAAATAAGTGTTCTGGAATTTCCGTTCTTCTCAACATTAGCCATAATTTGTCATGATCCACACAGTCAAACGCCTTTCCATAGTCAATAAAACACAGCCAGACATTCTGCTAGTATGCTTTCATCCAGGATCTAACATCAGCAGTGATACCTCTGTTGCCTCTTCTAAATCTAGCTTGAACTTCTGGCAGTTCTCTATGTACTGTTGTAGCCATTTTTGAATGATCTTCAGCAGTATTTTGCTTGCTTGTGTTATTAATGATACTATTAGATAATTCCCACATTCTGTTGGATCATCTTTCTTGGGAATGGAAACAAATATGACTCTTTTCCAGCAGTTTGGCCAGACAGCTATTCCTCACATTTCCTGGTTGTAGACTGGTGAGCATGTCCGAGGGAAGCTGAATAGAAAATTTAATATTAATAATAAACCAAATGCTATATCAGGATAAAAGGAAGGCTTAACACAAGCTGAAGGTGACCCTGTGACAGTAAGGCATTCCCTAAGAGTCAACATTGTTCTCCGTTTGTATTAACAGAATCCTGCCCTCCTGAGGTAAGCATAAAGAGGAACTTGGACTTGTCTGCAAAAGACTTCCCCATGATCCCTTGTTTTTGTTTTGTACTTCCTTATGATTTTACTTTGTTTACCTTTCTTATGATTCTCAATAAATACCCAGAGAGGCATGGCTTGAGGCCTTCAGTCATGGGAACTGCTGGCCCCCTGTTTTTCACGCTCTCTGTTCTATATCATTCCTGGTAGTCTGTCTCATTATTAATAATTATAAAAATACTTTACCCTCGGTCTGCCACACATGTCCAGGGCTGTATCTGTTATGTGAAATGTATCAGCTGGTGTCCCATTGACTCCTGGGACTTTATTTTTTTACCAATGCCTTCAGTATAGCTCAAACGTCTTCCTTTTGTACTATTGGTTCTTGGTCATTTGGTATTTCCTGAAATATTGCAGTATACACCAGTTCTTTTTGGTACAGTGATTTTGTGTATTCCCTTGCATCTTCTTTTGATGCTTCCTGGATCATTCAAAAATTTTCCCATCGCATCTCTGAATATTGCTACTACTTGAGACTTGAATTTGTTGTTCAGTTCTTTCAACTTGAAAAATGACTAGCAAGTTCTCCTCTCTGCCCACATATTCTGTTAAAATAGTTTCTTTGTATTCTTTAGTTGCCCTTTGAAATCTTTTGTCTAGTTCTTCAACATCTTTTCCCTTTGTTTTTCAGATGACACAACCCTGTTTGCTGAAAGGAGAACTTGAATCACTTGCTACAGATCAAATACTGTAGCCTTCTGTATGGATTGCAACTCAGTGTCAATAAAGCAAAAACTAAAAAAAAAACCCCAACACAACAAAACCCCAAAATTCTCACCACTGGATGTTAAGTGATAGAAGGAGAAAAGATTGAGACAGTCAATGACTTCATCTTACTTGGATCCAATACACTTGGTACCAGCAGTCAAGAAAGTAGGAGACAGACTGTACTAGGAAAGTGGGAAACTTCTCCAAACTACTCAAGAGCAATGATGTTAGTTTGAAGATTAAGGTGCGTTTGATTCAGAACTTGGTATTTTCAGTCACTTGCTATGCATCTGAGAGCTGGACAATGAATGGGATGACAGAAGAATTAATGCAGTTAGAGCTCATATCCTCAATGCAATCAAACTGTCCTCTGTCAGAGCCATATGCTACTTACTGATTTTTCCATAATCAGGCATTTTAGCTCTGTTCATGGATTGACTTCAGGTTTGTGCACTCCCACAGCCCTCAGCATGTCAGTTTAAGCTTTGTTGAACTTAACAAAGGTGCCCTTGAAGTTCTGAGGAAGGGAAGACGTTGCACCACATTGAGATATGGGCTCACACCACTGATCCTCATAATGAATGCCCCTCGGGTTGTGCAGGTCGCCCAGCTTTCCTTGTGAGCCCCACCTTTCAAATCTCAGTTCCAGACATCTGTTTCTCAGTATTTTCTGGTAGTGCTTAGCATAGATCAGTGTCCTCACTTTTTCAAACATCTTTTGGGCAAACTTCCATCCCAGGTACTTGATAGTTCGGCAAAATTCCTTTCTGGGAGGAATTGCTTCACTTGAGGAATTGTCTTTAGGGTTTCTGTGGTGGTGACCCAACGGGGATGTGCAAAGCAGTGCCGAGTTGAGAAGTTGAGATGTAAGCATCCATCTAGACCTCTTTTTTCCTTCCCTTTTCTTCTTCTGTCATCCTTATTTATTATCCAAGTGAAAATGCCATGGTATGGATAAGGCACATTGTTGTTGTTGCTGTTAAGTGCTGTTGAGTCATAGACGACTCATAGTGACCCTATGAGTGAAAGACCTGAACAATTGTCTAACTTTCATCCTTTCTCCAGGTTCATAGAGTTTCCGGGGGCAAGCTATTTCAGAAGTGGTTGCTACTCCTGCTTCCATGCTTGTTTTAATGGGGGAGCTCCACCAAACACTGTCCACCATGGGTAACCATTATCACATTTAGTCTCTAAAATAACGTTGTTACGTTTTAGCATTTTAAAGGGTTCCTGGCAGCAGATTTCTCCAATGCAGCATGTCTTGATTTCTGCTCCTGTGGGTGTTGATTGTCGATCCAAGTGAAATGAAATCATTGGTAATCTCAATCTTTTCTCCATTTATGATCGTGTTGCCTATTGGTCTAGTGATGAAGCCTTTTGTTTTCTTGATGTTAAGAGGCACCCGACAACAGTGCAGAATAAGAGGTGCAGAGCAAAGTAGACTGGGGGTTGTGGAGGGAGGGAGGAAATTGTGCAACAATGAAAGAATCTTTTTAAAGAGGAAAGCAAACTGTCAGGAGGCGGTTAGGGAGGAAAATGTGCAGCAGTGAATGAATGAAAATCCAAGTTTTCTGTAAACTTTTGTTAAAATATCAATAAATAAATAAATTTGCAATAATAAATTTACATAAATAAAAAATGAAAAAAATTCTATTTACTTCTTTTCAATCTGTATGCAGAACAGATCATCCGAGACGCTGGGCTGTATGAGGAGGAATGTGGCATCAGGATTGGTGGGAGAATCATCAACAACCTGCATTATGCAGATGACACAACCCTGTTTGCTGAAACTGAGGAGGACCTGAAGCGCTTGCTGCAGAAGGTCAAGGTCTGCAGCCTCCTATATGGATTGAAGCTCAACATCAAGAAAACAAAAATTCTCAGCACTGGGCCGATTGGCAGCATCAGTATGGATGGTGAAGAGATTGAGATAGTTAACAGTTTTAGTTTACTTGCTTCCACAGTCAACACTTTTGGTAACAGCAGCCAGGAAAGACGAATTGCATTGGGAAAGTCAGCTGTGAGAGACCGCTCAAGAGTACTGAAGAGCAACGATGGCAGGCTGGAGACTAAGGTGCGCCTGATCCGGGCTATAGTCTTCACAATTATGTGCTATGCATCAGAGAGTTGGACAGTGAATAGGGATGATAGAAAGAGAATTGATGCCTTTGAGCCGTGGTGCTGGAGAAGAGCGTTGAAAGTACCATGGACTGCTAGGAGAACAAACAGGTTTGTCCTGGAGAGAGTGAAGCCAGAGTGTTCCCTGGAGTCAAGGATGCTGAAGCTTGATCTGACATACTTTGGGCATGTTGCAAGGAGGGACTGATCCTTGGAGAGGGACATCATGTTCTGGAGAGTGGAGGGGACAGCGCAGGAGAGGAAGACCCTCCATGAGATGGATCGATTCTGTAAGTGGAGTGGTGGGAATGAGTGCATTTGAGATGGCGAGGTTGGCACAGAATAGAACGGTGTTTAGAGCTCTTGTACATAGGGTCGCTATGAGTCGCAAGCGACTCGATGGCACATAACAAAAACAACTCAGTAAAAAAAGCCAAAAAACAACCCCCCCACACCCCCCACACCCACCTCGTATTGAAGCGTGTGTGTTGTCTTTGATTTCTTCAGTAAGTGTATCTGTGGCTCGCGTGTGTCTAGGCCCTGCAGGGTTTTCGGGCCGCTCTCGGCCGCCGTAGCCGGGGGGTGTGTTCCCGGGCGTGGTGGGCGTGGCCTCGCGGAGCATGGCTGGCGAGCTGGAGGGTACCAAGCCTCTGAGCGGGCTGCTGAACGGCCTGGCCCAGGACACTTTCCACGGACACCCGGGCATCACGGAGGAGCTGCTGCGGAGCCAGCTCTACCCGGAGGTGCCGCCCGAGGAGTTCCGCCCCTTCTTGGCGAAGATGAGGGGGATCCTGAAGGTATCGCTCTTCCTGGCAGCTCTGCGCTGCAGCCCAGCCCCTTCCTCTTCTTCCCCTGGCACTCGGGGCTGCCTCCCTTCCTCCTTCTCCCGGCACCCCCATGGCATTTCCTCCGTTCCCGGACCGACCACCTTCTGTTCAGGTGCCCGACCTCAGCAGGAGTTCTCTATAGTCAGTGCAAACCGCGCTTTTAAGCCCAGACAACCTTCTCTCCATCTGGTGTCCTGTGGGTAGGAATCACTGGATCTCGTGGGCTCTGATCTCTCAAATTAGGTGATATCCAGGTAGTGGACGTGGGGAGCAGTCTGCCAGGCTAAGAAGTGGATCACTCAGTGAACACCTGTCACACAATCTCACTAAATGAATGATTGGTTTTTGATGCTGTCAAGTTGAGTGCCCCTCATAGCGGTTCTGTGAACAACAGACCTTAATTCTGTCCTCTCCTGTGTCCTTGTCATTATCTGACGCTTGAACTCGTTGCTGCAGTCACTTTCAGTCCATCTCGTTGAGGGTCATCCTCTCTTTCTCCAACCCTCTGCCTTCCCAAACATGATGTCCCTCTGCAAGGAATAGCCTCTCCTAGCAACCTGCCCAAAGTATGTGAGAAAAAGCTTCATCATCTTTGCCTCCAAGCAGCACTCTGGCTGCACTTTCTCCAGGACATATCTGTTTGTTCTTGTGGCAGTTCATGGGATATTCAGTTCTCAGCTGAAAGACCTTGATTCATCCTTATTCATTGTCCAGCTCTCTAATGTACAGCAAGAGATAATCTACTGCTGTAAGGCATACGTAGTTGAGATCTTAAACCCTAAGGAGCCTTGGTGGAACAATGATTAAGCACTTGAGTATTAACCAAGAAGTTTGTGATTCTAACCCCCACAATTGCTCTGTGGAAGAAATACCAGTAGACCTGCATCCATAACGATTGTTGCTATTGCTGTTAGGTGCCCTACTGTTGACTACCATTCATAGTGACCCTGTGAACAACAGATTACAGCCTTGACCTATCCTGTGCCATCCTCAGAGCTTTAAATGTTTGAGCCCATTGTCCCTGTGACAGTCCATCTTGTTGACAGTCTTGCTCTCTTTCTCTGACCCTACAACTTTTCCAACATGATGCCTTTTTCCAAAAACTCACCCCTCCATACTACATGCCCAAAATGCATGGGAGACAAGGCTGCACCATCCTTGCACCATCAGCCAAGAGCACCTTGGTTACACTTCCTCCCGAACAGACTTTGTTTAAGTTTTCTTATGTCATTGACCAATCTTTAGATGCATAGGAAGGAATTTAAAATACCGTAGCTTGGATCAGGTGCACCTTAGTCTTTAAACTAACATCATTACTCCTAAAAACAGATTTCCCCAGTGCAGCACATCTTTTGATTTCTTGACTGCTGCTACCTTGGGTGGTGATTGTGGATCCAAGCAAAATAAAATAATTGACAGTTCCAGTCTTTTCTCAGCTTAGAAAAATCAATGACATAATTCTGCTGTGTTACATAGGATTGCTTTAAATGGAAAATGACCCCATGGCACCTAATAATAACAACAACATCTTAAACCTTGAGTAGGAGCTTTGGTGAGAGAGTCTATAATATGTCATGTTGACAACCTAAAGATGAAGTGTCTCTGGAATGTTGGTTCCCCCAGCAGCCCCTTGGGCATTAAATAGACATTAAGATTTACAAACTTGGATACCCAATGGAGGGTCACTAAGAGTTGGAATCAACTTGATGGCAGTGAATTTAATAAATGCCCTATTTCTATGAAAATATATGGCTTCTATCAGTGGATCTCTTGTAACCTAATGGGTAAGGAGTTGCACTGCCAACCCAAGGAATGAAGTTCAAATCCACCAGCCGTTCTTTGGGAGAGAAATGGCCAGTCTTCTCCTGCACAATTTATTGCCTCTAAAAACCTGCTTAGAGGATCAGCTATGAATCCTTCTGACTGGATGGCTGTGAGCTGAGCTCTTTTTATCTAATCTTAATCCTCGACTAGTCAGGAAAGGCTTGCTGCAGAATTGGATGTTTAAGTTTTTTAATAGAAATGAAAGAATGGTAACAGCTTTTGCATTATTTATTCTCATGAAATGTTATCAAGTACTGTATTTTTAGGAACAAAATCCCAATAAAACTATGTTGTGGAAAAGCCAGAATGGTTTTCTTAATATTGAGGATTTGGGTTCTCTCTGCTCCCTGTTTACAGTGGAGTTTTGGGATTTATAATGTATTATAGAAAGTGTCACTTTCTCTAATTTCATTAATTTTAATCTACTGTTCTCTCTTTAGGGAGCTCTGGTGGCCTAGTGGGTAAGGAGTCCCACTGCTAACCCCGAGGTGGCTGATTTGAATCCACCAGGTGCTGGGAGAAGGATGGGCGGTCTCCTCTTGTGTGGTTTACAGCCTCTGAAAACCCCCCCGCAGGGCCAGCTGGGAGTCGGCCATTTCTCCACAGCAGTGGCTTATGAATTATTCTCTTTTTGAAGGAGGAAGATGTAGAAAACTATCTTGGGTACTTAAGAGTGACTTTAAAAATAAACTTTACTCTTAGGCGTTTGGACAGGAAATACTAACCTATCAATTAGTCAAGTATAGAAATGGATGCAACATACGTGGTTTAAAAATATAATAGACTGTTGTTCAGTGCCATTAAGTCAGCTTCAGCGCATAATGATTCTGTGCATAGAACAGAACAAATGTTGTCTGGTCCTATGCCAACCTCACAATGGGTGCTCTACTTGAGCCCACTGTTAGGACCACTGCATTATTCTGTCTCCTTGAGGCTCTTTCTCCTTTTTGCATGACTTCTGCTTTACCAAGAATGGTGTCATCTCCAGGAACTGGTCCTTCCTGATCATGATGTCCAGAGAGACAAAATCTTGCCGTTCCCTACCAAGAACAGCTTACTCATCCTTTTGGCAGTCAGTGGTCTATGCAGTATTGTTTGCCGATTTAAATGCATCAGTTTTTCCTTTTTCACCGCCCCACTTTTGTATGCATATAAGGCCATTGAAAATACCATGACATGGGTCAGGTGCACCTTAGTTACCAAACTTGACGTCTTGGCTTTTGAGCACATTAAAGAGACCATTTGCAGCAGATCTACCCATTACAACATGTCATTTGATTTCTTTTGAAGAATATCTTACTGTCTTTTCAGTGAAAGTTTACATACAAATTGAGTTCCCATTTAATAACACCTATAGAGATTGTTCACTTACTCAAATTATGTTTTTCATACTGTGTCAGTTTTCTTGTTATTTGCGTTCTGTTGACTCCGGTGCTTTGGTATCCTGGACTCCTCTTTGTAATCTTTGCTATAGTGAAATTATTGACATTTTGGTCTCATATAAATGATTCTTTTAAATGGACTATCCGTCTCAGGAGTAATTTTTTCTTTTCTTTTTTTAATTTTTTATTAGCTTATTTACAGAATTTAAATACATTGTTTTTCAGACCAGATTCTTCCAATTTTTCTTAAGGGGTAACGTCTTATATTTTGTTTGCCAACCTACCTGTAATTTTACTTGTCATGTATCGAATTGTGTCCTCCAAAAATACTCATATATAATAATAAGATGTGGAAGCTATGTAATGATTCCCCATGAATGAAATGCCACATGTGTGGAATGCCACATGACAGCCCTAGTCTGGTAAAAGGGGAATTTCTATAGGATATGGCTTGTGAGACCCTTTATCTCACTAGAGATAAAAGAGGAAGAAAGCAAGCTGAGAGGGGGAGACCATCAGGAGCACCAGGTGGAGGCTCCAGGAGTGGAGTGTGTCCTTTTAGATGTGGTTTTCTACACGAGGAAACTCCTAGACATCAGGGAACCCCAGGACCCGTGGGAATCTCCGAGGAATGCCCAGCCAACAGATGCAGAAAGCAGCAAGCACTTGTTGTTGCTGCTTTGTGCCATCGAGTCGGCTACAACTTATAACAACCATGTGTATAATAGCTCTGAACTCTGTTCTATCATGAGCCAATCTCACTGTCTCTGACATGCCTACCCCAGTACCCCAGTTACTGTGTCAGTCCGTCTCATCCAGGGTCTTCCTCTCCTACGCTGTCTCTCCACTCTTCTAAGCATGATATCTTTTTCCAAGGACTCGCCATGTGCCCAAAGTACATGAGAAGGAGCCTCAAAATCCTTGCTTCCAAGGAGCAGCATGGTTTCACCCTCTGCAAGACAGTCCTGTTAGTTTGCTTGGCAGTCTGTAGTGTGTTCAGTACTCTTTTCTAGCAACCACACTTCAAAGACATCGATTCTTCTTTCATCTTTGGTCACTGTCCAGCTCTCTGATGCATAGCAAGTAATTGCAAAGACCACGGCCTAAGTCAGGCATACCTCAGTCTCAGACTGACATCATTGCTCTTTAGCACTTAGGAGAGGTCCCAGAGAGCAGATTTTCCTAATGTAAGTAATCTTTTGATTTCTTGAATTGCTGGTGCCAAGAGGTTGATTGTGGATCTGAGCTAGCTGAAATTGTTAGCAATCTCAATCTCGTCTCCATCTATCATGCTGCTGGTAATGGGCCCAGTGGTGAAAATCTTTATTTTCTTGATAATGAGCTTCAGTCCATAGTGAAGACTGCAGCCCTTGACTTTCTGCAGCAAATGCTTCGGGCTCTGCTCAGTTTTAGCAAGCAGAGTTATGTCCTCTGTCTAATGCAGGTTGTTGATGAGTCTTCCTCCAATCTGCATGTCACCCTCCTCCTCATAAAGTCCAGCCTCCTGCATGGTCTGTACTGCATACACATTGAAAAGGTGTGGAGCAGGACGCATCCCTGATACATTCCTATTTCAGAGGTAGTGGTGATGAAGGACGATGTTCAAGGTGCTCTGAAGAAGTTGACAAAAACAAGGCCCCAGGAATTTTTGATGGAATACTAATGTCATATTTCAGCAGATATGCAGCCCTGGATGTGCTCACCATGCTACACCAAGAAATCGGAAAGACAAACGCTTGGCCAGCTGACTGTAAGAGATCCATATTTACCCATTCCAAAAAAGGTGATCCGACAGAGTGCAGAAATTATCGAACAGGATCACTAGTATCACACGCAAGCCAAGTCCTGTTGAAGATTATCCCAGAACAGCTGGTATCGCTCATCAACAGAGAACTTCCAGAAACACAAGCTGGGTTTAGAAGAGGGCTCGGTACTGAGAACATCATAGTCAATGTCAGATGGCTGTTAGCTGAAAGCAGAGAGTATCAGAAGAATGTCTATCTGTGTTTCATTGACTGTGCAGACATTTGACTCTGTAACCACGAGGAAAATGGGAATCCCGGAACAGCTGATTGTGCTCATGCAAAACCTGTACTTGGTCCAGGAGGCACTGTCGGAACAGAGCAAGGAAACACTGCATGATTTAAAACACACACACACACACACAC
>NW_006399761.1:24540755-24548237 GCF_000299155.1 Elephantulus edwardii | reverse complement strand
TTTTAAGGATTTAAGTTGCCTTCCACATTTTCTCCCTTTGTGGTAGGACCATTTGTTATGACCCTGAGCAGAGTGATTGGTCCTGGTAGTTAGACACCAACTAGCTCACATTAAACACAATTTTATTTTAAAATAAACTATCCAGCATGAAGACCCAAGTATCATCTATCAAAAAGAAGATTCCCTCGACCTTCTGGTTCTGAAGTGACTGAATGAAACCTTTTTTTCTCCTCCGGAGAGAACCCAGAATGGTTGGTTGTGCATCTGTCTTTTGAAGCATCTCAGTTGACGCTCCACCTGTATTCATGGATTCTGGGTTTCCACCAGAACCTTTAGTTTATAGTTCTTCAAGAACCACCAATTCTTAATCATGTGCTCCATGCATTTCAGTGCAAGAAGCCCGGTGTTCTTTTCCATACAGTGACCGTGTGTGTTCCTCCTACCTTTTCTCATGCTTTCTGCATCACTCAGTTTTTCCACCCATGGAATCTTTCAATCTTGTAACTGGAGGCTTGGATTTTTTTCTTCAGTGTTTTCATCTTATCAGATGCGGAGCGTGTTCTTCCCTCTTTCTTTTCTCACTCCAAATCCTTGCACATTTCCTGATAGTGCTTTGCCTGTATTCTTGAGCTGCTTTTGTAACCTTCTCATCAGCTTTTATGTCATCATTTCTTCTGTTCGCTTTCACTACCCTGTGCTCAAGTGCAAGTTTAAGTCTCTTCTGACAGCAACTTTGGTAATTTCCTTCTTTCTTTTTACTGAAAATCTCTGACTTTGTTTGTAAAGCATGTCCTTATGTCAGACCACAACTCCTCTGGTCTTGCGGCATCAGTGTTCATTAGGTTTATTCTTTTGATGATCTCTGAATTCAGGTGGTATGCACGAAAGGTCATGCTTTGACTTTTGTGGACTTTGATTTTTTTCCAGCATCAACTTGAAATTGCAGATAAGCAATTGACGGTCTGGTCCATCACAGGTCCCTGACTTTATTCTGACTGATGATAGTTTCTCACATGTCTGTTTCCACAAATGGAGTTGATTTGATTCCTGTGTATTTCGACTGATGAGGGCTATGAAATCCATGAGTGGTGTATTTTGTGTTTTAAAAGAGTTATTTCCAATAAATAAGCCATTGATCTTATAGAATTCTGTCATGGGAGCTCTGACCTCATTCGTGTCACTAATACCATATTTTTCTAACTACTGACAGCATTATGATGGAGAAAAGATTGAAGCTGTCGGTGACTTAATCTTGCTCGAATCGACAGTCAACAACCTTGGTATCAGCAGACAGGAAATCAGGAGACATAATTACCTTGGGCAAGTTTGCTGTCAGGGACCGCTCCAAAATTCTGAAGAGCAGTGATGTCAGCTCAAGACCAAATTGTGCCTGATTTTCAGGCCATGGTTTTCTCAACCACCTGATACTCATCAGAGAGCTGAACGATGAATAAGGATGTCAAGAAGAATTGATGGGGCGAGCTCTGGTGGTCTAGTGGCAGGAAACTGCACTGCAATCCCAGAGGTGTGAGGTTTAAATCCACCAGATGCTCTGCTGAAGAAGGAGGAACAATCGCCTCCTGTACCAGTCAGATCCAATTTGACGGTACACACATTTAAAAAAAAAAAGAAGAAGAATTGTTGGGCGAGCTCTGGTGGCCTAGTGGCAAGAAGCTGCACTGCAATACCGGAGGCGCACGGTTCAAATCCACCAGATGCTCTGCTGGAGAAGGAGGAACAATTGCCTCCTGTACCAGTCAGATCTGATTTGACGGTACACACACACACACACACACACTAAACTTTAAAAAATTGAAAAAAAAAAAGAATTGATGCCTTGGACATGTAGTGCTGGCGAAGAGTACTGAATATCCCAGGATGGCCAAGAGAACAAACAGATATGACCTGGAAAGGGTGTAGCCAGAGTGCTCCTTGGAGGCAAGGATGACGAAGCTTTGTCTTTCATACTTTGGACATGTGGCAAGGTGAGGGACATCATGCTTGGAAAGATGGAGGGTTAGTAAAGGAGAGGAAGATGCCCAACAATATGGATTGATGCTGTAACTTCAGCAGTGGGGTCTGCTGTGTCAGAGATGATGAGAATGGCACAGGATAGGGCAGGGTTCAGGTAGGCAGTTCATAGGGTCGCTATGAGTCATTGCCAACTCAACAGCACCTAACAACAATAACAATTCTTTGTTTACAATATTCCCACTCTGATCACTAGTGATTATTAGTACATCTTAATATCATATTTGATGAATTTTACATTGCAGCAGTTTGTAAAAAACTTCATTGTCTTCGTTGGCATTAGTACTTAAATTTGAATAATAGCTGTATTAATTGGTCTTCCTTAAAGGTTTGTAAATATTTTTGATGACATTGTACGTCAGGATAGATCTTGAAGCATACCATTCCTCTTGAATTGGTCATTAACAGCTTAGCAGATTGTTTTGGTTCACATTGGCTTAAAACCAGTCCATATCAGTTTGTTAAGGCTTAGCTATTAATTTTCAAGTATCCCATAAAATTTTATGGAGCCATGAACTGCTAAGAGAACAAACACATTTGTCCTGGAGAGGATGAAACCAGGGAAGCAAGGATTCTGAAGCTTCGTCTGACATACTTTGGGCATGTTTCAGGGAGGGACCAGTCCTTGGAGAGGGACGTCATGCTTGGGAGGGTGGAGGGACAGCGCAGGAGGGGAAGACCCTTGATGAGATGGCTTGACTCAGTGACTGGAGTAAGGGGGAGTAGGTGTGTCAGAGACAGTAAGGTTGGCTCAGGATTGAGCGGGATTCTGGGCTGTTGTACATAGGGTCACTGTGAGTTGCAGGCAACTTGACAGCACATAACAACAACAACATGTAATTTTTTAAGTAGAGTTTTTAAAGAAATGTTTTCTTCATGGTAAATTAAATAATAAGATATGCCATTGTAAGAATTTTCAATGTAATTTTTTAATGACTTTCAGTTTTCTTTGGTTCATACTTTGTTTGTTTCCCCTTGTAGTTACTGGATTTGTAATCCAGTTTCCACTTGTAATTGATGATTGTTAGCATCACTTGCTTTTCGTTTTGAGTGGCGCCACCTTGGCAAATAAAGGCCGAGAAAGCTTTAATTCCAAGCACATCATTAAAGCTTGACTACTCTGCAGCACGCAGGAGCAATCATTGTGTATACTATTACCTAACTTGGGAGGGACTGGAGAGCATTATGCTGAGTGAACTAACTCAGTCCCACAAGGACAAATACTGTATAAAACCATTATTGTAGAATGAGTATGAGGATCCAAGAGGGGTTGGAGAGGGTGGAAGCAGAGGGATGAGGATGTGCAGGGGGAGGGGGATTAATCATGGGGTTGTACAATTTGATGAGTGTGGGGTGAGGGAAATGGAAAGAATTTGTTCTTGAAAACAGTGCATTCAAATTTTGTAAATTAGTAGAAAATTTTAAAAAAAGCTATTAAAAGAAAAAAAGCTGGAGAATGAATAAGGATGACAGAAGAAGAATTGATGCCTTTGCGTTGTGATGCTGGAGAAGAGTATTGAACATACTAGGGACTGTCCAAAGTTATCTCGGTAACAAGAAATAATTTGTGATAATGCCTTACTTTGTTTCCAGCCAGGAGGAGGGAGGTAATTGGTAGGATGTTTTGCTGCCAGCCCAAAGTCTGCAGAAAGGCAATTGGATTCTGCCAGCAGTTCCTGGGAAGAAAGGTGGAAAATTTTTCCTATGCAGTTTACAACCTTAGAAACTGGGTAGATGGCCAAATATGGTTAAGTTCTGAGGAAACAGCAGTGGGTCGGGTAAACGAAAAGTGTTCAATAAAACCATGAGTATTTTTAACGTTTTGTTTTCCAGTGAGGAATATCTGTTTAATGTAAAAAATATAAATAAACCCAATTGCTCACTAAACACTCAAAAGTAAAAAAAAAAAAGATATAATTTACAGAGATAGAGGTTTATACAGATTAATAAAGGTTCACTTATATATAACTAACATCCAATTTTTTTATTTAACAACAAGTATATAAAGAAAATTTTTTTAAAAAAATTAAACTTTGTCTTTCCCAAGTTTAAAAAAAAAATAGTGTACCTCCTCTGAGGAGGCCGCTGTGCCCTGGTTGTGTTTTGAGTCCCAGGTAACCTGAGGGCCTCATCTTCCAGCGCTGTATTGCAGAGTGCTTTGCTTTTATCTGCTAGTTATCATTGTCTTATATTTTAAAAAAAATTTTTTTTTCCTAGGTAGATTGTCGTATACCTTTTCTCCAATGGGTCTTGGTCTAGAAGCTCTGCTAACACGTGCCCGCCAGGGGTCGCCCTGCTGGTATTTAAAAGACAACAGCATTTCATTTATTCAGTCATACTTACCAAGTTTCCGCTTATTTATTAAGAAGTAATTCCCCTTTTCTCCTCTAGGTGGCAGTGGAACATTGCATTGTTAATGTACTGCTGAAAGACTTTGGAAGGCATGTTTGAAATGTTCTCTCTCTTTAATGTTCCAGTTCAGGAAACAGCAGTTGGCTATACTCAACAATAGGAACTTTTTGCCCTGAAAAAGAAGTCTAAATATTTGGCTTGATATTTTGTGTTTAGAAAGAACATTTTTTTGGAAAATTTGAAACCTGTAAACATATTTCGATTCCTGTAGTTATGGGGTAACTTGTGCAACTACATTTCCTAATGTCATGGAGCATTTTTGAGAGGTTTTAATGAACTACAGTCCCTCTTCCCTGAAGGACTGGCAAGCCAGTATTTGGGATGTTACTGCTTTGCATCATAAGTCATCAGAGTATAAATCCGCAATTGCAGATTCCCCACCTAGAGTTTACAGAGCCTTTAAATAAGCTAAGGAAGACAGGAATAGATAGGTGCAAGTCCAAGGTCATTGCTGCACTGTTTACAAAAGCAAAGAGATGGAAACAACCAAAGTCCCCATCACAATGGCATAATATGCAGCCTAGCGGGTTTATACCGAGTGAAACAAATCAGACGTGTTGTTGTTATGTACCGTCAAGTTGTCTGTGATTCATAGCAACTCTATGTACAAAAGCCCTAAACCCTGCTTTATCCTGTGTCAAGCGAACTTTCTTTGACACCCACCCCTATTACCCAGTCATTGTGTCAATCCATCTCATTGAGGGTCTTCCTCTCCTGTGCTATCCCTCCACCCTCCCAAGCATGACGTCCCTCTCCAACAACTGATCCCTCCTTGCTACATGTCCAAAGTATGTCAGATGAAGCTTCAGAATCCTTGTCTCCAAGGAGCAGCTTGGTTTAACCCTCTCCAGGGCGAACCTGTTTGTTCTTCTAGCTGTCCATGGCATATTCAGTACTCTTCTCCAGCACCACAGCTCAAAGGCATCAATTCTCCTTCCATCATCCCTAGTCATTGTCTAACTTTCTGATGCATAGTAAATAATTGCAAAGACTATGAGCTGGATCTGATACACCTTAGTCTCCAGACTAACATTGTATCAGACATGCAAGGAAATAAAAAAAGTGTCATGAGTTCACTATTTTAAAAAAGCTAAGGGGAAAAAAACAGTACAAACAGAATAAAACATTCTTCAAAGGTTACCAGAGACAGGAAAGAGGAGAAAGAGGACAGAGAAGGAAGATTGTTATTACAGTAAACTGGATGAAAGGAAGAGATTTATAGAATAGAGGATAATTAGCATAATGACACTAAAGAAAAGAAAGAGGCACAGATTGGTGTGCAAGACTTATAGACAATAGGCCACTACGTACAGAACCCTACATGACAAGTGGACATGTAGACAGATAAGATGAACACATAGGGGCAGAGTGGGCGGGACGTGGGCCATGCTTGTGTGTAGGCTTGGTGGATAATAACACGAGTATTTGCATGTGGTGCAGATAGATCCATGTGGATGGTAGAGTTAGCAGGGGCACTATGTGAACCTCTTAGCAGGGATCTTAAGACCCTAATTTGAAGGGACTGAAAAACAACCCCTCTCATTGCCGTCAAGTCAGAACTGACCCCGAGCTGACTCCCCAGTCGGTTTTCAGAGGCTGTAATGTGCGTGGGAAGAGATTGCCTGTCTTTCTCCTGTGGAGCCGCTGGTACATTCAGACCTCCTGCCTCTGTGTTGGTATCACAACTCCTTACCCACCAGGACCACCAGAGCTCCCAGTCTGGATGGGCACCAAGAGAAAACAGGAAACATACTACACATGTCCAGCAACCTCCCATGACATGTAGTCAGGTGGTCTTTAAGACCCCCCTCTCCCCGTCCTTTTTTTTTTTAAAACAAATCCCATAGTAATTGAAGAAATATTTTTGGTCCTCCTTAAAGCGACTTTTCTGGGCCCATACTCATAACTTAGGTTGAAAGGGTTCCTAAGTAGGATTTTAAATAACATTTCTTTCTTTGGTTTTGGTGATGGTGGTTGTGTACCCTCAAATTAATTCCTACAATGTCACTGTGACCTCTGATCTACTTATTAAATAGTCACTCAGCCTCTAATGTGTTAACACCCATGATAACAGCAGCCAGGAAATTGGAAGATAGGTTGTATTGGTCATATGCACTGACTTTAAAGTCCCAAAGAGCAAGGATGTCCGTTTAAAGACTGAGGTGTGCCTGGCCCAAGCCATGATATTTTCAGCTGTTGCTTGTGCATGCAAAAGTTGGATAATGCATAAGAAAGTGCACAGAAGAACCCTTTGAATTAAAAAGTATTTGTGAAGAGTGTTGGATGGACTCTGAAGTGTCAAATTGTTGTTGTGTATTGTCAAGTTGAAATCCACTCATTGAAAACCCTCCAGCAGGTTTTCAGAGGCAGTAAATCGCACGGGAGGAGATCGCCCGTCTTTCTCCCATGGAGCAGCTAGTCGATTCGAACCAACTGCCTTTGGGTTGGCAGCAATGCAACTCCTTACCACTAAGCCACCAGAGCTCCCTTAGACTATCAAAAGAACAAACAAGTGTTGGAGGAAGTACAAGCGGGGTACCCCTTCCGGGCAAGAACAATGTTTGGGTGTGTCCTTGAAAAAAAGATAGCATGCTTGGAAAGGTACAGGGTCATTGAAAGGAGAGCAAGATCCCTGATGGGACGGCTTGGCAGTGACTATGACCATTGCCAAGAGCATTACGGAGGCTGAGGTAGCTCAGCATCGGGTTGTTCCCAGTGCTGTTCACAGGGTCACTGTGAGTCTGGATCAGAGTGATGTTACGAAACAACCACACTGTGCAAAGATGAATGCCACAGTCTCTTTATTTTCTTTATATTTTTTGACTGAACATTTACAATTTACTGGTTTTCATTCAATAATCCATGCACGTGTTGTTTTATAACATTAATTAAAATGTTGTTATGTGCCATCGAATCACCTGCAACCCATTGCGACCCTGTGTACAACAGCTCTGAAGTCTGCCCTGTCCTGAGCCTGTCTCACTGATTCTGACACATCAACCTCCACTGCCCCAGTTACTGTATCAATCCATCTCATCC
>NW_006399761.1:24537745-24540050 GCF_000299155.1 Elephantulus edwardii | reverse complement strand
CTTAACTTAAAATATAATCCTTAGGAATATGAACCTCAACTGTTGGTCGAGTTTACTGAAAATTTATATTTCTTTTTTTTTTTTTCAGATTCCAAACATTCTCTTTATTACATGTTTGATCCAGAGTGAAAATTTATATTTCACCTACTTGCTTTTTGGCACAGTGACTGCAGCAGTGGGTTCAAGCGTGTTTCAGGTGATGAGGGCTGCACAGGATGGGACAGGGTTCAGAGATGTTGTTCATAGGGTTGCTACGTGTCGTACTCGACTCAACAACATCCAACAACAACAAGAACAACCTGCTTATTAAAGCTATATTGTAGTAAAGTATAGAAGTTTTGGTGGCATCTGTTTAAAAATGGGCCCTGTGTTTGAGGTAGAGAGAAATGTGTTGTTATGTACTGTTGTGTTTGGAACTGAGGCATGCATGGCTCGCGCTTCAGTGTGTTTTCAGAGGTGGTAAATCTCATGGAAGGAGATTGTTCATCTTGTTTTCTTTGGAGCATTTGGTGGATTAGAATCACCTGCCTCTCAGCTGGCAGCACAACTTCTTACCCAGTAAATGACCAGAGCTCCGTTTTACACAGAAGTCGTTTTTAATGTCTACACGCCAGTGTACACATCTCAAAGAGGATCTCTGGGCACTGTCATTCTGGACATCACTCCTAGTGAGGACGTCTGACGGTGGTACAGCTCTCTTTGCCTGTTTCCCACAGATTTATTTCCGATTTCTGCCATTTATGGATGCCTGAGGTTTGTATTATGTTTATTCTGGAAATAGGCTCCATTCTTAACAAATAATGATTTTTGGTTTTTTTTGATTCAGAAATGAGTTCATGTAGTCAGATGAGCACTTGTGGAGGACCTGGTATATGGCAACCCCTGTGCCCGGCCGTGGAGGCCTACGTGGAACCACAGACGACTTTCCTGCCTCCTAGAGCTGACACACAAAGGTCAAGGGGTTCCTGACAATGAACTTGAATATGCACATACAGAAATGAAGGCAGGAAGGATATTAATTTTTTAGGCCTCTCTTTTTTCTTAGAATATCTTTTTATTCAGTGACAGACATTTATCTGCAATAAAACACCTTAATATTACTAATGTCTTTGACTGTTTTAAAATGAGAAAGCTAGTAGATTTCATTAACATTCAAGGTAATAAATGCTAGTATGTTACTTTCACAGAAATTTGATGCTTACAGACAGAATCTCAATATTTCCTATTTCTTTTTCCCTATTTTTTTTTATCATCCAGAATTGCTTATGAGAGATCATAAAACACTTCATATACAGATTTAAAACAGCTTGGTTTTTTATTGAGATTTCTACACCTACTGTCCCATTCCTGTATGTATATACTACTTCCCATTTACTTTTCTTTAGAATCTCTGTCTCTGGGTTTTCAAGGAATTCTCTAGAAAGGATGCTTAAATTTAATTTTTTAAACTTCTCTTTTGAATGTAGCGTTACAATGAGTTTTGATACCAACTAGTGTCAGAGTTCTAATTCTAACCAGTGTTAGGGCCAACTTTCCCAGTTAAATGCTCAGTTCATAGTCCTAAGCTCTCATTTCAGACATCATTCACAAGCTTAGGCATCTCCTGATCACTGTCGCTTTTCTGACATGCTGTATGTAAATTCAGGTGGCTCTGGTGTCGCAGTCCATGGGGAGTTGTACTGCTGGACTAGCAGTTCCACGAGAAAAGAGACGGGCCCTCTCCTCCCGTGTGGTTCACAGCTTCCTGAAAGCTCACTGGAGGGTCAGCTATGAGTCAGTTCCAAGTGAGTGAGTGTATGCAAACTCAGGGCTTCCTGCTCCTTCTTTAGACTTGGCTTGCTAGTTTGCTGGAACGAATCCCAGAACTCAAGGAAGCACCATGCTTCTGATTGCATTTTGATTGTTGCAAAAGGAAGCAAATCGGAATCTGCTGAACTAAGAGATAACTGAGGCTGACTCCGGGAGGGTTTTTAATGTGACGCTCCTTGTTGTTTGCAAGGACATCTCACCTTTTGCTCCATCAAAATGTGACAGTCAGAAAGCTCCCTGGAGTCTTAATGCTCAAGAGGTTTTTTGTTTGTTTGGGTGTTTTTTGGTTTTGGGGTTTTTTTTAGGCTTTATTATAAATTAGTGGAGCCACTGGCCTATTTGATTGATCTCAAATTTTTAAGCTCTATTTGTTGGCTCCAGGAATAGATGGTATAGCAATTGACATATTTCAGTTAACAGATGCTGCCCTGGACGTGCTCACCAAGTTGTGCCAAGAAATCTGGAGAACGACCTCTTGGCCAACTGACTGGAAGAG
>NW_006399761.1:24520950-24536535 GCF_000299155.1 Elephantulus edwardii | reverse complement strand
AGGAGAGGAAGGCCCTCTGTGAGGTGGATTGATTCAGTGACTGGGATAATTGGGATGGGAGTGTCAGAGACAGTGCAATTGGCACAGGACAGAGCGGAGTTTAGGGCTGTTGTGCATAGGGTCGCTATGAGTCGCAGGCGACTCGACGGCACATAACAACAATAACAACATTTGGTGGCTGGAGCTTCCCGACTAAATCAAGCCTGGAAGCAGGAGCGGCATCCACTTCCTTATGGCTTGCCTCCGGAAACTCTATGTACGAACAGTGCTCAGGCTGTTCGTTCATAGGGTCGCTATGAGTCGTCTACGACTGACGGCATTAAACAACAAACAACAACATTTGCTCTTGAGAGGTTGACCTACCATCATGTGACTGAAGGATCTAAACCTCTAATTATAGGTTTCTGGTGTGGCCAGTCTGCATCCTGAGTTAGGCGTTATACCTGGGGTCCACTATGCATGACAGATCCTCCCATCCAAAGGGATGTCCCTACCTTCCAGGAACTGAAGTCAAAGGCCACACCTCTTTTGGGATAAAACTAAGTCTCCACAAACATGCAGAGAGGAAAGGGCACAAATCACACGTAGACAGCTTAATGAATTTTCATAAACGGGGCTATTCACAAAATGCCCATTTAACTGCACTGATGAACAGTACACTATGGACGTGCACCGTGGAGAGGGCCCCCCACCCCCACCCCGTGATGTCTTCCAGTGAATTGATCTCTGCTCCCACGGGGACTACTTACCTTCTAATGCTTTTGCCTGGGTTTTCCTGTTTGTGAACACGATGTAAATGGAACCATACATTTTAAATTGTGCGTGGCCACTTTGGCTCAAAAGTGTGCTTGGCAGATAATGTTTGCACGTATGTGTAGAGCATCTTACTAAGTCTCTGTGCTGAGTCTGGCTCTGCTGCTTTTTGTACAAGTGAGCTCAGGGTGATGAGGCGGGGGAAAAGAACAGTATTTGTGACAAACGAACATCTTGCAAAATTCCAGTTTCCGGGTCCAGCCCAGTTGGCGGGACACAGTTAGGGATGTTTCGAGGCGCCGCAGTTATGCATGGAACAACTCCCCTCCTTCTTTAGGAGCGCCCCCTCTGAAACCTTCCCTCTCTTTCCCGCCTCCCTGGGTTCAGACCAGGAAGGAGTATGTTGCTGTTTGGATAATCACAGCTCCAGACGCTCACTGGTCGAATATTCTGTAGACACTTCCTCCTCTGGTTCCTTCGTTTCCTGCTCTTTGTAGATGCTGCCCAGCCCCACCCAGCCTTCCTGTCCATTCTGGGGGAGCTTTCCCAGTGCCTGTGCCCCCCAGAGCCCCCACCATGCCTCTCACATGGCCGTGTTTCCCTGTATGCCTTGACAAAGATATTTTTGCCTGCCCTCTGCTCCTTCCTTCACCGCCTCCCTCCCTCCCCTGTGTCTTTCCCTGCCGTGGCTGCCACCTCCAGTCTGCTCCTTGGCCAGCCAGGCGATGCCAGCCAAGGTGTGGGAAGCCCCTGCCCCCGTCCAGCTCTCCTGGGCTGGCTGCAGTTAGGACCCCCTCTCTGGCGGCAGCACTGTGTCCTTTGCAGCCAGGCTGCCTCTCACTCTCCCACCCCTGCTCAGAAATGTGCATCCAAACATTATTACTATTCTGGTATCATGTTAAAGAGTTTCAGTGTATCAGGAAGTGCTTCTTGATTTTTTTTTTTAATACGTAGAAAGGTATTCTATAAGCTGTAAACTAAGACTAACATTTTGACTGATTTATGCTACTTTTCTGTTCCAACTTAGATACCAATTTGATTTAAAGACAAACTTAGCAACAGGACTGGTTTCTACTGGCAGGACTGCCTGTACATGTTGTGTGTAGCTGCTTTTTCTCCGCAAGGGCAGAGTTGAGTGATGCAATGTAAATACAAAGCCTTGATTATTTACTATCATTTCCTTTATGGACAGATGTTGCCAGTCTGCGCTGTAGAGTACACCAATGTACCGATGAAACGCACGCAGTATGTCTATCCATTCCATGGTTAGTGGGCATTTGGGAGGTTTCCAGGCTTGACTTGTTTGTGGTGTGTGGGTTGGGTTTTTTTTTTTAAATCCTTAATGCTTAGCCATTCTTTTTTCACTAAGACTTTCACTGAGTAGAAAGAACGAGTCCTCCTCCGCCTCTGTTTACTAGCAGGCTGGATTTTACATTGTTTTCTTGGCTGTTTTGTCCTTATACAAAAAGGTGGTGAGGAGGAACGTATGTTCTGACTGCTGTTTCTTTTGAACAGATTTACGGCTAGAAACATGTTCAGCTTTGAAGGTGCATAGCAGATAACTCAGTGCGTTTGTGTGTGTTCCTCTCCCTCATTATGTAAAGATGCCCCGGGGACACAGTGGCTCCACGCTCAGCTGCAGGAAAGTTGGTGGGGTGAAGCCACTAGCTAGACTGCGGGAGGCGGCAGCCGCAGTCTGCTTCTGTGAAGATTGACGGCCCTGGAAACTCTGTGTGCAGTTCTGCCCTGACCCCTAGTCGGCATCAGGGCAATAACCATCAGGTTTTGTGGGTTGGTTTTTTTTTTTGTTTTGTTTTGTTTTGTTTGTGGTGGTGTGGTTTTTGTTAGTTTCTTATCCATTTTACAGCTTTTCCAGTAGTTCTGTAATGGTCTTATTAACCGTAATGACTAGTACAGTATTTGTGTTTTTTTCTTTTTCTCATTTTTCTCTATTATTATAGTTGTTGCGTACTGTGGAGTCGTAATTGCCCTATAGCTGACACTCCTGCAGGTTCTCAGAGGCAGTTAGTCACACGGGCGCAGCTGGTGGATTCGAACCACGTGCCTTCAGGACTGCAGCGCAGCTTCTTATCATTAGGCTACCAGAGCTCCAATTAGATTATTAAGATTCTGTAATATTAAGGATAGTCTGTGTTTTTGAACAATTTAAAATTCCACATTTTCAGGGCTGCTTCTTCCTGTCCTAGTTATCCAGTGCTGCTATAGAACAGAGATACAGCAAATGAATGGCTTTAACAGAAATTTGTTCTCTTAAGTTTAACTCAAGTCCAAATCTTCTCCTGGGCGATTAAAACCCCTGGAGGTCAGCTATGAGTCAGCTCTGACTCTGTGGTACAGAACAACAACAACAACGACAGCAACACCAGCCCTCTGTGGGCTCTGTAGGACAGTCTGCGTTTTCTGCAGCACCTGTAGGCCCAGTGTTCTGTGGAAGTCTCTGTCTCACTCTTCCCTGGTGGCCTTTATTTATTGCCACTGAGTCAAAAGCGACTGCTAGCTGAGCCTCCAGGAGGTTTTCAGAGGCTGTAAATCACGTGGGTGGAGATTGCGCGTCTCCCTGACAGAGCAGATGGATGAAGCACAACTCCTTACTCACGAGGCCCAGAGCTCCCCGGGGTCTAGGGGCTTCCGTTCACAGAGACCTGAGTCCAGAGGATGCCTTCTGCTCCTGGCCGTTCCTTCTTGGTGGTGCTGACGTCCCCTTTCTTGGCTTGCTTTCTTTCCCTTTTATTTTGGGAGCTGCACCACAGGGAAACCCCCTTTACATTGGATTAGGGTTGTATTGAGATTAAGGAGAATTGCATTCCACCCTTAATCTTCTTACAGCTATTTGATTTATTAGATCATGGGGGATCATGACATAGCTTCCACATGATATCATTAAGTACATGTGTTTTTCTTAGGAAGCAACTGATTTAATTATATAGGTGTGTGAACTTCAGGTGATAATGGGTCTGTGCCAAGAAATTCTAATGAACTTGCTGAGAAATTCTGATGGTTAAACATTAATTCTGGTAAGCTCTGAGGAATTGTGATTGTTCAACAGTTTTCTTTTGCCTAAATGTTCTCTGAAGCAACTCTTCTCCAGAATAGGTTTCTGTTGTCAGTAGCACTCTAAAGATAGTTCTGAAAATGAAGAGGGAGGAGAAAACATGCATTCTTTACCATATAATTTATTCTAGAGTTTTTTGGGGTTTTTTTTACAGTTTGCAAGCTCTTATCTCCCCTACTCTTGTATCTTGTGCAATTTAGGGTAAACAAATGAGTAATTTCAGAGATGCTATTAGTTATAAGCGTCTTGCAGTAATGAAGAATGTTATGGGGGAAATCTTGAATGATGCAGGAAGCCTCAAAAGAAGATGGAGGGAACACACAGACTCATTGTACCAGAAAGAAGTGGCTGGCACAGAACCATTTCAGGAAACAGCATCTGATCAAGAACCAGTGGTAATAGAAGTTCAAGCTGCACTGAAGGCATTAGCCAAAAAATAAGGCCCTAGAAATTGATGGGATACCAACTGACATGTTTCAGCAAATAAATGCATCCACAGACGGCTCACAGTTTGTGCTAGACAATTTGGAAGATGCTTACCTGGCCAGCTGCCTGGAAGAGATCTGTATTTGTTTCCATTTTCGAGAAAGGTAATCCAACAGAATATTGAAATTATCAACATTAGTGGTAATATGACATGCAAGTAAAATCTTGCTGAAGTTTATCCAAAACCAGCTAGACATTGATTAAGAACTCTCAGAAATTCAAGCTGGATTTAGAAGAGGCCTTGGCACTAGTGATATCACTGCTGAAGTCAGTTGGATTCTGTATGAAAGCAAAAAATATCAGACGGATGTCTTCTTGTGTTTTACTGACTGTGAAAGGCATATAATTGTGTGCATCACAACAGGTCATGGCTAATGTTGAGAAGAATGGGAATCCTAGAACCCTTGATTGTGCTTATGCAAAACCTATACCTAGACCAAGAAGCTATTGTGTGAATGGAGCAAGGGAAGATTGCATGATGAGAATCAAGAAAAGTGTGTATCCTGTTATAGAACAGGACTGATATGGGGGTTGAGGGAAAACTAAGAGGGGGTAAATAACATCCATAGCATTGAAACAGATGAGGGAGAGAACTGTATAAAAGAAACATATGAATAGGTATTATTGGCATGATGACAAGAGTCCAGAAAAAGAGTTGCGTAGTAAAGTGGTTGGGGGGAAAGGGGAGAAAAAAAAACAACAACACTTTTTTTCCAAAGAAAAAAGTGAACTGGGGGAGAGGGGGACAGGGAGGAAAATCTGTAACAGTGAATGAATGGAAATAAAAAAAAAGAAAGAATATGTTCAAATCTGTTAATACCAAATAAAGTATACATTTTCTCAAAAAAAAAAAAAAAAAAAGAGAAAGGTGTGTACCAGGTCTTATCTTTTCTCCATACTTGTTCAGTGTTTGTGTAGAACAAATAATTCAAGAAGTTGGATGTTATATGAAGAGGAATGTGGCATCAGGGTTGGAGGAGGACTCAACAACCTTTGATATGTAGGTGATACAACTATGCTGAAAGTGGAGAGGACTTGAAACATTTGCTGCAGAAGATAAAAGACTGCAGCTTCCAATATGGATTGCATTTCAACATCAAGAAACCAATAATTGCCACCACTGGACCAATAGGCAATATCATGATAGATGGAGAAAAGATTGAAGATGTCAAAGGTTTCATCTTGTTTGGGTCTGTCATCAGCACCCTGTTCCCAGTAGTGAAGAGAGCCGAAGATTTTTGGGGCAATTGGCTGTCAAGAACTTCTCCAAAGTGGTAAGGAGCAGTGATGTTAGTTTAAAAACAAAGGTGCCCCTGATTCAAGCCAGAGTCTTTTCAGTTAATTGCTGTGCATCTGAGAGCTAGCCAGTGACTGAAGATTACTGAAGAAGAGTTGAGGCCTTTGAATTGTGGTGTTGGAGAAGAGTACTGAATGGACTGCCAAGAGAAGAGACAAGTGTGTCTTGGAAAAAGTGCAGCCAGGGTGCTCCTTTGGGGCAAGAGGGGTGAAGGTTCATCTCATGGTCTTTGGACATGTTGTTAAGATAGGCCAGTCCTTGTAAGAGGATATCATGTTTGGAAAGATGCAGGGTCAGCAAAAGAGAGGGAGACCTTCAATGAGATGAACAAGCACAATGACTAACGATGGGGTCAAGTGTATCAGATGGAGGATGGCACAGAGTAGGGCAAGGTTCAAGTCTGTTTGCTATCAGGTCACTACAGTTGTACTTGACTCTTTGGCATCTAACAACAGCAGCCAAATGATCTGTTACTTATTAGGGAGAAGGATAAGATGGAGATAAACATCTCTTTGGAGGAGAATAATTATGAATCAAATTCAGAGACTTGTCACTGACTTTGCTTTATATGGTTTATGGTTCAGCATGTAAATTTTTTTTAGAGTGACAAAAATGATAAATCTTTTTGGTGAATAACAGTGAACACAATTTAATACAATCCTAGTGTAATGTTCTGTAATTAGACTTGGCTAACACGGAAGGCAGTAAATTGTTTTCAAGATATCAACTCTCGAGATTTTGCTGAGTCAGATGCTAACTGTTCCTTTAGGCACTTAGAACAGGAAAATTTGAAGTTGGCTCGATTGCTGGGCTTGGTAACAGACCCTCGATGCGATGAATTGACTCAGTGACTGGGCTAAAATAGAATAAAAATCAATTACTAGAACTATAGTCATACATTTGGTGTCCTGAATATGTCAAAGATTAGAAAAGTTTGTAGTTACTTCTATTTCTGTGCATATCATCTTGTGGACCAGTAAGAAACAGTCTTATTATGGACTGTCAAGTTAGAATCGATTCATAGCTGACCCTTTAATGGGTTTTCAGAGGCAGAAAATCACATGCTGAAAATGAGGAGGGCCTGAAGCATTTGCTCCAAAGGGTCAAGGACTGTAAGTCTGCAATATGGAAGGTTCTCACCACTGGGCCAATTGGCAACACCATGATAGATGGAGAAGAGATTGAGATTGTTAATAATTTCAGCTTGCATAGATTCACAAGCAACACTCCTGGCACCAGCAGTCAGGAAATCAAAAGGTGAATTGCATTAGGAAAATTTACTGTCAGAGACCTCTCATGAGTGCTTAAGGGCAATGATGTCGGTCTAGAGACTAAGGTGCTCCTGATCTAGGCCACGGTCTTTGCAGTGACTTTCTCTGCATTGTCCAGAGAGCTGGATAATGACTAAAAATGACAAAAGAAGAATTGGTGCTTTTGAGTTGTGGTGCTCGGGAAGCATGTTGAACATATCATGGACTGCCAAATAACTCACAGATATGTCTTGGAGAGGGTAAAACTAAACTGGTCCTTGGAGGTAAGGATTTTAAGGCTCTGTTGACATACTTTGGGCATGTTGCTAAGAGGGACCAGTTCCTTGGAGAGGGACAGCGTGCTTGGAAGGGTTGAGGAACAGCGCAGGAGAAGAAGACCTCAGATGAGATGGATTGACTCTGTGACTAGGATAATGAGGGTAGTTGTGTCAGAGACAGTGAGATTAGCTCAGGATAGAGCAGGGTTCAGAGCTGTAGTACGGAAGGTCGCTATGAGTTATAGTCAACTCAACAGCACATAACAACAACAACAACAACAAATCACATGGGAAGACATTGCCCATCTGTTTTCCTTGCAGAGCATCTGCTGGATTTGAACTGTGTACTTTTGAGTTGGCAGCACAGCTTCTACCATGAGGTCACCACAGCTCCCTAAGAAACAGTCTGTGGTATCCCATCTATATTTCCCTCACTCCTGTTTCCAGGTTGGGTACCTGCATGTCTACTGGCAGGATACAGGCAGAGTAAGGCCTGGGGTAGGCTTGGTGGATCTTGGGAAGAGCCAGTAGGAGTGAGGCGGGGAGAGAGAAGGGCCATTCCCACTGCCTGCTCTGGACTTCACTTTGCTGTGTCAGACCTCTGCTTTCCCGGAGATCCAGGATGGTGAGGCTCTGCTGAGAGGTTCTTCCGGGGGGACTCTGGGGAAAAAGGGATCCTGACATTTCTTCGGGACTCTTTCAAATACTCTTTGCATTTTTTTTGGCAGAAACCATTATTTTGAATAATTGTGTTTTTCCTGTTATTAAAAATGCATGTAGCAGAATGTATACTAATTCCATAGTTTTGACATACACATTTCAGTGGCATTGATTCTGTTATTCTGGTTTCCTGATCATTCCATCTTCTTGTTCTTTCCTTTTTAACATAAACTTGCTGTCCCCCTAAGTTTCCTTTCTAGTCTTTTGAGTTGCTATTGCCAAGCTTATCCCATATGTTGTTGTTGTTATGTGCTGTTGAGTCACCTGCGACTCATAGCAACCCTATACACAGTAGCTCTGAATCCTGCCCTGCCCTGCCCTGAGCCAATCCCACTGTCTCTGACAGACCTAATCCCATTTCTCCAGTCATGGAGTCAATCCATCTCATCCAGGGTCTTCCTCTCTTGCACTGTCCCTCCACCCTTCCAAGCATGATCCTTTTATCTTTATTCCAGATAGATAATTATATCTTAAAAGAATACAATACTCAAGGGAGATGTTATTTATTAAGCTAAATTGGAGCTCTGATGGCTTAAAGGGTAAAAAGTTGTGCTGCCAACATAAAGGCAGATGGTTCGAATGCACCAGCTGCTCTGAAGGAGAAAGATGGGCAGTCTCCTCCTGCGTGATTTACAGCCTCTAAAGACTTGCTGGAGGGTCAACTCTAAGTCAGTTCTGGCTCAATGACAGTGACTTGAGTTTTTGAATTGAAATTGCTACTGATTTAAAGACTTAAGAGGATATTTTTGATTGACGTCCTAGAATTTAAATGTTATCTGACAGCAGTTGTTGCAGGGGTTAGTTTGGCTGAGGTGGCTCTAGAAAGTCCAGAATCAATGAGAATTTGAATATCTGTTCTGTATTTCCCCCCTTTTGATCAGTATTCTTTCACAGACTCTTTGATCATCTCTTCAGTGATGATAACCAAGCACCATCCATTTCTTCTTATCTCCTGGTCAGGGGGGCAGTTAGCCATACATTTCCTTTCCCTCTTCCTGACTTTCTTCCTTTTTTGTTCCAAGTGAATGGAAACCAAGTGCTGGACCTTGAATGGTCTTTTAAGATCCCAGGAACCATGCAACAAACTAACACTTGGGGTTATAATCTAGAAAATGGAACATAAGTGCTAAAGTGATACTCTTCCGGATAACTGGATGTCCCATGAGTCCATGACCTTGAACCTCCCAACCAAGGAAATAAATTCTGAGGTGTGTGGTTGTGCATAAGCATCTTTTGTAGCTGTGACTTCCTTCCCTCATTATTCCAAATATGTGTAATACAGCTTTTTGCCAATCCAGCACTTTATAGGTATGCAACTTAACAATAGCAATCACATTTATATTGCTTGTGCAACCCCTACCCTTAATGTGAATTTTCCATTATTTTAAACAGAAACTCAGTGCTTCATGGACAAGAATCTGCTCTCCCCCCCGCCCCCTTTCTGCCTTTGGTAGCCACTGGTAAATCTTTGGACTCTATACCTTTGGTTATTTTTCACTTTTTACACAAATGAGGTCATAAAGTATTTGCCCTTTTGCAGTTGACTTATTTCACTTGCACAACATTCATATGGCATGGCATACTCACTTTCTGGCTTTGTAGCATCCCATTGTATGTATGTGCCACGATTTGTTTATTCATCATCTATATTTATTTGGTGTGTCTGACCCAGGCCATAGTCTTTGCAGTAACTTGTTATGCATCAGAAAGCTAGACACTGACTAGGGATGATAGGAGGAAAAGTGATGCCTTTGAGCTGTGGTGCTGGTGAAGAGTATTGAATATACCATAGACTGCTAGGAGAACAAGCAGGTTCGTCCCAGAGAGGGTGAAACAAGGCTGCTCCTTGGAGGTAAGGGTTCTGAAGCTTCATCTGACATACTTAGGACATGTTGCAAGGCAGGATGAGTCCTTGGAGAGGGACTTCATGCTTGGGAGGGTGGAGGGACAGCAGAGGAGAGGAAGACCCTCGATGAGATGGATTGATTTAGTGACTGGGGTAATGGGGGTAGGTGTGTCAGAGACACAGGATAGAGCACGGTTTAGGGCTGTTGTACATAGGGTTGCTGTGAGTCGCTGTGACTCAACAGCACATAACAACAACAGCAACAAACAGATTGTCTCCATCTTTTGGCCATTGTGAATGATGCTGGGGTGAACATTGGTTTAGTATGTTTAGTTAGTCTGTATCACTGCTTTCAAATCCCTCGGAGTAGATACCACTTTGTACAGAATGCTTTTGAATTTTTTTTGTTACTGTGAAACTTTGGTCGGGTGAGGCATAGTCATTCATGTTCTTGTGTGAGTGGGTAAACTTAGTGACTGAGTTAAGGAGCCCTGGTGGTGCACAGGTTAAACAGTTGGCTGCTAAACTCATCAACCCCTCCAAACCACGGCAGTCTAACTTACTAAAAGCCTTGCTGTGACTGTTACGTGCTGCCCAGACGACCATGATTCAGAGCAACCCAACGAACAACCAGTCTGAACCCTGCCCTATCTTGCGCCATCCTCACCATCCCTTGCCCACTCGAACCCATTGTTACAATCTCTGTTTCAGTCCATCTTGTGGGTCTTCTCTTACACTGACCCACCCTCCACCTTTCCTGGTATGATGTTCTTCTTCAAGGTCTGGCCCCTTATAGCAGTATGTCCAAAGTATGCAGGATGAAGTTTCACCATCCTTAATGGAGCACCCTGGTTTCACTTTCTCTAGGGCTGATCCACTCGTTCTCTTGGCGAGTTCAGTACATTTATGCAACACCCCAACTCAAAGGCATCGATTCTTCTTGACTTACAACCTGGAATCTCTACAGGACAGCTGTGCTCTTCTTTATGAGGTCATTGTGAGTTGTAGTTGACATGATGGCAGGGCTGTCTGTTATTTTTATTTCCTTCTTGGTAGGGGAAGTATTGGGAATGTTCATTTTAGTCAGGTGATGAAAGCCTGTATTAAGTCTTTCATTCATCCCTCTATTCATTGAACTAGATGTAAATATTGTGCGAGGTTTTAGGGGCATATAAAGATGAGTAAGACACTGTATTTAACCGAGGGCCTGTCTAGACTTTACTGGGGAAGATGAACACTCATGTGAATGATTACACGGTGAGAAAAATGTAAAACCATATAAATTATGCTCCTAGCAGGATGTAACATTTAAGCTGGGCCTAGAACATAAATGAGATTTGTATAAGTAGAATATGAGAGTCCAAGCAAGGAAAACAGCAAAGACAGAAGCATAGAAGCATACAGTGAGTTCAAGGGCCCTCAAAATCAGATACCTCATGTGGAGTGTAAGGGGACAGAAGGGACCGGATTGTCCAGAAAGTTGTACTTAACGCCTTTGGACTTTATTGCATGGCTAGTAAAGAACCGTTTAAAGTTTTTGATTGGTCAAGTGACATGAAATCAGATTTATATTTAGATAGAACTCGAATGGTGTGAAGCACTAGCTACTTCAGTGTCCCTCTTCAGTCATATAGGTCACTGTGGTGTTACAGGTGGATTAATTTACTGTGAAAACCCACAGCGCCCTGACCCACCTGCTCGCACCAACTGTAGCGTTAGGTTTAGTTCCCCATTAACCTTGGCGAAGGCCGTGCGGTTTCTTTCTTGGGAAATGTATGTCGCATTAAGGACAGGAGAAAAGGCAAACGTTTTGCATCTTGAGTTTTCATGGACCCTTTGGGGGCAGTCATTCCTCTGTTTGCCAAACTTATTTCTTGTCATCCATCCACCTTTTTTTAGATTCTGACTCACTCAGTATTGCAGGATGTTTAAAATACATAGCTTGTCAAATGTGCTGTTAGTAGGGCTTTCTTTTCATCCAGAGGAAGAAAATAGACTTCAGTGTTCATTTGTGTGCTTTTAACTTTCCAGTGTTCTGGTTTGGATCATGTTTCACTTGAGACAAGTTATTACAATTACTCTTCGTTTACACTACAACTTCCCTGCCTCCCTGAAAAAGAATTTAAATACCACGTGTTTGAAGAGGAAATGAATTGTTAGACTTACTGTTTACCTTGCATAGCATTTTCTTCCTGAGAAATTATTAGCCATCAGAAACAAACATTTAGAATTTGGTAAATATGTGTTTTGTTTTTTAAAAAAATTTATATTGTTTTCTATACAAATTCATGTACAGTGTGTTTCACACTTTCCTTCATTCACATTGTGTTTCATATAACTATTACCATACATTGTTGTTGTTGCTGTGTGCTCTTGAGCCACCTGCAACTCAAAAGCTACCCTTTGTACAGCAGCCCTAAACCCTGCTCTATCATGTGCCATTCTTACTGTCTCTGACACACCCATCCTTATTACCCCAGGCACTGAATCAATCCTCTCATCAAGGTCTTCTCCTGTGCTGTCCCTCCACCCTCCCAAGCATGATGTCCCTCTCCAAGGACTGGTCCCGCCTTGCAGCATGTCCAGAGTATGACAGATGAAGCTTCAGATTCATATGAGAGTGAGACTAGGCTACTCCTTGGAGGCGAAGATTCTAAAGGCAAGAGAGTTGGAAAATGACTAGGGATGATAGAAGAACTGATGCCTTTGAGCTGTGGTGCTGGAGAGGAGTATTGAATATACCATGGACTGCTAGGAAAACAAATAGGTTTATCAAGGAGAGGGTGAAGCTGGGCTGCTCCTTGGAGGCAAGCATTCTGAGGCTCCGTCGGACATACTTTGGACATGTTGTAAGGAGGGACTGGTCCTTGGAGAGGGACATCATGCTTGGGAGGGTGGAGGGACAGCGCAGGAGAGGAAGGCCCTCTATGAGGTGGATTGATTCAGTGACTGGGGTAATGGAGGTAGGTGTGTCGGAGATGGTGAGATTGGCACAGGATAGGGCAGAGTTTAGGGCTATTGTACATAGGGTCGCTATGAGTCGCAGACAACTCTACGGCACATAACACCAACAATATATGTATGGAGATAGATAGATATATATATATGGAGACATATATATGGAGACATATATGGATATATAAAAATATAAATTATATATCAAGAGAGATGGATAGTGGTAGATAGATAGATAGATAGATCTATCTTTATGTAGACAAATACTGGAAGGAAATGAAAATATGGTTTGCAGATGTACCTTTCGTTTTTCATGAAAGTATTAATGTTTCTTGGCCAAGTAAAGAAAGTTTTTAGGATATATTTGGCTAATAGTATTAGAGTTGGTTTTAGTTATAATCCAGGTTACTTGTGAAGTCTATGTGACTTTTTTTTACATGTTTATAAAATAAAGTCTTCTCTTAAATTGGATATTTCGCCCACCACCATCTGTTTGATTATAGTCCAAAGACAATGGTAGTTTGAGGGGAAATGGAATGTGAGATACAATGTATTTCAATGCCTTTGTGTATTTAAAACATTAATAATGCCTAAAATCCAATTATACGGTCTTCATGGTCTATATATCAACTTCTTGTTAAATGACCTTTCACCTTAACATACTTAGGTTCCGATCTTTGATGTATTCTTTTCGATTTCCTTTGACATTTGACAGATGTTCTCGAGGACTGTGTTTTTCTCCAAACAAAATAAGAATAAGCCTTGGAAACAAAGCATTCTCATGTTGTGCCAGCAATGTGCCAAGTCATGCTGCAAGGAAAAAAGGCTGTAGATTTAGATTTGAAAAATAAAGCTCTTGCTATTACAAGAACTGCATTGGCGGAAGGAAGAAGGGGTGTGTTCACCAGTTAGAAGGTTACCTTTCCAACTCAGTTCCTTAATGTATCAGAATTAATCGCTTTGCTTTTTATTGTTATTGATTGGTTGTTGTGTGCCATGGAGTTGGAACCCCCCTCATAGCTGACCTTCCAGCAGGATTTCAGAGGCTGTACATCAATCACACTGGAGGAGATTGCCCATGTTTTTACAAGTAACTGGTGGATTTGAACTGTTGGCTCTAGGCTGGCAGTGCAATCCCTTCCCCACTCTGCCATCAGAGCTCCCTTGAGTTTTTTCTAAGGGATTGATTTTCTAGGGAGAAGAGGGTTGATCGTGAGATCAGGAACTTGAGGCAGACCTCATGACCCTCAGCCTCCGAGGAAGGCCAGAGGTGGGGCCAGGAATCTTGTTCATAAACTTCAGAAAGGTCACTGGTTAGGCTTACTAATACTAAATATTTAAAATGGACCATTTGATGAATTCTTGCTAATCACTGAAACAGGGGCTCTGGTGGTCCAGTGACAAAGAACTGTGATGCTGACACGAAGGCACGCAATTCAACCCATCAGCTGCCCCCCGGGAGAAAGATGAACAGTCTCTTCCTCTGAAAAAGGAAAATTAAAGGAAAGATAAGGAAAGGAAAATTAAAAACAAAACAAACAAACAAAAAAAACCACCAAAAAACTCAAACAACCCTGATGGAGGGTCAGCTATGCGGCGGTTCCAACTTGCTAGGACATAAACCATCTGCAGACAGTGGGGCATAGTAGGCTTTGTCAGTGGAGCCCGGGGGACATAATCCATAGAGAATGTTGTGCAGCTGACCCCAAACCTTCACATCTCTGGGGGCTCATGTCCACCTGCTCCCTCTGAGGAAGAAAGGGACAATCTCAACTCAGGGAATTTATCCTCTTGGAAACTTACGGACTGTCACCACCTATGACTTGGCTCCAGTTCAATGGCAGCGATTTGGGTTTTTGTTTTCTTGAGGGTTTTTTTTTCTTTTCCTTTTTCTTTTAATAATTAAGGCCTAGTTTCCTTTTTTTAAAAAAAAAATTAAGGCCTAGTTTCTTAATATGAATCAAGGAGCCTCACAATTTGTTCTTTAGAATACTAGTAAGACTGAGAAAAACCTGGATAAATTATGTATACTGTATTGAAACAGATGAGGGGAAGAACAGATTAAAGGTGATATATGATTGGAATTATGGTTATGACAAGACTCCAGAATTAAGGTTGCATAGTGGAGTGTACTCGGGGCGGGGGGTGGGGAGGCATGGGGAGATTGTATACCAGTGAAGGAATTTTTCTTTTTTCTTTTCAAAGAGGAGCAAACTGGAGGGGAGGGGTGGGCAGGGAGAAAAGTGCAACAATGAATGAATAGAAATCCCAAATCTCTATAAAAGTTCATTAAAAGTAATAATTAAAAAAAAGAATATTAGTCCTTCAAGGTGATTGTTTTGTTTTATTTTGGTTTTGGTTTTTTCTAAGAAGCACTCAGTGATCAATTAAAATTGGAAAAATGTGCATACTGTATTCTTTCTTGAAGATGGGTATTGGCATATTAAAAGCCATAAACATTCTCCAGTAAAGAAACCTGTTTTCTTTGATTCAGAGATGCTTAAACTTACTCAGGGTGCTTTGAACCAGTTTGAGGCCATTCCGTCATGGCTAATGAGGCAACACTGGAAGGGAATTGTGGTGTAGACTTTCAGGAGCTGATGCAGATGATGGGATTATGGGTAAAAGGACAGAGAGGCCACTTCAAAGTGATGGGTGACCACCTTTGAACCAACACTTCTGTATCCTTCTCTGTGGGCAAGAAGTTTGGTTGTTCTGCAATGCGTATGCTGCCTCAAGAAAATGAATTATGACAATTAAGTGGAATATATAAAAAAGCAATATCTTCAACCACTGTGGAAGGCGGTATGGCACTTTCTCAAAAAGTTGCAAATAGAGATACCATTTGACCCAGCTATTCCACTACTGGGAATATACCCCAAAGAGACTATAACTGACACCCAAGCAGATATATGCACACCCATGTT
>NW_006399761.1:24519118-24520630 GCF_000299155.1 Elephantulus edwardii | reverse complement strand
GATTAGGTATTTTTGTCATGGCGGGAGTCCAGAGCAAAGGCTGCATAGTGGAGTGGACCTGGGGGGAGGGACTGTAAAGCAATGAAAGAATTTTTCTTTTACTTTTTCAGGAGGGTAGTGTACTATGGGGGAGGGTTGGGAGGGGAGAAAAGTGCAACAATGAATGAATGGAAATCTAAAGTCTCTGTAAATTTTCATTGAAATTAGTAATAAATTAAAAAAATTAAATCACACACACAAAAAGTAATATCCTGAGCTCAAACAGACTGGTACTGGCCAATTTGGGTCAGATAATATGCTATGGGGGGAAAAAAAGATCAAATTTCTAATGGGGTTGAGACCTTTAATTTCCCCTTTCTGGTTAGTAGCCCCTGGCTTAATGAATTAACAGTAATTCCTAACTGATCAGATTTCCCTGGTTGTCCCTAGAGCCGTCTTTTTTCACTGGTTCATGCAAACCTGATCACAGACTGTCTGTTGCATTTGGTGGTTATGTCTGGAAGGAAATAGACAAGTAGGAATGAGATTGAGGGTCTCACTTTTGGGTCTTCCTGATTAAGGAGGACATAGATTCCTTATAGAGATTGAGGGGATTTTGAGTCTCAAGAAATTGGAAAAGGTTTTCTTGTGAACATGATTTGTTGTTGATGTATTTCAGCAAGATGGTTCTGACTCATAGCAACCCTAAAACAGGACAGAGCAAAACTGTCCCCCCAGGATTTTCGAGATGTAATTCTTACAGATACTCATGGCACATTGAGTTAGTCCTGCCTTCACGCTTATCTCTCTACCATCAAGTGGCCGGTGGATTTGTACTGCTGACTTTTGGCTTAGTGGCCCGATACATTACACATTTCACCACTGTGGTTCCTTTAGAGATGATCAGAGATGGATTGAGAGCTCTGGTGGCTTCATAGTAAAGAATTGTGTTACCAACCCAAAGGTAGGCATTTCAAATCCACTTGCTGCTCTAAGGGAGAAAGATGGACAGACTGCTAGATATGGGATGATGATCATAGTCCTGGTGTAAAAGAAGTTTCTCAAGGCCAAATCATGAGTTGTAGAGATATAAAAATGAGCCCATATCAAAGAATTTCATATGATAGGAGAAAACTAGGTAGATGTTATAGATAGTTCTGAGGATGCGTCAACAGCATGAATTGAGAAGTAAAGGCCTAGATATTGTGGATTATGTATTTTCTCTTTTATTTTAGCTAAAGAGATTTCAAATTACTTTTAGACAGAACAAAAGTGATATATTAGCATAACAAAAGAGAACCTTTATTTCAAATAGATTTACTTTGTATTTACATGTGAGTTGACATCTGTAGAGTCACTTTGTAGTTGTTTTTTTTTTATTAAATTTCATTCATTCGTTGTTACACTGTTTTCTCCACCCTCCTCCCCAGTTCGTTCTTCTTTCCCCCCCCCAATGTCTGTTTTAATTGTCCAATTGCCACAGTGCTTGTCAAAGCCAGTTCTGATTAATCTCCTTCGTCAGTGTGTCCCTTG
>NW_006399761.1:24509768-24518143 GCF_000299155.1 Elephantulus edwardii | reverse complement strand
TATTTCTGTACATGAGCTGACATATATAGGGTTACTTTGTATTTGGATATTGTTGTTAGACCCAAAGCATAACTTTGGAGGGTGGGGGTGCAATTCAGTACAGCAGCTTTCCTGATAAACACAACTCTTGTTTCCAGTCTCAAAGTTTACTTTTAATAAAAAGAAGTCATCTATTTTTTTTTTTTAAAAGTGATATCCACCTGTCAGTCCCCTGGGCTTTCAAAGAGTTGCTAAGTAGCTAAAAAACAAATGAATGAAGGCTGCTCTCATGGCCTGGTGGCAAGAAGCTGCACTGCAATCTCGAAGGTGCATGGTTCGAATTCACCAGATGCTCCACTGGAGGAGGGGCAATCTCCTCCTGTGCCAGTTGGATCTGATTCGACAGCACACAGCAAGAAAATAAAAGAAAGAAAAAAAATAAAATAAGCAAAAGAACATTTAAAAGCCAAAACAAAACAAGCTCACCACAAATGAGAGGAAGAATCTTGATAACTTGGAAAGATGTGTTGCCTTCAGCCTTGGATTCAGCTCACAGCCATTGAGTCGGGACCGATCTGTGGTTGGTCCTGCCATGGTTTTTGAGGCTGTGAATCAGCGAGAAGAGATTCACTTTCTTTCTCCCTTGACATTTCTAAGTGGATTGAGGATTTGAATTGCCAGAGGGGGTGGGACACAGTGCAACTCACCCAGGACAATGCCACCACTCCCTCTCCTGTCCACTTAGACAACGCATCGCTGTCCATTAAACCACTAAATGTTTTTTCCTCTGGTTCCAATGAATGTTTAATGAGTACACACATCTTCCCTGACATTTTTCTATGGTCTTCATTGAATCCTCAGTAAATTCCAATAAACTGACCCCAGTTCTGTTCCCTGCAAATGCATATTGGAAGCACTGGTGGCCTAGTGGTAAGGAGCTGTGCTGCCAACACAAAGGCACATGGTTTGAATCCACCAGCCGTTCCACGGGAGAAGGATGGATTGTCCACTCCCATGTGATTTACTGCCTCCGAAAACCCGTGATTGGGTCCGCTAGGGGCTGGTTCTGGCTCAGTGGCCTATAACATCATCAACAACAGCAACAACAACGCCTGTTAGTGCAGCTCTCACCAGCTGGTCAGTGGACATTTGCGTGTTTTGCAGAGACTTTAATATTTTTCAAATCAAACAGTAGTTTAGCTTGTCAAGCACGTCTGCCTTGAGCATTGTGCTCTTTTAAGATCAATCTGTGTAGGGGAAAAACACAATCCTTTGTAACCTTTCACTTATTTCCCAATGCTACAGTGCTTTGTAACCTTTCAGTTAAATCACAATAAAAACTTCACACAGATAATCTTTATTTTTTATTTTATTTTATTATATTTTGCGTGTGTACTGTCAAATCGAATCTGACCAGTACAGGAAGAGATTGCCCTTCCTTCTCCAGCAGAGCATCTGGTGGGTTTGAATTGCGTACCTCTGGGATTGCAGTGCAGCTTCTTTCCACTAGGCCACCAGAGCTCCCCATGGATGATCTTTATCATTCTATGTTGTTGTTGTTCTGTGCTGTTGAGTTGCCTGTGACTCCTGGCGACCTTGTGTACAACAGCCCTAAACCCTGCTCTGTCTTGTGTCAATCTTATTGTCACTCATACACCTACCGCTATTTACCCTCATCACTGAATCAGTCCATCTCATCGAGGGTCTTCCTCTCCTGCGCTGTCCCTTCACCCTCCCAAGCATGATGTCCCTCTCCAAGGACTGGTCCCTCCTTGCAACATGTCCAAATTATATCAGACAAAACTTCAGAATCTTTGCCTCCATGGAGCAGCCTGGTCTCACCCTCTCTAAGACGTACTGTTTGTTCTAACAGTCCATGGTATATTCAGTACTCTTCTCCAGCACCACCGCTCAAAGGCATCAATTCTCTTTGTCCTTTGTCCCTAGTCATTGTCTAGCTTTCTGACACATAGCAAGAAATTGCAAAGACTGTGGCCTGGGTCAGCACACCTTAGTCTCCAGACTGACATCATTGCTCTTCAGTACTTTGGAGAGATCCCTAACAGCAGATTTTCCCAATGCAATTCAGCTTTTAATTTCCTGGCTGCTGGTACCAAGAGTGTTGATTGAGCAGCCAAGCAAACTAAAGCTGTTAATAATCTCAATCTCTTCACTATCTATCATGAAGCTGACAATTGGCCCAGTGGTGAGAATCTTTGTTTTCTCGATGTATAGGATTGAATTAACATTGTTGTTGCTAGGTGCTGGTGAGTCAACTACACCTCATAGTGACCTTTGAACAACAGATCTGAACCTTGCCCTTTCCTGAGCTGTCCTCATGATCTCCGGTCTCCCTGTGCCCACTGTTATAGTTGCTGTGCCAATTCATCTCCTTCAGAGTCTTTATCTCTCTTTCCCAAGGAGCTCTCATGGCCTAGTGGTAAGGAGTTACATTACCAACCCTGAGGCATGTGGTTCAGATCCACCAGCCATTTCATGAGCGAAAGATGGGCAGTCTCGCATGCAATTTACTGCCTCTGAAAACCCACCAGAAAGGTCTGCTGTAAGTCAGTTCAAATTTCATAGGCCATACCATCATCTACCTTTCCCAGCATGATGTCTTTGCCCAAGGGCTGGCCCCCTGACAACATGCCCAAAGTATGTGTGACAAAGTTTTAGCATCCCTTCCTCTAAGGAGCACCCTCGTTGTCCTTTCTCTGAAATAGATTTGTTTGTTCTATTGGCAGTCCATGGGATATTCACTGCCCTTTGCCAACACCACAATTCCAAAGCATCAGTTCTTTTATCCTTTATTCATTGTCCAACTTTCAGATGTGTAGGAAATAATTGAAAATATCATGGCTTGAATTAGGTGTCCCTTTGAGGAAGTCTGCTTGCCAGGGACCTCTCTAAAGTGCAGTGATGTTAGTCTAGAGAAGAGGTGCATCTGATCCAGGCAATGGTCTTTGCAGTTACTTGCTGTGCATCAGAGAGCTGGACAATGACTAAGGATGACAGAAGAAGAATTGATAACCTTTGAGTTGTGGTGCTGGAGAAGAGTCTTGAAAATACCATGGACTGCCAGGAGAACAGACAGGTTTGTCTTGGAGAGGGTGAAATCAAGTTTCACCTTGGAGGCAAGGCTTTTGAAGCTTTGTCTCACATAATTTGTGCAGGTGGCCAGGAGGTCCCAGTCCTTGGAGAAGGACATCTGGCTTGGAAGGGTGGAAGGACAGCACAGGAGAGGAAGACCCCAGATGAGATGTGTTGACACAGTAACTGAGGCAGTGGGATTAGGTATGTTGGGGTCAGTGAGATTGGCTCAGGATAGGACAAGGTTCAGAGCTACTGTACGTAGAGTCACTGTGAGTCATAGGTGACTTGATGGCACCTAACAACAACAGCCACAAACAAAACTTTGGCTCTATCCTGTGCCAGTCTCATCATCTCTGACACATCTACCCTCATTACTCCAGTCACTGAATCAATCCATCTCATTGAATGTCTTCCTCTCCTGCGCTGTCCCTTCACCCTCCCACACACGACGTCACTTTCCAAGGACTGGTCCCTCCTTGCAACATGTCCGAAGTATGTCAGATGTCTTGTTGTTAGGTGCCCTCAAATTGCCTGCAATTCATAGTGACCCAATGATAAGAAATTTAAGAGACAGTGAATTTATGTTAACAGGAGAGGAAAATTTGTGTAGCTTGAAAAATATAATCTGTGTCACTGGATTATACATGCAGAACTTGTTGCATTGGTGTGTGTTCAGCTGTATATATGATCAGCAACAGCAGCAAATTAAATTGAAATTGTGGTTAGTAGGAAAAAAGCTTTAAGAGTTTTCAGATACACATGAAGGTGATAAAATTACTGATAGTGCAGTATCGGTGTTCTGGTTAAAGATATAGTACGTTCTGTAAAGTTGATTGTCACAAAGGATAACATAACAGAAGATATCAAGAGGTGTGTAAATGAGTCCATTTTAGGCTAAGTTTATGTTATAAAACCAGGTGAGTGGCATCTTTTTAAAAATGTGTCAGTTTGCTAAATTATCATGCAGGACATGGCAGTAATACCTAATAAAATCAGTCACTTAGTGTTTTATTTCTAGCAATAGAGAAAGATGAATTTGTCTTCATAATAGAATTTTATTTCTTTTCTGAATTAAACTGTGCCAAATGAAATCAAGTCGAACTCTGTGTACAAGGGCCCCGGTAATTTTCCAGGGCTTGGAGACATCAGAGAAAGTTTATTCTTCTTTACCAGATGGAAAAATCAGGACAGCTCATGCAGAACTTGTGAGGAGTGGAGCTGCCTGTAGTGTCCATAAATGTTCTTCTGGCTGTAAATTTCTTCCTTCTGTTATTTCCAAATTGCTAAGTTGTGCTAACAGAGACATCTTGAAAAATTAGTTTGTTTCCCCAATCCCTTTAAGAGGGAGCCAGGCATCGATAATGGTCTTTTTTAGAGATTTATGTTAACATGAAACCATTTCTCTTTTCCTTTCTGTTCAAGGAAGGTTTTTTCTTTTTTTTCCTTAGTCTTAGTTTTAACTTTCATGTGTCTGACTTGTCCAGAGTTAACACCTGATGTTTTCCATGGCATCCCTTTTCTATACTACAAATATAACCAGGATTATTAAGATAGTGCTTGAGTCCCTGGTGGCCAATTCAGTGGGGATTTGTGCCCCTAATCCAAAGGCACGTTGCTCTGAGGCTTTGAACCTACCTGCTGCTGCTTCTTCGGACGAAGGTGGGTCATTTTCTCCAGCGTAGAGCCAGCTATGAATCGTCAACTTCATAGCAATGAATGAATATTCATTGAGTGAATAACTATTATAGTGGAACTAAGGAGGGCCACTTACTATAGTGGGAACTCTGGTGGCCTAGTGGTAAGAAGCTGCACTGCAGTCCCAAAGGCACGTGGTTCAAATCCACCAGATGTTTCATGAAAGAAAGATGGACAGTCTCCTCCTATTCAATTTACTGCCTATCAAAACCCTCTGGAGGGCCAGCTACAGGTCAATTCCGAGTTGATGGCAAACAGTCATTACAGTAGGAACAAGAGGCAATTACCCACTAGTTGATGACGCATGTTATCAGATGAGTGTTTTTACTTTCAAAAACCAAGTTAAATTACAAAGACAACAGAACTTTCTCATATATCCATCCTTAAGCCTCACAAAAAAAGTCATATAGAGTATAAATTCTAATTATTTTATTATTTGATGAATCATCATTGAGGGCGGAAAAAGCAAAAAAAACAAAAACAAACCAGGTTCCTCCAAAAGTTCCTAACTAATTACTCCCCAGTTCTCTAAAGAACCACGTGGCCGTAGACTGGGAAGGAAGCCTAGGGGCCACACTGGCCTGCCGACTGTACTTTGAGGAGCCTCGCTTTAAACCAAGCAAACGGAGAAAGCCAGGATATATACTTAGCTAGCCTTCTGGTTGCACGAGCAAATTGAAGGTTCTTTGAAGGCAAGTGCATATGTGATTTGTCTTCTCATTGCAGTGTTTCGGGAGCCCTGGTGGTGCGGAGTCTGGGGTCAGCTGTGCTGTTAACCCAAAGGCAGTGTCTGTCAGGTGCATCACATGCACCGACTGCTCCATGGGGGAGGCAGCCCCCTCCCGTGTGATTTACAGCCTCCGGAAACCTGCGGGAGGGTCAGCCCTGAGTCAGTTCCGTCTGGTGGGTGAATGACTAAAAGCCAGGAGAGATGAGGAGGGGAAAACAAGTTGGACTATTAAACCAAACAGAGAGGACACTTGCTCTGAGTCTTGGATGGTGAGGGGGAAGGAGGAATAATTCAGAACAAGCCTCTGCCCCATAAAAATTTGGGTTGCTCTGGTGGCTTAGTGGTAAGAAATGGCACTGCCACCCAAGGGCATGTGGTTCAAATCCACCAGCTGCTCCGTGGGAGAGAGATGGACAGTCTCCTCCCACGCAGGTTACTGCCTCTGAAAATCCTCTGATGTGTCAGCTGTGAGTGACCAACAGTTCACAACAAGAAGGTCTACATTGATGGGAGAAAGCGGGGTTACCTTCTCCTGTTATAATTTACAGACTTGCATACCCAGTGGAAGCCAGGCTGTGGGTTAAATTAACTCAGTAACAGTTAATTCCTGACTCCCCCCAACAACATCATATGAACAGATTTAATGTAACATGGAGTGCAAAAGATTTGAACCATCAACAAAGTATGTCATGCTTCTTTCAATGTGAATAGTTAAAAATAAGCAGGACAGTGACCAGGAATAGTGCCATTATAATCACATTAACTATAAAGGCTCTAACATTTTAAGAATGTGAAAACACAGTACTTTTAAATATTCACTCAATCTGGTAATATTCCATTTTTTTCATAAAAATGTTACTTTGAAAAAGAGGCTTCAGATATCACCATTAAATGAAAAATCAGGTTTTCAAGTCCATGGCGAAGTTTGTTAATCCACTGTTAACTAGTAGTTTACTGTTGGTGTATACTGCTGAATTGGAACCGACCCATAGCAGGCTGTCAAGCTGGTTTAAGAAGCAGTTTAATTGCACAGGAGGAGATTGCCCATCCTTCTCCCACAGGGCAGGTAATGGATTCAAACCTTGTGCCTTTGGGATTGCAGCACAGCTTCTTAGCATTAGACCACCCGAGCTCCCTTTATTTGCTCTTTGGTGCCCTTAACAAATGAGTAATTCGCAGATGAGTTGGGTGGTATAGTAAGATTTTATAATTACTTAACTGTACATTTAAATTTCTTTACTCTCAATTTTGCCACCTAAGTTAATTTTAATGTCTACTCCTTTAATTTGACCAGGTTGCTTGCAGCTTTTAAGGTAGAAAATATTGGAGGGTATTACGCCAGGGATGTGTCCTCTCTCCATACCTTTTCAACCTGTATGCAGAATAGATTATCCGAGAGGCAGGGCTCTATGAGGAGAAGTGTGGGGTCAAGATTGGTGGAAAATCTATCAATAATCTGCGTTTGCAGATGACACAACGCTGCTTGCTAAAACTGAGGAAGACCTGAAGCACTTGCTGCAGTGAGTCAAGGACTGCAGCCTCCAATATGGATTGAGGCTCAATGTCAAGAAGATAAAGATTCTCACAACTGGGCCAGCATTACAATGGGTGGTGAAGAGATTGAGATTTTTACCGCTTTAGTTTGCTTGCCTCCATAATCAACACCCTTGGCACCAGCAGCCAGGAAATTAAAAGACGTATTGCGATGGGAAAGTCTGCTGTTAGGGACCTTTCCAAAGTACTGAAGAGCAGTGGTGTCTCTCTGGAGACTACGGTGCATCTGATACAGGCCATGGTCTTTTCAATCACTTGTTATGCAAGAGTGTTGGACAATGACTAGAGAGGATAGAAGGACAATTGACGCCTTTGAGTTGTGATGCTGGAGAAGAGTATTAAGGGTACCATGGACTGCTAAGAAAACAAACAGATTCAGCCTGGAGAGGGTTAAACGGGGTGGCTCCTTGGAGGCAAGGATTTTGAGGCTTCGTCTGACATACTTTGGACATGTTGTAAGGAGAGACCGGTCCTTGGAGAAGGACATAATGCTTGGGAGGGTGGAGGGCAGCACAGGAGGGGAAGGCCCTCTATGAGGTGGATTAATTCACTGACTGGATTAATTGGGATGGGTGTGTCGGAGACAGTGAGATTGGCACAGGACAAAGCAAAGTTTAGGGCTGTTGTACATAGGGTCACTATGAGTCGCAAGTGACTTGACGGCACATAACAACACAACAACAACTATATTTAGTTATAACAACAAACTTCTTCAACATTATGTAACTAATATTTGGGAAATGATACATCCCTAGGTGATACTTAGGTATGTTGCTTTAAGCAGTACAGATAGCAGACACAGAAATCCTAACTGCTCATATTTTTGGACCACTAAGAAATGAAACCAAACTGTAGAGAAAATAGAGTACAAGAAGAAATGAAAGTTAAAAATGTTTTTTTTTTCCAAATCACATGCTTTTTAACATCCATTTGTAATCTAAACCCACAATGTGTCCCACCAGCCCACAGTAATCTTTTAAATGTAACTGTAATTGTATTACAGTGTCTTTTAATTTTTCTTAATAACGGAGGTCACTACTTGGTGTCAGCAAAAGAATTGAACTCTGCCCAGAGTATGTATCAGAACTTGGCCCTATTTGATATATTCTTTTTAGATTTCAAGTAGTTTGTTGTTGCCACTCAGTGACCTTTGTAAGTACTGGAGAGTCAGCTCTGGGTTGGTTCTGACTCTATGGTACACAAGAACAACATCCTGACTGCAGCTCGCCTCTTTGAGTAGGGTTGAGTCAAACATAGACACTCTGTCACGTTTCATTTCTGCTGTTGTGTCTGCTAACCCCGCACTGAATCTGCACCCTGC
>NW_006399761.1:24498016-24504258 GCF_000299155.1 Elephantulus edwardii | reverse complement strand
GAAGAAGAACGAACTGGGGATGAGGGTGGAGAAAACAGTGCAACAATGAATGAATGAAAACCCAAAATCTCTGTAAATGTTCATTAAAACTAATAAAATGTAATTTAAAAAAAAATAGAAAACAAAGATTTGCACCCCTGGGCCAATTGACAGCATCATGGTAGATCAGAGTGAGATTGCTAACAATTTCTGCTTGCTTGGCTCCACAGTCAACACTCTTGGGACCAGCAGTCAGGAAATCAAAAGACAACTTGCAGTGGGGAAGTAAGTCTGCTGTCAGGGACCTCTCTACAGTACTAAAGAGTAATGATGTCAGTCTAGGGTGTAATGTGCACCTGACCCAATCCATGGTCTTTGCAGTTACTTGCTATGCATCAGAGAGTTGGACAGTTACCAAAGATGACAGAAGAAGAATCGATGCATTTGAGTGGTGCTGGAGAGAAGTATTGAACAGGAATTGCCCAGAGAACATGGAGGTCTGTCTTGGAGAGGGTGAAACCAGTTTTCTCGTTGGAGGCTAGAATTTTGAAACTCTGTCTTACATACTTTGGGCATGTGGCCAGGAGGGACCAGTACTTGGAGAAGGTCATGCTCAGAAGGTTGGAGAGACAGTGCGGGAGAGGAAGACCCCAGACGAGACAGATTGACACAGTGGCTGGGGCAGTGGGGGTAGGTGTGTCAGAGAAAGGCTCAGGACAGAGCAGACTTCAGAACTGCCGTACATAGAGTTGCTGTGAGTCACAGGCAAGTTGATGGCACCTAACAACAACAACAAATCTAGCCTAAATTTCTGGCAGTTTTGTCAAGGCACTGTTTGACATATTTTGTAAGTTGTTTGCAGGTGATATTATTTCATAATTTCCACATTTTGTTCAGTCATCTTTTTTTGGAAATGAGAGTAGATATGGATCTCTTTCAGTCAGTTGGCTGGATAATGGTTCTCCAAATTTCTTGACACAGCCTGGTGAGCATGTCTAGGGCTGTAACTGTTCGATGAAACATGTCAATTGGTATCTATCCCATCAATTTCTGGGGTCGTATTTTTTGCCAATGCCTTCAGTGCAGCTTGAACATTGGTCATATGGTGTTTCCTGAAATATTTCAGTGTTGACCTGTTCTTTCTGGCACAGTGACTCTGTATTCCCTCCATCTTCTTTTGATGCTTCAAAATTTTATCCATAGCATCCTTCAGTATTGCAGCTAATGGCTTGAATTTGTTTTTCAGTTCTTTCTGTTTGACAAATGCCAAGTGAGTTCTTCTCTTTTGACTTTCTGACTTCAGCTCTTTACACATTTTGTTTAGTACTTTGCTTTATCTTCTTGAGCTGTCCTTTGAAATCTTTGGTTCATCTCTTTTTTGTCGGCATTCTTCCCTTTGATTTGGGATGTCACTTTTTTCTCCTCTTTCTTTGTAATGGCTTTTTACTTTGTTCCAGGATGAGGTCCTTACTGTTATCCCACAACTCATCTCGTCTTCAGGCATTAGTGCTCAGTGTCTTAAGCCTCTTCCTGAGGTGATTGTCAAATTTCAGTATAATAGACGAAAAAGAACTTGGTTGATAATCTCCCTATTATATTTGTTGATGTGGCCAAAGTGTACCAGCTTAGATTTTTTTCATTACTGGTGACACGACGTTGACATCTGTATGTAGTCCCTTATGACTGGTAATCAGAAGGAAACCCACTTCAACAGTTCAAAGGCTTTGGCTGATCCCACTGGGTTTTCAAGAAAATCATCTCTTCTCCCGGCTTCATTTCCTAGTTGTTGTTGTTGTTAGGTGCCATAGAGTAGAGTGCAGCTTATAGCAACCATCTGAATAATAGATCTGAACCCTGTCCTGTCCTGTGCCATCACCACAACCTCTGACACACTTGAGCCCACTGCCGCAGTCACTGTGTCAATCCACCTGTTGGAGGGTCTGCCTCTGTCACACCCTCTCTACCTCCTAATCATGATGTCCCTCCCGATGGAAGGAAGAGGAATTCATACTATGGATGCCCTGCCTTGAAGTAGATCATGTATCTCAAGTGAGGTAATAGGGTAGAAATGCTTAGAAAGGTTACTTTCAAGGTACTGTGTAAATGTAAGGTGTTGGATTTGAAAAACTTACACCATCATTCTCTTTCATACATTCATATACTTTCTTTCATTCATATACATTTTGTTTTATATAATAATTTCTGTACATTGTAGTTTATATCATGAGTATTGATCTACTACTTTTATCCCCCCACCCTGTCTCCTCCAGTCCCCATTGCACCGTATGAATTTCTTCTACCCCCACCTCCCCGTTCATCTTCACAGACCTAGTGATTGCCACTTCCTTCTTCCACACCCCTTCTCCTCTTTCTCTGTGAAACCGTTAACTGTATCTTGTTCATATTTGCTATTTGCAGTAGGGACATTGCCTTTATTTAGTTACTGTGGAGACTGGGTGACACAGCTGGACTCTGTAAGATAGGCGCCCTTGTTTTAGTTGAGGTCATGTGGAATGTTTGGTTGCGTGTTTTGTTTTGTTTTGTTTTTATTTAAGCCTCTTGTTTCGAGTCGACAAGACCTCCTGGAGGGCCCTTGTATTTGAAAGGTGGTTGTTATTATATTTTGGAGGAAGATTCTTCTAAGTGGCACAGCACTTTTCAGTCAGTTTGCTGTATTGAGGTAATCCCTGTTTACTGTGATGCTGAACCTTGTGCCATTGGGGTGTTAAATGCGATAACGGTTGCCCACGGTGGACAGTGCTTGGTGGGGCTCCCAGTTTAAGACACGTTCGGAAGCAGGAGTGGCATCTACTTCCTAAACCACATACCTCCAGAAACTCTATGAACTTAGAGAAATGAGGATAGTTACAGAAAGTCTTCAGATCTTTTGTTCATAGAATCGCTATGAGTCATCAATGACTCGACGGCAGTCAGCAACGTGTGTTCTTGGTTACTTGATAGGAGAACTCAGTTTTCATAGAAATTGAATTTTAAATTGTCTTTTGTCAAACATTCTTCTAGGTGGCACTGGTCTGTGCATTTCTTTACAGGGGTAACTCATGGTAGCCGTGATGCTAAACACTGTGACACTGATGTGTTAAATGTGATAATGGTTACCCAAGGTGGACAGTGTTTGGTGGAGCTTCCCAATTAAAACAAGCCTGGAAGCAGGAGTGGCATCTACTTCTGAAATGGCTTGCCTCTGGAAACCCTATGAACAGTCCTCAGTCCTTTTGTTCATAGGGTCGCTGTGAGTTGTCTACAACTCAACAGCACCTAACAACAACAGCAACAACAGGGGAAAGTATAAAGTGACCTGCAATTTCAGAGCAGTAACACTATGATTATCCTTTGGCTGCAGATAGGTAGCAAAATGAAAAGAATGAATGAATTTAACAAAATGTACTTACTGCGTCTTATGAAGGCGGCATCATTTATGTGGTTTCTGTGTATCAAACTAAGCCTGGCTACAAGAGATGGCTAAATTGTGTCAACTTTCACCAGATAACACTTAATGTTATTTTGCCTATGGTTTATTTTTTACCATCTATGGAAGTGAACATTTAAGACTTAGAGACTATGCATTTGTAGTGAATTGGGTTGTAGAGAATTATCCACAGTAGCTGTTTTGACATTTTACATTTGCACTGGGCATTATTTTTGTTCGTATTTTAGTGACCTTCTTTGAATGCTTACTTAATGATTAAGATTCACTCAAAGTGACAGCTGCAGTTGAGCTTTTCTGAGTAGCTGCCGGATTCCGATTTACTGCCTTTTCTGTATCTTTGCAGTCCATTGCCTCTGCCGACATGGATTCCAATCAGCTGGAGGCATTCTTGACAGCTCACACCAAAAAGCAAGGTGGCATCACGGCCGACCAGGCCGCCGTCATTTCTAAATTCTGGAAGAGCCACAAGGCGAAGATCCGGGAGAGCCTCATGGACCAGAGCCGCTGGGACAACGGACTCCGGCGCCTGAGCTGGAGAGTGGACAGCAAGTCCCAGTCCAGGCACTGTCCTCAGATACACACGCCCGTGGCCATAGTGGAGCTGGAATTGGGCAGAAGCGGACAGGTGAGCTGCGTCAGTTTCCGCTGGAAACTTCTCTTTGCCATGTTCATTGTAAGAATATTACTCTATTGAGCTCTGGTGGCCTACTGGCAAGAAACTGTACTGCAATCCCAAAGCCTTGAAGTTCAAGTCCACCAGCTGCTCCATAGGAGAAGGACGGACAGTCTTCTCCCGTGCAATTAACTGCCTCTGAAAACCTGCCAGAGAGTCAGTATGGGTTGGTTCTGACTCGACAATAAACAACAACAACTCTACTTATTCAGACTGATCTGCTCAATTGCATTAACCGAATAAAAGGTGTACCAAATAAGGTTTTCCCCAAGAAATTTTTTGACTCATTGTCTAAAATGAAAAAAAAAAAAAACAACACCCCCAAAACAACCAAACCAAACTAACAAAACAAAAACCAGGCCAACCTGGCAAAAAATCAAAGCCTATGTACCATCAAGTCAGAACTAATCCAGAGCTGGCCCTCCGGCAGGTTTTCAGAAGCAGTTAATTGCATGGGAGGAGATTGCCCATCCTTCTCCTGCACGAAAACATTGAGGTTACTTTTTATTTACTTCTTATAAAATAGTACTAATTGCACTTACTGAGTGAATTGTTTTACTGTGACGTCATTCTCTTCACTGTTATGTTACTTAGCTCAACTCTTATTTTTCTGCGATAAAACTCTTAATAGGTTAAAAATATGTAGTCCATTCGGATATCTAAGTTTGTTCATTTTTTTTATTCTAGTAGTGGTGATTCGTTTACTCTGAAGTATTTAGCACTTGGAAACAATTTGAAAATGCACATACCTATTTTAAGGCTTTTCTAGTCAGTTGTTTTCTTAATATTTCTTTTTTAAAAAATTTTATATTGATTTGCTTGCAAAATTTGTATACATTGTGTTTCACACCGTTCTTTTTTTTTTTTTTGTCTGTGCTTTATTGACACTATTTAAGCACACAATTCTTTATTCACACTGTGTTTCATACAGTCATTCCCATGCAGGATGTTATTTTATTTTAAATTGATTTGCTTACAAAGTTTGTTTACACTGTGTTTTACACTATTCATCATTTACACTGTGGTTCATATAATCATTCTCATGCATTATGTTTTATAAAATTAACCACTGGACCTTTCCCATCATTACCCTGTCTTTTCAGGTCCCCACTGGATCCTTCCCATTTCCTTCAACCCCTCCCTCCACCGATCAAATTGTGCAGCTCTGTGGTTTTGCCCCTGCCCACCCTCATCCCTCTGCTCCGGCCTCTCCCCCCTCTTGGGTGCCCATACATGTTTAACTAGTTATCCTTCTAGTTTTACAGTCATGATCTTATGTAGTATTTGTCCTTATGAGACTGAGTTAGTCCACTTAACATAATGCTCTCTAGGCTCTGCCAAGTTACATAGTATTTTTTGAAATCATTTTGCTCCTGAGAGCTGCATAGTAGTCCATTGTGTGAATGTACCTCAATTTCTCAATCCATTTAGTTGTGGTTGGACATTTGGATTGTTTCCATGTTCTTGCAATGATGAATAATGCTGCTATGAACATTGGTGTACAGTTCTCATTTGTGTCTCAGTTCTTATTTCCTTGGGGTAAGTTTCTAGTAGTGGAATCAGTAGGTCATATGGTCAACTTTTTTAGGAAACGTCAAACTCCCTTTTAGAGTGGTTGTACCATTTTACAATCCCACCAACAGTACATGAGAGTTCCCAGCTCTCCACATCCTCTCCAACATCTATTGCTTGCTGCCGTAGTAAACTTTGCCACTCCTACTGGGGTGAGATGCTATCTCATTGTGGTTTTGATTTGCAGCTATCTTATTGTCAGTGATTTCGAGCTTTTCATCACATGTCTGTTGGCCATCCATGTATCTTCGTCTGTGAAAAGTCTTTCCATGTCTTCTGCTCATTTTACAATTCAGTTATCAGTCTTTTTCTTCTGGAGACTCTGTAGGATTCTGTACACTTTCACTATGAGGCTCTTGTCTGAGATGATATTGCCAAATGTTTGTTCCCCGTTAGTAGGTTTTTCTTTTCACCCTGTTGGGAAAAGTTTTTGATGAGCACAAAGATTTAATCTTTAGAAGGCTCCAGTCATCAATTTTATCCTCTCCAGATTGTGCAATTCTGGCTGTATTTGGCAGTCCCTTTATACCTTGGACCAGGCCTCTTAAGGTTGGTCCTGGTTTGTCTCAT
>NW_006399761.1:24495685-24497916 GCF_000299155.1 Elephantulus edwardii | reverse complement strand
AATAAAAAGAGAATGTGAAGGGGCCTCTGCCCACAGATTTACAAGTGGAGGAGCTGAAAAATAAACATTTTAAAAGAAAAAGTACAAGTTCTCCAGATACTCAAGAATATGCATTATGAAATCGTAATTTAGAAACTGTAGAACTGGACCGAGAATATACTCTTTTTCTACTTAGATATTACACAGGACTTAAAATATTTTCTAATAAACAGCATTCAATTCTGAATGACAGATGAAAGCCAGTTTGTTGTAAGAATACTAAAGCTGAGTAATACTGTTGATTACTTTTATAAAATATAATGACAGTGATTGTATGAAACACAATGTGAATGGAGGATAATGTGAAACACAATGTATATGAACTTTATATGCAAACCAACATGATATAAAATTTTTTAAAAGATAGTATAGAAGCAAAACCTACTGTCACCCTGGTGGTTCCCACCTGTGACAGCCCTCAATTGAATTTCCAAGGGTGTTGGTCTTAACGGGAGGAGATTGCCTCACCTTCCAAAGAGCAGCTGGTAAATTCAAACCACCAGCATTTCAGCCCAACACATAAGCCCCCATGCCTCCAGGGTTCCCTGCAGGAGAGTAGCTAGAGAAGATTAAAATTTAGGAAATATTAGGGTGGCTCCAGGGCTCCCTGCAACATATTAGAGAGGATTAAAATTTAGGAAATTTAGTAAATATTAGAACGCGTCATTTAGAGTTTCTCTTTTTGGAAGGAGGGAAACATTGTAATACTGTTGGCTTTATGTCCTTAAGTCAGGAGATAACAGCATAATGGAATGTTACTAGTTGGATCATTCTGTGTACAGTACTCTCTTAAAGATCATTTAGCATGTCATTTAATTTTAGGGAAACTAAAGCTTAGAAAAATATACTTGAAGCAACTAAAGCTGATTCTGGCTCCAGCAAATAAAACAACTTGAGAGGGTACATGGATGGCCAGTGGATGGAAACAGCTAAACGGCACCTGACAACAATGATTAGTACAGTAAATCAGATATCACTGAATTGCTAAATGTAAAAATAAAAATTAAAACAATTTATTTTCTCTTGGATTATTTCTTTTTTGTTATAGACCATTTTCTCATTAACATAATAATATAATTTCAAAGCAAATCATCTTTCTGAAATAATTTTTTAAATTGTGATTTTAACAGAAGTTTACCGAAAAGTTGGGTTTTTATTCTTTCATTGTTGTACATTTTCCTCCCTATTCCCCCCACCCCAGTTTACTTAAAAAAAATATTCATTGTTGCATAATTTCTTCCTTTCCTACCCACCCTTTCCCCCGTCCACTTTGCTATGCCCCTCTCGTTCCGGGCTATTGTCATACAAATAATGCCTAATCATATATTCCTTTTAAATAGTTCTTTCATTCATCTCTTTATTGCAGTATTCATTATTTAGCCCCTCTTTTCTTAGTTTCCCTTCAACCACTTTGTCAGTCCTGTTTTATAACAGTGGTGTCATACAGTATTTATTTGTCCTTTTGTAACTGAGATATCAGTGCTGCATAGTATTCCATTGTGTGAAAATACCATAGTTTTCTATCCATTTGTTGATGGGCACTTGGGTTGCTTCCATCTCTTTGCTATTGTGAATAATGCAGCAATAAACATGAGTGTTCTTGGAAATAGTCTTTTTAAAAGAAGAAAGTTTTCAAGAGCTTTAAATGATTATAACTTACCCAAATCACTTGAGCAATTTCCTTATTTTAGCTTGTTACCTAATTTTCACTTCAGAAGGCTATAGAGTAAAATTAAATTCTTTTGACCTGATATTTACTCTTTAAATGCATAAATGTGTATTTCTCACATGAAGGAATTTGTATGGAATAAATCAGGGGGGAAATAGTCTATTTAAGATCCTTAACTAACAAGCTCATAGTAGTAGTCATCCATGAAGAATGCAAAATGGTCATTACAAAGACAGAGGAGGAAGAAGAGACCAAGTGGATATCAAAAGAGCCTCTAAATATTGCACTAGAATGCTGAGAAGCCAAAGCAAAGGGAAGAAATGAAGAATCTAAAGAGCTGAACAGGAGCTTTCAAAGGCCAGCATGGGAAAGATAAAGCCAAGTACTAGAATGAAATATGCAAAGAGAAAGAGCTGAAGGAACTGGAGAACAAATTCAAGCCTTGAGTTGCAATACTTAAGGATGTGTTGGGCAGAATATTGAATGATCCAGCAAGCATTAAAAGAAGATGGAAGAAAAAAAA
>NW_006399761.1:24477169-24485860 GCF_000299155.1 Elephantulus edwardii | reverse complement strand
CCAAGCTCCCTGATGGGCTTTAGATTGTGCCTTTTGAGTTTAATAACTTACAGAACTTTTAAAGTTAGTGACGACTACTACAGAGAGCTGAGGTGTTGGAGAAGAGCACTGAACCTCCCGTGGACGGCTGAAAGAACAAAGCAGTGTGTCTTGGAGAGGGTGCAGCCGGAGTGCTCTTTGGAGGCAAAGATGATGAGGCTTCACCTCACAGACATCGTGCATATGGCTAGGAGGGGCTATTCTTTGGAGAGGGACATGATGCTTGGGAGGGTGGGAGGGTGAAGGAGAAGACCCTCAACCAGGTGGATTGACATGGTGACTACTGTGGTGGACTCTAGTGTGTCAGGAAGTGTGAAGATGGCACAGGATAGGACAAGGTTCAGATCCATTGTTCACAGGGTCACTATGAGTTGTACTAGACTCAGTGGCACCTAATGACAATAACAACAACAACAACAACCTCAGAGACTCGATGGCCTCTAACAACAACAAAACCACAGGCATTGTCTGATGCTGTATGGCTTTTTTTCAGTTCAGTTTAGTTACTAAAAAGGAGGGGAATAATTTTTTTACCAGAGTTATTTTTTTGACAGCCAGTAGATCTAAACCATCACTATAGAGAATTTTCTAGTCTGTGTTATGATTTTTTTTTTGTCACCTAGAACAGAAACGGGTACACTTTCCCCGGAAGGTTCGAGATTTCAAGCTTGAGAGCCAGACAGCCTCTGCTGCAGGCACTCTGCTTTGCTGTTGTAGCTCCAGAGCAGCCACCGACGTATAGAAATGAAAAAAGAAAACACAACAATTAGCTGGATAAAAACAATAGATCTTATATCTGAGAGACCCCACAAAAGATGAATTTACAAAGATGAATTCCACACTTTGGCTTCCCAAAATATGCGTCCTTCCCATACTCAGTCATTTCACCCACAGAATCTTCAGGCCGTTCCAAGGCCCACATCTCATCTTCTGAATCATCCAAACTCAGTGTGGTTGAGATTTGAGATTTTAAATGTATTTCATTCTGGGGTAAAATTTCTCTTCATCAGTAATCTATCCCCTAGAATAAAAGTTAGCTGCTTCCAGAGTCTGTTAGTGGAACTGGCCCCAGTGATATATCCTGTTCCAGATGTGAGATACCACAGGCTTCCAGGCAAAGCCACAACCCAGCAGAGCGTATTTTGTTAGCTCTTAAGATTTGGAAAGAATCCTCTGTTTCCTGGGCCACCCTCCAGACTCCGGATGTTCACATGTGCTCTGGAATCTGGACAGAGGCTCCTTGTTCTTGGATGCCAGTCTTGCCTTCCTGGCCTATCGGGATGACAGCGGACTAAGGAGAAGATCCTTGACCAGGTAGATTGAGCAGTGACTGAGGCAATGGGCTCCTGTGTGTCCGAGATTGTGAGGATGGCACAGAAGAGGTGAGGGTTCAGATCTGCAGTTCACAGGGTCCCTCTGAGTCGTACTTGAGTCGATGGCCCCCAATAACAAGGGCATGAAAGGTGGAGGGACAGCGAAGGAGGAGACAACCCTCAGTGAGAGCAGTTGACACGGTGACGCAGCGGTGGGCTCGAGTGTGTGGTGATGAGGAGGATGGCACGGGGAGGACAGGGCTCAGATCCAGTGTTTACAGGGTCACTATGAGTCGGAATCAGCCAGTCGGGGCTTCCCACCACCACCACCACCATGAAGCACTTTCTAGTTCTCACAGATCTTCCTGTCACCTCATAGCAAAATCCTTTCCACATTGCAGGTACTTGTCAGAGCAGCTCTACCGGCTGCCAGATTCAGCCTTCGTTTCTTGGTGCCACTGTAACAGGAGTAGTACAGGTTGGTAGGCCGTAGTCAACTGAGCGTTATTTCCTCACAGTTTAGGTGGCCGTTGTCAGGTGCCCTCTGACCCGCAGTGACCCTGTGTTCCGTAGGACAGGACGGAACGCTGCCCGAGTCTCTGCTGTGTCAGTTCATGGCATCGACGGCCTTGCTCCCTGTCTTGGCCCTCAGCTTTCCCAGCATGACGCGCTCCTCCAGGAGACTGGGCCTTGGAATTCTCTGCCTGCTCCTAGGAAACCCTTGTCCAAGCTTGTCAGCATTCCCTGGGGTTCTCCGCATCTGTCTTCCACACACTCTTGATAGCTTACTTGGACCCAGTCCATTCTTTTACTCTCCTGAGCAACTGCTTTAAAATATTCCCTACACTGATACGGCTTCATTAACCTAACCAAGAAAACCCTGCTTCCAAATGGAAGTACCCTCTCAAGAATGCTTGTTCTGTGGGTCAGCACGTCAACTTCCATTCATAAGGGCCCTCCCGTAGCTGACCCTCCAGCTGGTTTTCAGGAAGAGTAAATTGCAAGGGAGGAGATTGTCCATCCGTCTTCCGAGGAGCAGTTGGTAGAGTCGAACCATGTGCCTTTGGGATTGTAGTGCAGCTTCTTAGCACTTGGCCACCAGAGCTCCCAGGACAGATTAAAGGCGCTCTCGTGCCCAGTGGGTAAGAAGTTACACTGTCAATTCAAAGGCAGGCAGTTCAAATTCATAAAGATGAGCCTGTGGGATTTAGAGGCTCTGGAAACCTGGTTGTGACTCGCTTCTGACTCAGTGCCGACGAGTTTGTTCGTGAGGACAGAGGAGGAGCTGATTGCTAGGGCTTTTCTGGGTGGAGCGGCTGGCAGGCTCCTGCCACTGTCTTTTGGGTTAGCTGCACACGGAACCGTTGCTTCACCCAGCCACCCATCCGCAGGTGTAAGCTTCAGTCCGATCCATTGCTGAATTCTGAGCCCGCAAGCCTCGGGGACAAAGCAGGACTGTCCAGAGGAGTGTCCAAAACCGTGTTCATGATGCAAGCCACCTGCCACATCTTCCTCGAGTGACTTGTGAATTCGAATTCCCAGCTTTTTTATTAGTAGCCGAATATTTAACCATTGCACTCCCAGATTTCCTTATGCACAAGTATGTTGTTGTTGATTGCCATCCAGTCAAGCACAGCTCATAGCGACCCTATGAACAAAAGGCCTTTCTATAACTATCAACATTTATCAAAGTTCATAGTTTCCACAGGCATGTGTTTTAGGAAGTGGATGCCACTCCTGCTTCCGAATGCACAAGTACAGGAGTTATATAGCCCCTCTTTTTCAGGAACACAGTCTGTGACAAGTTGGATTAGTTTGTTTTGTTTTTTTGTTTGTTTGTTTGTTTGTTTGTTTTTAAACTCTGGCATATATTTATGCCAAAACAGCTGACTTCTTTCAATTTAGGATGCATATTGGAGACGAGTGAGAAAGCACTGGCTCTCACAGAATCACTGCTGGAGTTTTAAAAGGTTTGGCGGTCAGGCCACACTCCAGACTAATTAAATGAGAACCTATTAGGTGAGGCCGTAGGCATCAGTATTCCTTCAAGCTCCTCAGGTGATCCAATGTGCACCCAGAGTTCAGAACCGCTGTGTTAAAGGTAGCCGAAATAACCTGATTTGATGTGTTAATAAGGTTTGGTATCAGCATTTTACAGTGAGGCTGCAATGTAGGCCGGGATATTGCTGCTTCTTACTGTAATTTGTGCAGTGTGTGGGGATTATTTAGGAGCGAGGCGGTGGGTATTTTCTCCCTATCTACATTCTCCTGTTTAGTTTTTCTGTCTTGCTTCATTTTGCAATCTAATAAGTACATCCAGTATCAGGAGCGTGCATTTTAGACTAAATTTTGGTGTCCCACACATTTTTCTAGTTTCGGATTAGTTTTTCATCAAACTGAGAAAGGAAGACAGAGCCTGCCTTTACTGATAATTTTTCCCCCCTGACTGACTTATCTAATGTGAAGGCTTTTTCCTTATATGAACAATCATATGGGAAAGCTAAACATGGGCCACATCACCTCTAATTGCAGAACCGAGACAGGTTTCTGATAAGAACATGCTGGACTCTGGATCAGAAGCCCAGCATTTCCCCTGAACCTAGGTACAACTCGGTCTAACCATGGCGGAAAATGCTCCCTTACTAATTTCCAGTTTCTTGTAAAACAAACTAAATATATTGCCTTCCCAATGTAACTTTGGCTAGTGAATGAGGTCTGAGAGAGTAAGAACTTGCTGAAGCCTGTGGTTAAGTTTTGGTTTATGCTGTGCTCTGTCAACACCGCTGTAGGGTCATAGATAGTCCCAAACGGTGTCACAGCTGCCCCAGTGCCTTGCCTCATGCCACCGGAGAAGCACCAGGAAAAGGACATTCTCACACACTGATGCATTTATACAGGCGCTGTAAGTGTATGGATACAGCATTTATACGTGTGCCATAAACATACAGAGACATTTTTAGGAGTCAGGTATAGGCAGTATAGAAAATGCCTTTTCATTCTATCAAAACTTAGTTTCACCTTGAGGTCATGTTTGTGTTCTCCATAAAGGATGGTTAGACTTCTTCGGTTAGATGAGCTGTGATGCCCGGCCTGATTCTGAACATCCTTGCATTTAAGGTTTATTTACACCTTTAACAGTATTAATAAAGAAGGCCTCGGGAGGAATTTGTGAAACTGCCCTTCTAATGTAATATAACTGAGCTGTTAATATTTCTATGTTTCTATTTCTCCCCCAAATATCAGATGCATTTTTTAAATGCAATTGAGAACTGCATTTCAGTATGTAAAAGGTACCAAAAATTGTTGGTGACAATCACGTTCCTCATGTAAAGATAGCCCCATGTCTTGAAAGTTTGTTTACACTGCTTTGCTTTATGAAAGACTTGCATATCAGAAAGAAATCTGAAGATTTCACTTTCATGAAAAAAAGGGGACAAGTGAATTGTTCTGCTGTGAGCCCTTAAAGAGGCAACAGCATGTATCACAGTCAGTGAAAGTGGCATCTCCTGGCTCCTTCCTGTGATTGGCATGCAGCATCAGCACCACAGCATCAGCACCTCAGCATCAGCTGCACAGCATCATAGCATCAGCCCTGCAGCATCAGCACCACAGCGTGAGCCAGTGGAGCCTGAACTGTGTCTGTGAACCCTCCCTGTCAGCATTATTTAGGTGTATGCTCTGTTTGGTATGACTTAATAGATTGATTTTTTTTGGACCCTGGAATGCTCAGCAGAGTTCCTCAGGTAAATGAATGATAATCACCTTTTGACTTTATGCCATTTCCACATTCATCAAAGAGCTTTCATTGAAGAACAGTACTTTAGGATGGAAGTAGAAAACCGTACCTCTGAAACTTCTCTTCCCACAGCCTTTCTCATTTCAATTAATGAACCCTCTTCCATTCTTTCCATTTTTGCAAGTCATTTTCTTCCCCCCTACATCGTATGTCCAGTCCATCACCCAATCTTATTTTCTCACAGTTTCAAATAAACATTTCACTATCGCCAGTAGTCTGTCCGTCCAACTACCATGCACGTCGGCTGTAACACTGTCAACTGTCTCTCATTGCTGCTTTTTAATCTTACTTGTTTCCACTAAAAAAAGCTTTACTCGCACAGAGAAGAAACCCAGCAAGGTTGGCTTTCGTAGTAGGTGCTGATGATGCCCGCCAGCCAGTGGTGATACCCTGTACACACCCTCTTGTCCTCCTGGTGGAGGGCATCATCCCTTCTGGTGTCGTCACTCCAGGCCGGGGCTGCGCAGGGGCTGTGTGACACGTGTGCTGAAGCAGTGTCTGGGACTGTTGAGTTGTGGTGGGGGCGAAAGGTGGACATTGTGCTGCAGGTCCCCCACTGCTGTGGCAGGTGTTTGGAGTACATAAGCCCCAAAAATGAGGTCAGCCCGTATGCTCACTCCATTGGAGAAGCCCAACAGACATGTCTGGTGCCGACCACCAGGCTTAGTTGTGAGCCACCTGGAAAGATTGCAGATTGCACTTTGGATACCCCCCTCCACGCTAATTATCCCACATCTGTTTGTTGTTCCATTTATTAAAAAAAAAAAATCCCAATCTGAAATACTTTCTTTTCCAGTGAAGGTTAGCACGGCAAATTAGATTCCCACATAATAAGTTGGATACAGTGAGTGTAGCCATGGGCACAAGTATGTTGGGGATGGTGAAGATGACACAGGATGGGACATGGTTTAGATCTCTCATCCATAGGTCGCTGTGAGTTGTACTCGACTCAGTGGCACCTAACGACAGCTGTCTGTTCAGTGACCTTGGCTTGCTTCTGCTCAACAGCCCAGTCGCAACACAGCCTCAGGTGTAAACCATTACCATGTTCTGACTGATGTAATATTAGCAAGGAAGATGGAGAGAATAAAGAAACCCACCTATTTTATTTGAGTGACATTTACAGATCACATTGATTTTTTTCAGATAATAAGCATTAATTCCCATTGATAGGTGCAGTTCACAACTACGATGTCTAAGCAAATCCTTAGAGTGTGGAACTGTTCCCTTCACCTACCTTCTGTTTATTAATCGTCTCCCTTTTCTGCCTGAACTCCCAATTAATCCACAGTCTATGTCCTGTTCCACATTGTTAGTTACCATGCACTTAATGTCTGATCACCTGTTCATTTCAGACTGACCTATTCCTCTCTGTTGTTGTTGTGTCCCATCGAGTTACAGCCCACCCGTAACTGACTCTCCAGCGGGTTTTCAGAGGCAGTAATCACACGGGAGGAGATTGCCCATCCTCCCACAGAGCAACTGGTGGATTTGAACCGAGTGCCTTTGGGAATGCAGCACAGACTCTTTACCACTACCCCACATAGAAATTATCAGTTAACAGTGATCTTGTACAGTATTTGTCCATTTGTGACTTATTTCACTCAGAAAAATGTTCTCCAGACTCCTCTGTGTTGTGTAGTGTTTCCCGAGCTTGTTTTTCAGTGCTGTGTAATATTCCCCTCTGTGAATGTACCACAGTTTCTCCATCCATTCCTTTGTTGATGGGCACCTGGCCTGCTTCCATTTCTTTACTATCGTGAATAATGATGTAGTAAACATGAGTATGCATAGATATGTCTATTTGTGTTGCAGCTCTTGTTTCTTTAGAGTATATTCTCAGTAGTGGAATAGCTGGATCAAGTGGTATTTCTATTTTTCATGATGTTTTTTCCCTTTCCCTTGTTGTGTGCCATTGAGTCACATCTGACTGGAACAGGAGGAGATTGCCCTTCCTTCTCCAGTGGAGTATCTGGTGGATTTGAACCACACTCCTTTGGGATTGCAGTGCAGCTTCTTGCCACTAGGCCACCAGAACTCTCTATATTTTCATCTTTTTGAGGAAACAAACACTAGACTGCCTTCGAGAGCATTTGTACCATCTTACAGTCCCAGTAGCAGTTGACTTGCACTCGGTGACACCATGTGCACCGCAGATGGAAACCATGGCCAGTCCTGGACCGTGTTTATGGTTTGCTGTGTTTACGTCCATTGTTGCATTGGGTGTGTCCGTCCTCACTGAGAGCCTTCCTCCTCACACTATCCCTTCACATTCTAAGCATGAGGCTCTTACCAAAGGCCCCTTCTAACAACGTGCCCAAAGTAGGTGAAATGAAACCTCACAATTTTTGCTTCTAAGACATTTTTCCTGCACTTCTTCTTGTTTGTTCTTTTGACAGTCCATGTTGTTGTTGTGTGTCGTAAAGTCGGAACCAACTCATAGCTCACCCTCTTGGGGGTTTTCAGATGCCAGAAATCACATGGGAAGGAGGGGAGTGCCCATCTTATCTCTGTGGAACAACTGGTGGATTCGAACTGCTTGCCTTTGTGATCACTGCACAGCTTCTTACCACTGGCTGCAGTCCATAATATATTCAATATGCCTCTCCAGCACCACTATAATGAATCCTTCTACTTGGGGTGGGGAAGGAAAGAAATTCTGTACATTTTGTAGTTAAGAAAATATTGTTTATGCTGAAGTAATTGGATTTCTAAGTTTCTGGTCAAAAGAAGTGTCTTTGAGATGGGTAAGCTTACATTTGTTTCTAATAGGGTTTTAAAGAAAAATTACTCTTTCTTATGATTTGCCTTTTTAAATGTGTGTTATTCTGCTGTAAAAGCATTGGGGAGCAGTTGGTTCAGAGATGAATGCTCGTTCCTGCAGACTTGTTGAGCCTTGTGAGAACAAGGTTTGGCTCTGCGGAGACCTCCGCCTCTGTGCAGCCTGCCAGCAGCCAGCCCCTGGTCAGACTTGTTTCAAATCGTTAGCATTCATGGTCTCTGGTTCCATTCTTGTGGGCACATGGAGTACTTCAGAGGAAGCCAGGAAATCTGGCCTTAAGAGGATTTGGAATCAACTTTTCGGTATGTCTCTTGTCCTAACCTCAGAGCGACACGGTGTATCCTGCCCAGCAATATTGAAACTGCTTGTGTTTGTCTGCTTTTTGTGAGGTGGCCAGATGATGACTGGCTTCATTCCATGTATGCCACTGCCCTGCGGCCAAGGTGAGCGTGGAAAGGCCTTGGGCCCAACCCTTAGCACTTTCACATGGATTTTGTTTTTAATTTATTCAATCTGGTGACAGAAGGGGAACCTCTGAGTTTGTGAACTGATAAATATTTTATTATTTTCATGTTTCTGATCTTTTTTAAATGTTATTTTATTAATTTTAATGAACATTTACACTATGCATCCTTAATTGTGGACTCTTGTGATAACCATACTACCCTATCATGTATAGTTTTTAAATTATTCTCTCCCTCATCTGTTTCAATGCAGTATGCATAATTTATCCAGTTTTTCTCAGTCTTACCCCAACCCTG
>NW_006399761.1:24474494-24475934 GCF_000299155.1 Elephantulus edwardii | reverse complement strand
CGCCTTCCACAGTGGTTGCACCAAGAGCTGTGATCTTTATAGACACAGACGGTTTCATCTTTCTCCCCTAGCGCACCTGGTGGCTTTTGAACCTGACCTTTATGTTGGTACCTGAGCGCTTAACTGCTGTGCCTCCTGGCCTCCTTAGAGAGTTATTAACCCAGGCCGGGGGAGGCGCGGAAAGCCTAACAGTATCATTCACAGTATGAGCTCTATCACGTACTTATGTTTTGTAGTTGTCAAGCTGGACTACTTTTTAAAATAGAGCCTTTCCTCTTATTTGGAATATTCTGTTTCTAGCCGTTTTCAAAATCCACTCACTTCTTTAAAGTCCACGTTGCAGAATTCTTCCAGCTCTTCCGTTACCGAATGTGGCCCGGGATAATTCCACAGCGATCTCGACTCGAGTCTGTAATCTGAATTTCCTGGGTATTGTGAATCTTTTTTGTACATAGCACTTAATACAATTTAGACTTAAAAAACAAAACAAAAACAACACCAGTAAACTCTGTCTCATGTAAAAACTAACTTAAAGGAGGTGATTAAGAAACTTTAAAAAAAGGTGATTGAATGACATGTTCAGCAAGGCCTGGCCGGTATCTCCCGGCTCTGGCTGTCGCTTCTCATTTCTTTCTGTGAATAGCCGATTACACGTGGGCCGGAGGATGGCGGCTGACAGGGCCAGACGCACTCTCCCCCCGTCTGTGATCCTGGTGAAGCGCTTCTCTTTCCCAACATAAAGGGGTGCTCAGGAAAGGGTCTCATTCTCTTTAAAGAGGTCACACGACCATCCCTAAAGAAGTTACTGGTTGAGGTTTTCTTGATCTGTGGTTTAAATTGTCATTGGTAGGTGCTGTCTAGTCGAGTATTATCCGTCATCAGAGGATCTGACCCCTGTCCTGTCCTGCACCATCCTCATCATCTCCGACACACTTGAGCCCGTTTCTGCAGTCACGGTGTCAATCCATCTGGTTGAGACTCTTCCCTTCTCTTTCTCTGACCCTCCACCTTCCCAAGCATGATGCCCCTCTCCGAAGAATAGCTTGTCTAAGCAGCATGCCCAGAGGATGTGAGAAGAAGCTTTGTTGTCTTTGCCTCCAGGGAGCATTCTGGCTGCACTTTGTCTAAGACAGACCTGTTTGTTCTCTTGGCAGTTCATGGGATGTTTAATACTCAGTGCTCACCCCCAACGCCACAGTTCAAAGGCATCAGTTCTTCTTCTGTTATCCTTCATCATTGTCCAGCCCCCAGATGCATAACAAGTGATGGGGAAAGACCACGGCCTGAACAGGCACACCTTAGTCTTTAAACTGGCATGATTGCTCCTCAGTAATTTGGAGAGGTTCCTGACAACCCTGTGCAGTACGTTACCTGATCCCCTGATTGCTGGTACCACGGATATTGTGGTTCCAAGTAAGGTGAAATAAAAATCGCTGACAG
>NW_006399761.1:24468887-24470254 GCF_000299155.1 Elephantulus edwardii | reverse complement strand
CTTCTTGCCACTAGGCCACTAGAGCTCCCTTGGACTGTATTTCGTAGCTGGTGATAACCATTGTGTTTGTGTTCTAAGCAGTTCTGGTGGCGTGGTGATTTAATGCTTGGTGGCTGAGAGGTCTGTGAATAGAGCTCACCAGCTTCCGTGTGTGTGAGGTGTGGCATTATGCTTCCATAAATATTTATGGTCTTGGGGACCCTCGGGGACCATCGTACTGTGTTCTGTGGGGCCACCAGAGAGTTTGAACTGAAGGATGGGCAGTCTCCTCCTGTGGGATTATTGTCTCTGAAAACCCACTGGAGCGTCAGTTTTGGATCGATTCAGACTTGACAACACACAACAACAACAGCAACAACTATGGTAATTGGTTACCAGGTTCTAGGCACTGTTTCAAACATACTTTGATGAACTGTCTCATTCAGTCCTCTGAGTAGTAGACTGCGATGATTTCTTTTCCTCTTTGGCTACACTTTTTAAATAATTTTCCACAGAAGTTGAACATTTCCTCTGTCATTAATACCTTACAGAGTCATGATATATTGTTTGAAATAAGAAATTGGCATTGGTACATTATTAGGAGCTGAACTCTAGATATTATTTAGATTTCACCAGTTTCTCTAGTCTCTTTTTCTGTGTTAGGATCGAATCCAGTACACCACATTATATTTAGTTGTCGTTGGGTGGGCTTGGGGGGAGTGGATAAAGAAGGAATAAGAGAGAAGGCAGTGTGAGATTTAAAGAGTTGAAGAAGGCCTTTTTACCTCAAAAAAGTCTGGCAATTAGATAACTTTTTTCCTATTCCTGAAATAGTTCCTTGTGTAAGAGGGCTGTGCTGGCCCGGGTTTTACAGAATTTGGTCCACATTAAATATTTATCAAAGTCTGATCTGTCAAAGGCCTTTATTTAGTCTTACTCTAGTCTCTTTTTTAAAAAAATGAGGGTTTATTTGTTGATAGAGTTGGTCACATTGCTCATGACGGACCAGTTTTCTATGGTGAGTAAATTCACTAGCAGATGGCCAGGAGGGACCTGTCCTTGGAGAGGGACGTCATGCTTGGATGGGTGGAGGGACAGTGCAGGAGAGGAAGACCCTGGATGAGATAGATTGACTCAGTGACTAGAGAAATGGGATTAGGTCTGTTGGAGACGATGAGACTGACCCAAGGTGGGGCAGGGTTCAGAGCTAATGTACCTAGGGTTATTATGAGTCTCGACTTGAAGGCATATAACAACCTATTAGACTTTAAACCCTTACTGAATGCGTTATTTCTGAAGATGTTTTTTTCTCCAAAACAGTAAGTAGTCTTTGTACTATTTCAGTGAAGTCTTTTCACAAGCTTAAGTGTTATTTTTTTTTGTATTTT
>NW_006399761.1:24427679-24467741 GCF_000299155.1 Elephantulus edwardii | reverse complement strand
TTGCTGTCCTGTTAAACTTTGCCACTGCTACTAGAGTGAGATAGTGGTTTTGATTTGCATCTCTCTCATTGCCAGTGATTTGGAGCATTTCTTCAAATGTCTGTTGGCCATCTGAATGTCTTCTTTTGTGAAAATTCTTTCCATGTCTCTTAACCCATTTTATAATTGGGTTATCAGTATTTTTCTTAGGGAGGCTATGTAGGATTCTGTACCTTTTTGATATGAAACCCTTGTCTGAAATTGCCAATTACCTCCCCTCCCCGAGTGTTAATTTTTTATGAAGTCCATTTATCTAATTTGTCTTCTGCCATTTATGCATTTGTAGTTCTATTTACTGGGGAGACTTGGTGGAGTAATGGTCAAAGTTTTCAGCTTGTGAGGCAGAGTTAACTGTTGTCACCTCCCAGCCTTTCTGTGTGAGAAAGAGGTGATGTACCGTTCCGAGAAGATGCCAGTCTTGAAAACCCTGTGTGTGTGTGTGTGTGTGTGGGGGGGTCTCATTCTGAGTTATAGGCTCTCTCCTTTCACTCTCTTTATCTATGACTCCATGGCTCAAAATTATTATTATTAGCAGTTGTTTTTACCCTACTGTCTGGCCAGCAGAGTTCAAAATCTCCCTAATTCTTTCCAAAGCAGTTTGTTCTTACAGACCTCCAATCGCCTTTCTGTGGAATGCTTTGCAAGCATCTTTTACTCTGTACACCTTGTCGTGTTTCCCTCCCTGCAGTTGGTTGAAGAAATTGGGTTTTCCATCTGACGACATTCCCCTTGTTATGGACTTTTCTGACCGCATCTCTGTGAAATTCTTTAATTTGTTTCTCTGATCATTGCATTGTTCCATTTAGAAGAAAATTTCTCAGCCATGACACTGCTGATATTCTGTGATGGGCAGTTTCCCCTGGAGCCTGTCCAGTGCATTGTAGGATGGAACCTCCCACCCTTCCCCAGACTTAAAAATTGTGTATTGGTTTGTATGCAAAATGCGTATACCTTGTGTTTGTGTTTCACACATTCCTTCATTCACATTGCATTTCATACGATCGCTCTCATGCATTGTATTTTGTAGAATTGATTACCATTGATCTTTGCTACTATCACCCCATCTATTCAGGTCCCCACTGGATCTTTCCTAACTCCTCTACCCACTGAACTCTGTGACCCCTAGATTTCCCACCCCTCCACCCCTCACTTTCTGCCCTCCCCCTTCTCCCTTTCAACTTCTGTACACCTTTTACTGGTAATCCTGCTAGTTTTACAATAATGGTCTTAGGCAGTATTTGTCCTTGTGAGACTGAGTTAGTTCACTCAGCATAATGCTCACCTGTCCCTTCCAGGTTACCTAGGCTTGTAGGATGCTTTTCAGCATTCTGGCTCCTGCCACTAGATGCCAGTAGTGAGCCCCTCGTCTGCTGTGAGAACACAAACTGTTGTCAGCCAAATGTCCCCCAAGGGCAGAGTCGTCCCAGATTGAGAATCTGAGAAGTGCTGATCCAAAGGTTCTGGAGAATCAGGAGCTCTGGTGGCAGCAGTGGGTTAAGTGCTGGGCTGCTAGACAGAAAGGTTGGCAGTTTGAACCCCACGAACCACTCAAAGTGAGAAAGATCTGTCAGGCTGCTTCCATGAATCCCAGTGAATTCCGATTCCTCAGAATCCCGCCGGGGCAGTTCTACTTAGGCCTCCGCGGTCTCCAGGAGCTGGAGCTGACTGGACAGCAGTGGGGACTGCAGCACTGTGCTCACATTCCAGTCTGGTGTCTTGGCCAGAGTCCACCGTGTCATTCTGTTAACCTCACGGGCACCATGCTCAGTCCAACTGTGCCCCTGACAACCCCAGCTCAGACAGGATGGCTTTGTTTGGGGGATTCTTTACTTCCTTTAAGTCTCTAAGTCATCATCAGTCTATTCCCACTGCCCTCCCAGTGGTTAGAGAGCTTCTGCTTCTGGCCCAGATCATCAACCTCTAAATGACAAAAGACAAAATAGAATTAAACTATAAGTAAATAATAATTGCACCTAATCATTACTTTTTATTTTTAAATAAGATTTACCTGGAAACTGTCAAATGTATTTAGTAGATGTTGTTTCTCCAGTGTATTCAGTAGATGTTGGTCCTTTTGAGCAATCCTAACTTTGTTACTAAAGAGCATACTTGGAAGGGTGGAGGGACAGTGCAGGAGGGGAAGGCCAGGTTGGGATGGATTGACACAATAACTGGGACAATGAGGGCAGGTGTATCAGAGACAGTGAGATTGGCTCAAGGTAGAGCGGGGTTCAGAGCGATTGTGCTTAGGGTCACAATGAATTGTAATCCACTTGACAGCACCTAACAACAACATGTCTAAGCAACTACAACACAAAGTTCACAGCATGGGGTGTTAAGCACCTGTTTGAAATGAATTGTGTCATTTTAGATAAATTTGGAAGCTGGAGTGGCATCCACTTCCTAAACAACATGCCTCTGGAAACCCTATGAATTTTGATAAATGTCAATAGTTATAGAAAGGCTTCTGTCCTTTTGTTCAGAGGGTCGCTATGAGTCGTGCTCAACTTGATGGCAATCAGCAGCAGCAACATACTAGATAAAAATATGACATTTAAAAATGCTTTCTGTGAAATTTTCCTTGGTGTGTTTCACTCATTCTTATTTTAATACGTATTTCTTGTGCTGCTGCTGCAATTGTTGTGTACCACTGAGTGAGAACCAACCCATAGCTGACCCTCCAGCGGGCTTTCGGAGGCAGTTAATTGAAAGGGAGGAGACTGCCCATCCTTCTCCCACGGAGCAGCTTCTTACCACTGCGCCATCAGAGCTCCCCACAATACTCAACTAAAAAAATGTCCGAGGCTATTGAAGTAAGTTGTTATTAAGAATAGTCTAAGGGAGATTCTCAGTTTTATATATGTAATATTTAGAGCCAACGTGTGTGTGTGTATTATGTGACTATCAAAATACCAGTGATCTCTTAGCATGAAGGTGTAGAGACTATTCTTCTTGAATAAACAAAGGTAAATTAATATGGAAGATTTTCGGATTAGTCAACAGAGATAAGGTGAGCCTTCTATTTTCTACGTCTGGCAGTATGGATAGCCTGTCACTTTATAGAAATAATTTTATACAGTTATAAAATATTTGATACTTTATATCATACTTTCACAGATGTTCTCATTGGATCCACTGTTGTTGTGTACCGCGGATTGAGAACTGACCCAGAGGTGTCCCTCCCGTGGGTTTTCAGAGGAAATTGCACGGAGGAGAGTGCCCATTTTCCCCCAGTGGAGCAGCTGGTGGAGTCGAACCATGTGCCTTTGGGTTGGCAGCACAATTCCTTACGACTGAGCCACCAGAGCTCCCTTATTAAATCCAATAGGTAACAATGCAAATAGAGAGCAGTATTTGTGGGGCAGTGAAGTGGATGTTAGGGATTGAATTGTGTCACCCCAAAACATGTGTTATAAACCTAACCCCCGTACCTGTCATCATGAGCCCTGATAATTGGATTGTTAAGTATTCCATGGCTAACAGAAAGCTGGCAGTTTGACCCCCCCACACACACTGACCCCTGAGGGAGATGTGGTGGTCTGCTTATGCAGGACTGGACAACTTGTGGTCCGCTCCGCTCTGTCCCGCAGGGTTGCCGCCGTGGGGATAAGTGGGCTCCGCACAATCTGTTTCTGAGATAGCAAAGTGCAGATTAAGCAAGCAGCTACCAATGGAGGGAGGTCGCTGCTGTGAAGCCCCACGAAAATTCCTGAGGGGTGGAAGCTGGAAGGAGACAAGGACCATCTTCCTGAGCCGGCAAACAAAGCTTTCTTTAGAGATTATTGTCATGTGTTGTTATGTGCCGTCGAGTCACCTGCAATGTATGACAGCTCTGAAGCCTGCTCTATCCTGAGCCAGTCCTACTGTCTCTGACACAACTAATCCCATTGCTCTAATTACTGTGTCTATCCATCTCACCCAAGGTCGTCTTCTGCGCGCTGCCCCTCCACTCTTCCAAGCATGATGTCCTTCTCCAAGGACTGGTCCCTCCTGGTCACATGCCCAAATCAGACTCGCCTGTGCACAGTAGCCTGGAACCCTGCCCTATACTGAGCTTTTCTCTCTGTCTCCAACACACCTACTCTTGTTACCCCTTTTTCTATGCAGACACCTTTTTAGTAGTTATTCGTCATCTTCATATTTGGATTGGACATTAATTTTATGGATTTCACTTGGGAACAAGTTACAAGGTATTTGAAACTGTGTTTCTTGTAGCCACGATGCATTTCCACAAAATATTTCATATTTCGTTCTGAGGCTAAAATAAAATTCTGTATCACTAGATTGGTCTGACTTACTTTGGGCATGTTGCAAGGAGGGACCAGTCCTTGGAGAGGAGTGTCGTGCGTGGAAGGATGGAGGGACAGCGCAGGAGAAGACCCTCGATGAGATGGATTGATTCAGTGACTGGGGGAATGGTGGTAGGCATGTCAGAGACAGGTTGGCACAGGATAGAGCATGTGTCAGGGCTGTTGTACATAGGGTCGCTATGAGTCACAAGTGACTTGACAGTACATAACAACAATCTCTAGATGACTAGAAAGGAGCTCTGGTGGCTTAGTTTTAGGAGCTGGACTGCCATCTCACAGGTACATGGTTCAAATCCAGCAGTTGCCTCACTGCAGAGCTTCCTCCGGTGAGATTTACTGCCTTGGAAAAAAACCACTGGAGGGTCAGTTATGGATCAGTTCCATCTCATGGTACATTATAATAACAACAACAGATTAGTTGAAAAGCCCAGTTGTTAGGAAATCTACATTCTATTTCTGGTTATCTCATCAACTAATTCTATAGTGTTAGGTCAGTTAACATATATATCTTAGAGGTTTTTTAAAAAATTTTTTTAAATTATTATTTGTGTGTGTGTACCTTCAAATCAGATTTGACAGGTACAGGAGGAGATTGTTCCTCCTTCTCCAGCAAAGCATCTGGTGGATTTGAACCACTCACCTCTGAGATTGCAGTGCATCTTCTTGCCACTAGGCCACCAGAGCTTGCTCTTAGTTTTAAAAAGTACAAAAGAGAATGAATTCTCTCTACCTCACAGGGTTGTTGATGTCACATTCTTCTTCACAGAGTCCAGCTTCTTGAATGCTTGTATGAAGAAAGGATAGAATTTGGATGCACATCTTTCCTGATTTTAAATGATGCAGGGTGCCTTTCAGTACCTAACAACAGCAGCAACCTGATAGAGTTGTTTTGAGATCTGCAGACCAGACGCACTTCCGTCACATTGGTATTTAGAGATGGCCAGCTTCTGTCACTTTCCAAGGCAGCAGCAGCTAAATCTTTGTGAAAGGGACTCCCCCACCTTTCTCTTGTGGGTCTGCTGGCAGACTTGAAGTGCTGACAGCCCCAAGACCTTATGACCTCATGACCTTAGCACATAACACTCCGTGCCACCAGACCTGCTTTGTTCTGAGATAGTGGCTTAAAACTTTTTGATGAATCAGGACATAGAAAGTTGTTGTTGTTAAGTGTCATCGAGTTGCAGGTGACTCATAGGGACCCTATGAAGAAGAGTCCTTGACGCTTGGGTGCCTTTCATCCTCTCTCCAGGTTCGTAGGGTTTCCGGAGGCAAGCTGTTATGGAGGTGGATGCCACTCCTCCTTCCGAGCTTGTTTTAATTGGGGAGCTCCACCCCACTCTCTGTCTGCACTGGGTAGCCAACCATTAAGCGTTTGACACATCAGTGTCACAGTGTTCAGCCACACAGCAACCAAAAGTGACCGTGGTACGGCAACTACATAGAAAGTAGCCACGAAAATATTGTTTCAAAATCGATTACCTGAGGGAAAAAACATAGCAGAATTTATAATAATAATAATTAACACAATAATTGCTAAGGCTTTTCTTTTTCTGATTTTTTTTTTGGTGTGATCTAGCTGTCATAATTTTTAAAATATTTGTTATTTTTTTCATTGTTGCACATTTTCCCCACCCTTCTCCCCTCCCCAGTCGGCCTTGCCCAACTTGTCCCAGATTGTCGTCATACGTATAATGCCTCATTATATTTTTATAAAATCACCAATCATCCTTAAAACCTTATTTCTAATGGAAGATAATGACTATACGCACATAAGTTGGTGGTTTTTTTTTTAAATTTGTTTTCCTTTCAGTTTCTTTCAAAAGCTAAATAGATAAATGTAGCTTGGCTTGAAGAAAACAGAATTAGCTTCTCTGCCGTGTTCAAGGGAAATCAAATCCCGGATACTTAACGTTCATTTCCAGCCTTTCACAGGCCAGAAATTGTACCTGGAAATTAGTTTTGCGAGTTTCCATTCTGACTGCTGCGAAACTCAGCTTCCTTGAGTTGGACGCCGTTTCCTTCTCCTTTTCCTGTAAACGAGGGAATACAAGCTTTATATTCCATTTAGGAAGTCTCCCCTTGCCTGTGTGTTCACGTAAATCAGAAAAGAATGTCAAAGAATACCAGAAGAATGTCTGTTTGTGCTTTATTGACTATGCACAGAAATGTGACTGTGTGGATCCTAACAAGTTGTGGCTTACATGGAGAAGAATGGGTGTCCCAAAGCACTAATTGTGCTCATGCGAAACCTCTACCTGGACCACAATGCTGTAGTGTTAACAGAGAGGGGTCAACACTGCATGGCTTAAAAATTAAGAAGGGAGAACGACAGAGAGAAGCAGAAAGAACAGTCCTTGTTCAGGAAGGAGGCTCTGTTACGGCCTTCCAGGATTGCCAGGGCACCTGGGCACTTGACTACATCCTGAGGGCGTCTCAGAGCTGCTTCCCTGTCTGCAGTTGGCTAGCGAATTCCACTTAAAGAGAGGAAGTTGGAATAATGTTAGGCGCTACTGGCCTTCTCTATAGCTCTTGCACAGAATATACCCTTTGAATATCAGAGGAAGTAGCTGCTACTTACATTGTACCACCACGTTGAGGAGACCAGGTTAGTGTTGAGCAGAGCTGACTGACTTAATCAAATTTAAAAAATACCTTTTGTTTGGGGAGCTCTGGTGGCCTAGTGGCAAGGAGCTGCAACTACAATCCCAGAAGTGCACGGTTTGAATCCACCAGATGCTCTGCCGGGAAAGGAGGGACAGCCTGCTCCTGTACAAGTCAGATCTGATTTGACGGTACACTCACACAAAAATAATAAAAATTAAAAAAAAATACCTTTTGTTTACATTAAATACAAAGTCTTGCCTGACAGGAATAGAAAAACACAATGTCCGACTGTGGAAAGCAAAATGTGAGATAGACCAGAGTATTTCCTCTTTTAAAATTTTTCTTTAAAAAGTGTTCTTTTTCTTTATCTAAATCATATTCTCTCTCTCCCTTTCTCTCTCTCTCTCACACACACACACACACACACACACACCCTTAGAACCAGGAATTCTCATATTAATTATAAGACTGTTCAGCTATTTCCTAGCCCAGGAATATGCAGGTTTGATTGCTTAGAAGTCCTTCTGGGAAAAATTTATGTAGCAAGCAAATCTATACTAATTACAATAATACTGTTTATTCTAGGTATCCGTTCTTAAAACAGTGCTTAAAGGTAGCAATTGCTGGCCTCGCTTCCTAGCTGAAGACACAGGTTTGAGGAGGGTAAGCCGTGTTTGCAAGGTCACACCACTAGGGAGCAGCACTGGGGAGTGTGCCCCATTCTCCCTGGCTGTGAGGCTCACTTTCGAAAGTTTCCTAGCCGTGCTCCCTCCCAGTGAGTAATCAGTTATGAATTATTTATGAAATCTGTCTCTCATTTCATCAGACATACAGTTGATCAAATGTGCAATCAGGATGCATTGACAATTACTGGTGATTAGCCTGTGAAAGTTAGAAACAAAGAAAGAGCAGTGATTGGAAAAGGCGATGTTGGTATTAGGAACAGTGCTGGCAGAGATGACCACGTGCTAGAGTTCTGGAAGACCAACGATTTATTCATTGGCGATACAGTTTTCCCCAGTACCACAAATGATAGCTGTGTCTTTGAACCTTCCCAACTGGATTATACAAGAATCAGCGTGACTGTATCTGTGGACAGAGACGACGCAGAAGCTCAGTCATATCAGTCAAGACAAGCCAGGGGCCAGCTGCGGAACAGAGCAGCAGTTGTTCCTTTGCAACTTCAAGTTTAAGTTGGAGAAACAGCAAATCTGTGAGAGCCAAAGTATAATCTTGAATATCCTGTCTCAAGAACAGATATGATGAGTTGAACTGACTGAAGGCTAGGAGAGTTACGGGATGTCACACACCAGGAATCAGATGAAGAAAGTAAACAGCCATGAGAAAGAAAAGAAAGTCAGTAGAGACTCTGAAAGTTACTTTTGAGTGCACAGTAATTAAACAGAACAAAACAAATGATGAAGGAAAAGAACTGTATGGAAAATGTCAGAGTGACTGGAGACTCCGGGGTAAAATATTAAACTGAAATACGTCATGACCTGGAGTTTGAAAACAGAAAAGGGAAGGACACGTCAGTATATCCCAAGCTGAAGGAACTAAAGAGAAAATTCAAGCCAAGTCAGCTGTGAGGGACCTCTCAAGAGTACTGAAGAGCAACAATGTCAGGCTGGAGACTAAGGTACGCCTTATCCAGGCTATAATCTTCACAATTACATGCTATGCATCGAAGAGTTGGATAGTGAATAGGGATGATAGAAGGAAAATTGATGCCTTTGAGCTGTGGTGCTGGAGAAGAGTATTGAATATACCATGGACTGCTAGGAGAACAAGCAGGTTTGTCCTGGAGAGGGTGAAGCTGGGCTGCTCCTTGGAGTCAAGGGATCTGAAGCTTCGTCTGACATACTTTGGGCATGTTGCAGGGAGGGACCAGTTCTTGGAGAGGAACATCATGTTTGGGAGAGTAGAGGGATGGCACAGGAGAGGAAGACCCTCGATGAGATGGATCGATTCTGTGATTGGGGCGTTGGGAGTGTGTCAGAGACAGTGAGGTTGGCACAGTATAGAGCAGGGTTTAGGGATCTTGTACATAGAGAAGCTATGAGTAGCAGGCAACTTGATGGCACATAACAATAACAACAACAACATCAAGAAGTTGCATTACCAAAAGAGCTCATAGCAAGACGTTTGAAGGATGCAGGAAGAAAATGTTAGGAACACACCGAGTCCAAAAAGGATTGATTGGTGTTAATCAATTTCAGGAGGTAGCTCTGAAGAAGGAAGCTAAGGTTATACTGACAGTATTGGTGAAAAAATAAGACTCTAGGAATTTACAGATTACCAATTGAGATGCTTCCATAAACAAATGCAAAGCTGGAAGCTCTTCCTGATTAACAGACCATCCTTGACCAATCGACTACAAGAAACCCAGATTCATGCCCATTTTCAAAGGAAGATCATCAAATAGAATGTGGAAATTGTTGAGCAACCGCATTAAAATCACCACACTAGCAAAATTGTACTGAAGATCATGCAAAGCCCTTTGCAGCTGTGCATCAACAGGAAACTGCCACAAGTTCAAATCCACTTCAGAGGAGAATGCAGAACAAAAGATATTGTTCATTGCCAATGTCAGATCTTGGCCAAAAGCAGAGGATACCAGAAAGATGTTTGGATGTGTTTTGCCAACTGCATGAGGACATTTTACTGTGTGGAGGATAATAAATTATGGATAACCTTACAAAGAATTGGAATTCTGAGACACTTCATTGTGCTTGTACCGAACTTGGCCATGAAGCAAGAAGTCATTCAGTAACAAGGAGATGCTTTGTGGTTTAAATCAGAAGAGCTGTTGTATCCTTTCCCTTGATGCATTCAGGCTCTATGCTGAACAGAGTCATCCAGGAAATTGGATTATATGATAGAAGATGTGACACGGAGATTGGAGATAGACTAATTAGCAATCAGTATTTTGTCAAGAATCCAGTCTTGATTGCAAAAGTGAAGATTACTTGAAGCATTTACTGATGAAAATGAAAAGCTACAGTGTTTGGCAGGGATGACACCTGGACATAAAACAAATATTATAAAAGGTTTGACAAACACCATAATGATAAATTGTGAAGAAATTGAAGTTGTACACTATTTCATTTACTTGGAAGCAGCAGCCATGAAATAGAATGGCATATGTTTTGGGGAAAACTGCAAATGGGCAGGATGTGGGGGGAATATCTTTTAAGAGTTAAATAGTTAAAAAAAAAGTGAGTACAAAGGTGGGCCTGGCCTATATACTACAGTATTTTCTACTCTCCCATTCAAAAGCGGGGCAGAGAAAAAGAAAAATCAAAGAAATACTGACGTTCTTGAGTTGTGTTGACAAAAAATATTGATGATTTTGTGGACTGCAAGAAGAATGAACACATGACTTTTGTAGGGAGTGTAGCTAGAATGCTCGTTGGAATTGATGGTAGCATGACTTTGTCTAGTTTACTTTATATGCTTTGTTAGGGGGAACCAATCCTTGGAAAAGGAGATCATGCTTGGTAAAGTCAGGGAACAGCGAAGATGAGGGGGCCCTCGGTGAGATGCCCTAACAGTCTCTGCCACCATGGGCTCAGACCTACCTGTGATTGTGAGGACAGCGAATGATCAGGCGGTGTTTTGTCCTGTTAACTCAGAAAGTCTCCGTGAGCTGCACCCTCCTCAGAACCAACTAACAGCAGCATCTTCTCAGAGCATTGGTTGCCTTTAAAACGGACCACGCCAGGTATATTTTTGTGATTTTCTCTTTCTTGATGAAATGAAACTTGAGAGTTAAAATAGGAAAGACTAAATTAAACTATATCGGAAATTTGAGGGTAGAATCTTTGGAGTTGTAGATGACCCCCCCAGGTTAGGGTTTGTGTACACTCATATCATTTCACCCCTTTTAGAAATAGTGGTGAAAAGAAACACAACAAAATAAATATACAGCAGTTCCTCGATGTCTCCACACATAATTCTGTGACATTGATTACATTCTTCAGGTTGTGCGGTGATTTTCATTTATGTCATCTTTCTTTAAATGAGACATTTTCTTGGCCACTAATCTTCCTTTTCTTGATACCACTGTGCCCTCAGCCCTCGAAGTGCCCTGAACCCTGCTTTGGCCCTGCAGCGTCTGCCTCCTGCGGGTGAAATACTATGATTGGTCAGTAGGTGTCGTCACCCAACATATAATGTGTTTCCGCTTGAAACTTTTCTTCATGGCTTCTCAATTTATTGTAAATCCATTTCTGGTTTCTGTTAAAAATTCTAGCTTTCTAATTTAGAACAGAAATGTTTCTTGTGTTTGATTTATATTTTCTTCTTGTTTTATCAATAAAGGTTGAAGATTACAGAACTTTCTTTTTGTATATTTTTATATAAAATATTGTGAAGCGGTAATGGTCTCCATGATAAAAATAAGCCTTGGGCACATATGAGGTATCAGGCCTATTCCATTTGTTTTCTAAAAGGGATTTATTAGAAATTGACATTTTTTGAGGGCAAACAATACAACAAACCATTTTTCTGTGAAGACTTGAGACGCATGAGAAGATTGTCAACTCTCCTCTAACTTTGGACTAAGGAAAACTCAGGGAACAACCTTTCACCCACTAATATACATTGTTTCATTCAAAGGTGCCACACCCTATTCTCACATCAAGGTTTGTTTGAGTCAGAGCATTTGGAAATACCAGCTTGTGATACTTTGCTTCAGGTAAAGGAAATAGTTTCTCTGTTGGCCCTTTAAAATTTGAACAAGAATGATCATCACTGTTCATTTTATTTAATAATGTCCAGTTGATCCAGGAGTAGCGCTAAAGACTTTCATGCACTTACTAAAAATGTCTTTGCTTGGTTTTTGTTTCTGTTAGCTGCCCCTCCTTGATTTACATCCTTATATATATTTTTAAAAGAAAATTTTATATATGTTTATATCCTTCTATATATTAAAGAAAATTTTATTATATACTGGTTTACTTAAAAGCTTGCATATGTTGTTTTTCACACCATATGTTTGCCATTATATCTTTATATATTTTTAGAACCAAATCTCAGAAGGAGAAGAGATATAAAACAAAGATAAATGTTTTCTTATTTATTAGTATCTGATCTAAGGAAAGTTACCTCTATTCATGCACCTTGAGTCTTTCTTCTGCAAGTTAGGTTCAGCCAGGTCTCCCTCCCAAGTGATTTCCACACGAGAAGTTAGTGGTAGGAGACGAACTTTTCTGTAGGTCTTTCTCCTACCTGTTTACAGAACCAGCCAGGCACCATCAAGTTGGTTCTGACTTGTGGCCACTCCCTGTGTATCCAGATAGTACTGTCTGCATAGTTTTAAGAAACCTTTTTATTGTGCTTTTTAAAAACTGGTTTTTGTTTGATTGTGTACAGTCATTCATATTTCTTGTGTTTCACTCATGTACATTGTGCTTTTACTCAGTCACTCATAATCATTTTGTTACTATTCATCTATGCCTTTTATCTCTTTAGGTCCCCCTTGCATCTTTCCTTCAGCACCCCCATCTGTTCACTAACCTCTTCTTTCCTGTTCATTTTCTCTCTCCCCTCTCTTCTGCCTCCTTTCTCTGCTGTCCTTTAGAACATTTTTGTATTTCTTGCTCACTTACTCTCCTATTTCCACAGTAAAGGTCTTATGAGCTAGTTTTCCTTTTGTGACTGAGTTACTTCACTCAGTAGAATGCTCTCTAGCCTCTACCATGTTGTGTTGTATTTTATGAATTCTTCATCATTCTTTAGTGCTGCATAGTATTCTGGTGTATGAACACGCCAGAGTTTCTCAATCAATTAATTTGTTGATGAACATTTGGGTTGTTTCCATTTTCGTGCTGTTGTAAATAACGCTATTGCCAACTTAGGTATACGCATGTCTTTGTATCTCAGCTTTGATTTCCTTGGGGTGTATTCCTGAGAGTGGAATAGCTGGGTCATACGGAGTTGATGTCAAAGATATTCTACATGACAAGAGCAAACAGTTTTTACAAAGTTAGAAAAAGCCAAAATGGATGAGAGAAGGGACTCTGAAATTTGTACTAAAGCATTGAGAAGCCAAAACAAAGGGGAGAAATGCAGAAGAAAAAGGAACCAAAGATTTCAAAGGGTAGCTCAAAAAAGACAAAGAAGAATGATAATAGGATGTTTAAAGAACTGAAGAATAAAAAGGGAACAATTCCCTCAGCATTTCTCAAGCTGAAAGAACTGAAATACAAATTCAAGCCTTAAGTTGCAATACAGTTGTAATGGCAAAATACTGAATTGTCCTAGAAGCATCAAAAGAAGATTGAAGGAATATACAGTCACTGTATAAAGAAGAATTAGTCAACAGTGAAACATTTCAGGAAGTACCCTATCAACAAGAGCCAATGGTAATTAAGTTCAATCTGTACTGAAAGCATTGGCAAAAACATAAGGCCCCAGTAATCAGTGCAGTACCTATTGACAAGTTTCAGCCAACAGATACAGCCCTGGCCGTGCCCACTGGTTTATGCCAGGAAAGTTGGAGGACATCTGCTTGGCCGACTGACTAAAAGAGACTGTATTTGTTCCCATTCCCAAGAAAGGTGATCCAACAGAATGTGGAAATTATGGAACAATATTATTAAAATCACATGCAAACAAAATCATTCAAAAATGACTAGAATAAGTACATAGACATAGAACTGCCAGACATTCAAGCTGGATCTAGAAGAGGCTATGGTACCAGGTACTTAATTGCTGACGTCAGATAAATACAGAGAATATCAGAAGAATGTATGTTTGTGCTTTACTGCCTATGCAAAGGCAGCTTAGCTGACTGTGTGGATCATGGCAAATTATGGCTAACATTGAGAAGATTAGGAATCCCAGAACACTTAATTATGCTCATATGAAACCTATACCTAGGCCAAGAAGCTTTTGTCCAAGCAGAGCAAGGGAATACTATGATATAAAATCAGGAAAAGTGTGCATCAGGGTTGTATCCTTTTTCCATATTTATTCAGTCAACACACTGAGCAAATCATTCGAGAAGCAGAACTCTCTGAAGAAGAATGTGGCATTAGGATTGGAGGAAGACTCCTCAACAACAACCTGTGTTAAACAGATGATACAACCTTGCTAGCCAAAAGTGAGGAGGATTTTAAATGCTTGCTGCAGAAGTTCAGAGAATACAGCCTTCAATATGGATTGCATCTCAACATCAAGAAGACAGAAATCCTCACAACTGGACCAGTAGGCAACATCATGATGAATAAAGAAAAGATTGGAGTTGTCAACTATTTCATCTTACTTGGATCCACAATAATCAGTACACTTGGTACTACTAGCAGTCAGGAGACCAGAAGATGTATTGCATTGGTCAAGTCTGCTGTCAGGGACCTCTCCAAGTTACTGAAGAGCAATGATTTCAGTTTGAAGACTAACGTCCACCTGATTTAGGCAGTGGTCTTTTCAGTTTCTTGCTATGTAGTTGAGAGCTGGACAGTAAATTAAGGATGACAGAAGAAGAATTGATGCCTTTGAGTTGTGGTGTTGGAGCACTGATTGTCCCATGGACGGCCAAGAGAATAAACAGGTATGTCTTGGAGAGGGTGCAATCTGAATGTTGCGTAGAGGATGACAAAGCTTTGTCTCACATACATTGGACATGTTGTTAGGAGAGGCTTGGAGAGAGACATCGTGCTTTGAAAAGTGGAGGGGCAGCAAAAGAGGAAGATCCTTGATGAGCTGGATTGACAGTGACTGCAGCAGTGGGCTCAGGGGTGTCAGAGATGACGAGGATGGCACAGCGTAGGACAGGGTTGTTCATAGGATCACTGTGAGTAATACTGACATAACCTAACAACAGCAATCATGGGATTTGCTTTTTGGTTGTTTTTTTTTTGAGGAAATGCCAAACTGCCTTCCATGGTGGTTGTATCATTTTATAATGCTACCTATTCTCATCCCCTCCAGCATTTGCTGTTTGCTCGCCTGTTGAACTTTGCTACTCATTATTGTTTTGATTTGCATCTCTCTAATTGCCAGTGATTCTGAACATTTTTTTCATGTGTTTGCATTTGAATATCCTCCTTTGTGAAGAGTCTTTTCATGTCAATTGCCCATTTTGTGATTGGGTTGTCAGTCTTTGTCTTATGGAGGCCCTGTGATATTCTGTAAACTTTTGTCCTGAGTCCTTTGTATGAAATGTCATTGCCAGTATCCGCCTCCCCAAGTCTCTGGGCTTTTATTCAACTGTTGGAGAAAGTTTTTGTACACACAGGGATTTAGTTTTTAGAAGGTTCCATTCTTTGATTTTGGCCTCTCTTGTTGTGTACTTTTTATTCTATTTACATGATTATTTGTAGCATAGGCTAGGGTTTTCTTTTGTTGCACTTTGAGTCAAAGTTGACAAAGCAAATTGGTTTACCATCAAGCATTCATGCACGTTTGTTTTTTAAAATTTTATCTGAGATTTTAGTGAAAGTTTATTGAAAACTTGGATTTCCATTCATTCATTGTTGCACATTTCCCTCCCTACCCACCTTCCCATTTTGCTTTTCTCTTTGAAAAAAAAAATTCTTTCACTGTTGCACACCCCTCCCCCCAGTCCACTTTGTTATGCAGCTCTTATTCTGGACTCTTGTCATGTAAATAAGATCTAATCATGTATTTTTTTAAACAGTTCTTTCCCTCATCTGTTTCAATGCAGTGTACATTATTTATCCCCTCTTTTCTTATTTCCCCCCAACATCCATGTCAGTCCCATTCTACAACAGTGGCACTGGGCAGTATTTGTCCTTTTCTGACATGTATTTCACTCAGCATAACATCCCCCATGGTCACCCATTTTGTATAATACTTCATGAGTTCCTTGCTTTTCAGTGCTGCGTAGTATTCCATTGTGTGACTGTACCACAGCTTCTCTATCCATTCGTTTGTTTTGGGGCACTTGAGTTGTTTCCATCTAGTTGTTATTGTGAACAATTCAGCAAAAAACAGGGGTGTTCAGCAGATTTGTTTTATGCCATGAGTGACAATCCCCAGTAGTAACAGCTCTCTTCCTAGCTCTTCCCCTTAGATTCTTGTTTCTATTCATCCTTGCATTTGTTCCTGCCTTCTGAGCTATCTCGGGGTACGTACTGCCCTTTTGATTGTGTATGGCTGAGTGTGCTGAGAAGTGAGTACTTCCCTGAGGTTTTCGTTAAACTTAAAACATATCCATGTTTGGCTGAAAGTTCCAGTCATTGTTAGACCAATTTTAGGAAGTTAAAAAAAAAAATGACCAGGCTTTTCTTCTGCAGCATCTCTGATTGGATTAAAAGTCCAGGTTCACACTCAACAGCTGAACACATTAACCATTTGCACCCCACAGAAATTTTGCATTTGTATTAAACACAGTCAGTTTCAGGACTTGAAACACAATAAAACAGAGACACGGGTGACAAAGGAGTGTGAGACGGTACAGTTTTTTCTGGTGAACAGAAATGGAATGCTTCAGTGCTTACACTTACACCAGGGCCCCTTGCTTACACTTACACCAGGGCCCCTTGCTTACACTTACACCAGGGCCCCTTATGTCTTGAACTTGCAGAGATTTGTTGCCCATTATAATACTCATTATGTACCATCATTTTATGCCCCAAAATGAAAATGAATGTAGAAACATTCACTGAAGAAGTTGAGCAAAAGAACCTAACTGTTTCTGTCCATCCTCCATGTCGCACATGACATCCTCTTCCTTTTTCTTGGTGTATTTCATGGATTTCAACAAATGTGTACATCTTATATTTAATGAATATGACACAAGGACACGACTTATAGTCACATCCTTTTGCACCCCACTCCATAAAGGTGGAGAACATTTTCACCATTCCAGAAAATTCCCTGGTGCTCCTCTCCAGTCAGTTCTTGTCCCAGAAGTCCAGTCACGTATCCTTTGTGCAGATTTTTTTTCCTCCTGGCTCCCCCATTCTGGGTTCCCTCCCACAGTTGTGCTGACATTCGTAGTATCTCCCTTCCCTTGCTTTATTGCTTTTCATGTTTGGAGTTGTGTGTTTAATGTCATACTAGACTTTCAGCTGGAGAAGGACGGGCAGTCTCCTCCTGTGCGATTAACTCCCTCTGAAAACCCACCGAAGGGTCAGCTCTGAGCTGGTTTCCAACTCTGCGCTACACCACCACCACAACAACAACTAGACTTCCAGGACCACGAGGACAGGAATGGTGGTATTGACAACACAACAAATGGAACATCAACAATAGCAACAACAACTAGACTTCCAGGACCACGAGGACAGGAATGGTGGTATTGACAACACAACAAATGGAACATCAACAATAGCAACAACAACTAGACTTCCAGGACCAGAAGACAGGAATTGTGCCTCTGTCCCGGCTGAGTCACATATTACAGTCCTATGCATAACGGTGGCAATTACAGTCTTGTTATGTGTATGAACAAAGGAATAATGAGATGTTATAAGAGGTTTATAATAATAATTTGGAATGGCCCACACAATGCCCTTGAGTTAATTCCAAGAAACAGACCTTGAGAAAATGTATCTATTATATTGTAAACAGTTTAACCAGTTGCTTTCAACCCTGTTGCAACTCAGAGCCTTGATTTGTACCAGAGTGGTTCTCAGTGGTGTTTTCTTTTTCTGTGAATACATTCCTACTCATTTCTGTGATTCAGAACCAGGGAAGTGGGATTATTAATTTTCTTTTCATAAGAGAAGAAATCAAGGACTGGATAAGTCACGTAACTTTGTCTTGTTTTGGTTGTTTTTTTTAAAAACAAGTTCAGAAAATGATGATTTCTGTGCTACACAAGGACACAGAAAAGTGGAGAACTTGGTCCAGCTAGAAAAACAGAGTAGATATTTGTGTATGCAATTCAGACAAAGCGCTCGATGACCCAGAGCCAGGGGAGGTGAGACAAGTGAGGGATTCATGAAAATGTGAGTGGAATTGGGCTTGGAAGCAAGGCAGTGTTGATTCACAGTCCCATCTGTTGAGCTACTCTCTGCTTTCACATCCATTCCAACTCAGGGGCTCCCACTACTAGATTTCAGAGGCTGTAAAACTTACTGGGATGTCCAGTGGGGACCTGAAAAGACAAAACAATGGCAGGAACAGTTCGGTGGTGAATAATTTTATAAAACACCCCAACTCATCATAACCTGTGTTATGCAGATGACACAACCCTCTTGCTGTAAGTGAGGAGGGATTGAAGACTTATTGCAGAAGATCAAGGAATACAGCCTTCAGTATGGATTGCATCTCAATGTCAGGAAAACAAAGATTCTTACCACTAGACTGATAGGCAATGTCTTGATGGGTGGAGAGGAGATTGAGACTGTCAACAGCTTCATCTTGCTTGGATCCACAATTAACACCCTTGGAAGGAGCAGTCAGGAAATACGGAGAAATATTGCTCTGGGGAAATCTGCTGTTAGGGACCTTTCCAAATTATTGAGGACTAAGGTGCATCTGATTCAGGCCATAGTCATTCCAATTACTAGCTGTGCATCTGGGAGCTGGACAGTGAATAAGGATGACAGAAAAAGAATTGATGCCTTTGAGCTGTGGTGTTGGAGAAGAGCACTGAACATCCCATGGACGGCCAAGAGAACAAACAGATATGTCTTGGGCAGGGTGCAGCCGGAGTGCTCGTTGGAGGCAAGAATGATGAGGCTTCACCTCACATACTTTGGACATATTGCTAGGAGGGGCTATTCCTTGGAGAAGGACATGATGCTGGGAAGGGTGGAGGGTCAGTGAAGGAGAGGAAGACCCTCAACCAGGTATATTAATGCGGTGACTGATGCAATAGGCTCTAGTGTGTCAGAATGTGTGAGGACGGCGCAGGACAGGACAGGGTTCAGATCTTTTTATTCATAAGGTTGTGATGAGTTGTGCTCGATACAATGGCAACAACAACATGGTAATGATTGTATGGAACACAGTGTCAGTGAAGGAAGAGTTTGCAACAAACAAAAACTTAATGGGAGGAGACTGCACATCTTCCTCCCGTGGATTGGCTGGTGGATTTGATCTTTTCATTTCGCAGCCCAGTACATACCACATTGTGCCACCAGCGCCCCTTATGTCTTGAAGTAGCTGAGACTTGTCGCCTGTTACAGTATTCATGATATACCATCATTTTCTGCCCCCGAATGAAAATTAGTGTGGAAACATTCACTGAAGAAGTTGAGCCAAAAACTCGTGAGTACTTACACCTGCCATGGCCTTGATCTTCCAAACATGGGTGATTCTCTTTGCTGTAAACCTTGACATGATTCCAGGAAATGGGAACTCTCTAGGAAAATGCACTTATAAAATATCCATACTGGTTTGGAAAAGAAACTTAGTAGATTTCTTTTTTCTCTTTATGATTAAAAGCTTTCACATTTCTTAGATGTTTACTTAGCTCTCTACAATAGCTGCGGTGTTTGAGTAAGTAAATAGGTGACTTAATACTTGACTTATAAGGGTCAAACTAAGGCAACGACATTCTTGTAAAGCAAATAAAGTGATTAATCTCTGTCATCTCTGCATGGTTATTAGCTTAGAAGTAGTTACTCTCTTTTCTCCACCTACAGAAAAAAGCCAGAACCCCTCACTTGGGCAGACATGAGAAGCTTTATGAGAGCATTATGCTAAGAACTAACTCAATCTTATAAGGACAAATACTGCATGAGACAATTTTTTGTAAAAATAGAAAGATTACTAGTTAGATGTGTACAAAAGTCCAAAGGGGGAAGTGGAAGGAGGAGGAGGGCTTGGAGGTGGGACATAGAGGAAATCCTAGGGTCACAGAGTTTGGTGGGCAGAGAGATGGGGTGAAGGGATTGGGAAAGACCCAGTGGGGACCTGAAAAGGTAGGGTAGTAGTAGGCATGGATCAATGGTGATTAATTGTTTTAAAACACAGTATGTGGGAATGATAACATGAAATGCAATGTGAATAGGAAAATGTGTGAAACAATGCATATAAATGAAACACAATGTATATAACTTTTGTGTGCAAACCAATAGAAAATTTTTTAAAAATAATAAAAAAAGAAAGAGAATAAAAATTAACATTTGCTGAGCATTCACAGGCATAGTGAAGAGAGGGGGCGCTGGGGCTCCTAAGCTGTGACCCCTTCCCCATTTTCGAGATGAATTGACACTGATGATGGCGAACAGACACCCTTTACCCCCTCTTGTCTTGCTGCCTCAGTCAAATGTCTTTAATTTTTTTTATTTTATTATTATTTTTTTGTGTGTACCGTCAAATCAGATCTGACTGGTACAGGAGGAGATTGTCCCTCCTTCTCCAGCAGAGCATCTGGTGGATTCGAAAAATGTCTTTAATTTTGTGGTGCTTGAAATGCCATTTTGTGTCTCATCCTTGGACTTGGCCTTGGGCCCCTCTGCACCTCCCTCGCTGTGTCTCTGGATGCCTGCCATGCGTGAAGAAGGACGTGGGGACATTCTGTCTGGGTTAACAGAAACTGTTTAGTTGTGTCTCCTTCACTGGCATCCAAAGCTTGTGCCACACCTGTCATACCATAAATATGCTGCTGTGGACATTTTCAAAAACTGTTCAAGAGAGTTAGAACATACTATACCTGGTCCCAGTTTTCTTACAGTCTGTTGGGGAGACAGAAATGAAGAACTGAAGTCTATGTATACGTTATAGTTTTTAAGTACTCTTCTGACATTATTTGTCTCAGTAATACAGTGATTTGGCAATACAGCAATACAGTAAATTTGGAAGCAGGTGTGGCATCCACTTCCTAAACAACATGCCTCCAGAAGCTCTTATGAACTTTGATAAATGCCGAGAGTTGCAGAGGGGCTTCAGGCCTTTTGTTCATAGGGTTGCTATGAGTTATGCTCGACTCAAAGGCAATCAACAACAATGCACTAATACTTGTTTTGCGTCAGAGAGCTAGCCAATGACTAGCGATGATAGAGAATTGATGCCTTTGAGCTGTGGTGCTGGAGAAGAGTGTTGAATGTACCGTGGACTGCCAGGAGAACAAACAGGTTCATCCTAGAGGGGCTGAGGCCAGGCTGCTCCTTGGAGGCAAGGATTCTGAAGCTTCATCTGACATACTTTGGGCATGCAGTTCTTGACAGGGGACATCATGCTTGGGTGGAGGGATGGAGAAAGAGAGGGAGACCATTGATGAGATGGATTAATACAGTGACTGGGGTAATGAGGGTAGGTGTGTCAGAGACAGTAAAGTTGGCACAGGATAGAGCAGGTTTCAGGGCTATTGTACATATGGTCGCTATGAGTCGCCAAGTGACTTGATGGCATATAACAACAACAGATGACAACAAATACAGTAATTCTCATATTTACTGTATGTGATGCTCAGTTGACTGATTGATTGATTGTTGTTGTTGGGTGCCATCGAGTCAACTCCAACTCAGGAAACCTGCGAACAGATCTGAACCCTGCCCTACCCTGTGCTGTCCTCATCTTTGACATACTTGGGCCCATTGCTGCAGTCTTTGTGTCAGTCCATCTTGTTGAGGGTCTTCTCTTTCACAGACTCTACTTTTGCAAGCATGCTATCCCTTTCCAAGGACTAGCCCCTCCTAACAACATGCCCATAAGCTTCATGAACTGAAGCTTTCATGCGCCCTCTCCAAGACATAGCCTTTCTTTTGGCAATCCATGGGATATTCAGCCCTCTTCTCCTGCCTCACAGCCCAAAGACATCAATTCTTCTTTCTATCTTTCTTTCTATCTTCTTCTTTTGTTATTGTCCAGCTTTCAGATGCCTAGTAAGTGATTAAAAAGACAGATTGATTTGAAAGCTACAAAACTTCTTAATTACTGAATTGCCAAATTGTGTGACAGGGACTATAAATATTCATTATCGTACGGGTGTAAGAGACCACATTGTTCATGGGCAGCTGTTAGGAGATTTATAAAGTTCATGTGAAAGTGCATTTTTTTTCCTTTTAAGACAGAGAACTCATAATTTTGCTCGATTTTTTTTCCTCTCTAAAAAAATTAGTGTGTAGTTGCATTCATTTCATCAAATTTTGAAGAGAAGCCTGTTGCTTTGCTTTGCAGTTTGGAATCGGGTAGTCTGTGAGTCTTTGGAAAGTCTTATTAGAGTGAGACTTCGAGATGAGTTCTGAACAGAGTGGAGACCGGTGTAGAGAACTCATGGCGCCTCGATGTCTCTCGCAGGCCCCGTGGTATATAGTCCTCTTGTCTCGGTCTTCAGCCCTGTTCATGGTGAGTTTGCTTTCTGTCTTAATCTAGTTCTCCGTGGCCTGGTCCCTCCTTCCCTTGACTCTCTCCATGTTCTAGGAGTCATAGCTGATTTAAACATTTTGGTTATCGATCCCGTCACGGATCTTAAGATTTAATTTCTGATAGTCTTTAATGAGCAGACTTCTTTCCTCATTAACATTTTTAAGGGTGATGCAGTTCAACAACAACAACAACAACACATGTAGTAGAAATCATGCTAAGTTTCACCTGAGAGGTGACCGATGATTTCCTCGGTATTGAGTATACCTGAATGTTTTAACTTCTTTAGCAAACATTCTTTATCCACTTAATCATGGGCCGGAAGCTGAATAGAGAATGCAAAAGCCAGAAAAGCAGTATCTCTGGTGGCAGCGCGCGTGTGTGTGTGTGTGTGTGTGTGTGGTGTACCATTGAGTCTGAACCGACCCGTAGCTGACCCTCCAGCAGGTTTTCACAGGCAGTTTAATTGCATGGGAGATTGCCCATTTTTCTCCCACTGAGCAGATGGTGGATTTGAACCTTGTGCCTTTGAGATTGCAGCACAGCTTCTTACCACTAAGCCACCAGGCATTGTCTGTAGCATGCTAATAAAAAGAAAACCAGACACAGTACCCATTCTCATGAATCTTTCAATGCAGTGGGAAGATAGCCATTAAATAAACACACAGCATTTCGGAGGTATTTATAATTTGTGTCTTTGGTTATATGCTTAATCTTCTTGGTGCTGAGCCTCCAGGGCTTTCAGAGGCAGTAAATCGCATGGAAGGAGAGTACCCGTCTGTCTTCATTGGAGCTGCTGGTGAATTTGAACCTATTGTCTTTGGGTTGGCAGCATAGTTCCTTACTACTGGGCTACCGGAGCTCTCTCAGGCAAGATCACTGACCTCTACATTGTCAGGAGCCTTTATAATGGGTGTTCTCTTAGTGATGGCTAATCTCTAGGTTGTTGTGTACCATTGAGTTGGAACTGACTCATCACTGACCTTCTAGCAGGTTTTCAGAGGCCGTAAATCACACGGGAGGAGACTGCTCATCTTCCTCCGTTGAAGCAGCTGATGGATTTGAACTGTGTGCCTTTGGGGGCATCTGGCAATGTCTGTAAACTTTTTCAGTTGCTTATTACACAGTCTCTGGCAAGATGCTGTTAAATATTTTACATTGCAGAGGAAAGTCCTGAACAACAAAGGAGTTTGCTAGTTCACGTGGCAGGAGGGCCAGGATTGAGAAGCTCTGCTCTAGACAGAAAATTCAAAGTAACTGAACAGCTGCAATTGTAGAAGCTTCCTTAACGGGTTAGAAACCCACTTGCCATCAAGTTGATTCATGGTGACCTCATATATTTCAGAGTATAACTCTGCTGGAGTTTTTTTGGCTGGGTGGTGTGTTGTGTTTTTTGGTTTTTTTTTAGAAGCACCTTACGAAGCTTTTCTCCCTAAGCTCCTTTGAGTGGCTTCAAACCTCCAACCTTTTCCTTAACAGCTGGTGTATTGCTGTGTGCACCACCTAGGGACTTCTGATAAGAAAGAGGCAGAGCTTAGTTGAGCAAACCCAGTCTTGCAATACCATGCTACCCTAGCTCGTATCTTCTCATTAGAAAGTCTCTGGTTCTCTTGACACCCTCTGGCATGCTCAACTTTGGTTCTGTTTTCAGTCCATTTCAGTGGATAAGGAAAACTGGTCGTTGATGACTTAGATTTGGAATTTTGAATTATGCCTTCCTTGAAAAGCATTGCCCAGAATGCAGTGATAAGAAATATGGTTAATGTAGTCCTATCATCAGGTTACCTTATTGCCAGTATCTACTGGAATGGCATGAATAAATCTAACAGGTAAATCCCAAAACATGATCCATATGGATTGATATATAGGAAGGACTTAGGAACCAACAAAGAGATTTCTTCCCAGCTCTGTGCTCTAGGATAATACTTCTCAGCCTTCACTATGCATATTATATTTTTTAAAAGTGTTACTTTTTCATTCTAAAAGGGAACAGACTAATGTGGGGAGAAATGTGGAAAATAGAGTAAGAAGAGAGGAATTTCAAGTACTAATTACCACGTAGGGAGCTCTGCTGGCCTAGTGGCAAGGAGCTGCACTGCAATCCCAAAGGCAAGCAGTTCGAATCCACAAGTCGCTCAACGGGAGAAGGATGGGCAGTCTCCTCCTGTGTGGTTAACCGCTTCTGAAAACCCCCCTGAGGGTCAACTATGGGCCGGTTCCAACTCAGCGGCACACAACAACAGTAACACAACAATTAACACTTACTGACTCAATGGTACTCAACAAAAACAACAACAGTCACCACCACAGTGAAGTCACCAGGATTTTGTGTTGTCTACAATAATTTATCCTATGAACCTTTAATACATTCTCTTTAATCAATTTAATCCATTTTGTACTTGCTCTTGTTGTAAAAGAAAGAAAAATTTCTTTTTGCCCTTGTTTTATCGCTGTATGTTGTTTAGTTCAAGAAGGGATTTATTGCTTAGGTCCAGGCTTGCTGAGTGAGATCAGATCGTAATTCCTTGTTGAGAGATTTCATTTTGTAAACTGCCGTGCCACCCTTCAAGATACATTTCTGATCGCCGAGACAAGTTGGTTTGGTGAGAAATTTTGCCTTTCTTACTCCTGGGTAGATTTTCAGTGACGTTTCAGGAACCGAAGTAGTCAAGGCCCGTGGCGTGGCATTGTTATTTGAAATGGAACTGCTCTTGTCTGCAGACATTTTTCTTCCTTTAATCAGAAGCTCATTGACAGATACTGCAGCCACTGTGTCCGGTGTTATCATTGCACTGAAGATTGTCTTTTTTTTTTATTTTTATTGTATTATTTTTATGTGTACCGTCAAATCAGATCTGACTGGTACAGGAGAAGATTGCCCCCTCCTTCTCCAGCATAGCATCTGGTGGATTTGAACCGCACACCTCTGGGATTGCAGTGCAGCGTCTTTGAAGATTGTATTTTTGTAAGTCTGTTCCCACCACTACCTCTTTTCAGTGATCTTCTACTTTCTCAAGCTGTTGTCCTTCTCCAGGGACTGGCCTATCCAGAAAATGTGGCCAAGTATGTCAGACCATGTCGCACCACGTTTGCCTCTAAGGAGTATTCTGGCTTGCTTCTGCCAAGAGAGATTTGTGGGTTTTTCTGGCAGTCTGTGTTCACTATTCCTTGCCAACACTGTAATTTAAAGACATACGTTTTTCTTCAGGCTTTCTGTTTCATTGTCCAGCTTTCACAGCATATGAAGTGATTTGAAATATCAAAGTTTGAGTTATGCTCACCTTAGCACTCCGGGTGACAGTTTTGCTTTTTAAACATTTAAAAAGGTCCTTTGCAGCAATATGCCAGTCTAATACAGCCTTTGATTTCTTGATTGCTAGCTGCTTCCAAAGGGAGTACTGGTGGCTTACCTGTAGGAAGTTGCACTGCAGTCCCAAAGGCACAGTGTTCGAATCCACCAGCTGCTCCACGGGAGAAGGATGGCTATCTCCTTCAGTGTGATTTACTTACTGCCTCTGAGAACCTGCTTGAGGGTCAGCTGTGGGTCAGTTCCGACCTGACAGAACTCAGCAACCACAGCCACTTCCATGGGCTTTGGTTCTGGCTCCAAGTAAAGTGAAATCCTGAAACCTTACTTCATTTATCATGATATTCTTACTGATCTGGTAGTTTTGGGTGTGGGTTTCTCCCCTCTTTATATCTAGGAATAATCCATACAAAGTTTATAGTTATTGGCTTTCTTCATTAAATGCTTCAAGTCGTTCTCTTCAAGAGACAAGGTTGTGCGATCTGCACATCGCAGGTTGGTGAGTCTTCCTCCCGTCCTCGTGCCCAGTTCTTCTTCATATGGTTCAGTTTCTCAGACTGTTTGCACAACATACCCACACAATAAGTAGGGTTACAGAATACGGTGGTGATCTAACGCTTTCTTGATTTGACACCACAGAGTAGCCCTTGTTCTGTTTGAAGGACTGTCTTCTGGTCTATGTCCAGGTTCATAATTACACGCAATTAGGTGTCCTGGAATTTCCATTGTTTTCAGTGTTAAGTCATTATGTACCGCACTGTTGAATGTCTTTGCATAGTCAATAAAACACAGGTAAACATCTCTGGTATCCTGTGCCAAGATCCATCAGGTACCAGCCTTGATACTTGTTGCACAGTGTCTTCTGGGCTCACCTTGAACTTCTGACAGTTCCCTGTCAACATGCTCTGTAGCTATATTAAAATTATCTTCAGCAAGATTTTACATGCCTATGTGATGTGAATAATAACTGTTCTGCAGCTTCCACATTATACTGGGTCAGCTTTCTTTAGAATGAACAATATATAGATTGTTTCCAGTTACTTGACCAGGTAACTAACCGTCTTCCAAATCTCCTGACATAGAAGGGTGAGCATCTTCGCCATGGCAGCAGTTTGAAACATTTCAGTTGGTTTTCTGTAAATTTCTAGAGCCTTGTATTTCCGCCATGCCTTCAGTGCAGTTTAGACATCTTCCTTCACTCTGTCATGTACCTGATTATCTATTACTTTCCAAAAGTAATAGAGCTTGATTGTGTACTGTTTCCTGAAATGGTTGAATGTTGACCAGTTCTTTTTGGCACATGGACTCCACACATTCCCTCCATTTCTTTTGATGGTTCCAGTGTCATCTAATATTTTGCTTACAGTCTGTCAGTATTGAAACTCAATGCTGATTTTGTTGTTGTTTTTCTTTGCTCAGCTTGAAAAATACTGAGCTGTCCTTTCTTCTGGTTTCCTAACCCAGATCACTGCATGCTTCGTCATATTCCTTTGCCTTCTGAAGTCATCCCTGAAGTCGGCTGTTGATGATTCTTGCTTTGTCACTTTTTGCCTTAGTTTTAGTGTCTCGACATTCTAGAGCAGGTCTCAAAGTCTCTTCTGTCATCCTTTTTGCCTTTTCCTTCTTTCTTGTTGGTTTAATATCTATTTGCTTTTTTCAAACAAGATGATGGGTTTTTTTTAAAATAAAGTGTTTTTATTTTATATTGGTTTTTGTATAAAATTCGTATACATTGTGTTTCATTTTCCCCCTCTTTTATTTCTTAATTGTTGCACATTTCCACCCCCGTCCCTTCCCCTCCCCAAATCCACCCCGAAATGGATCCCTTATTCCAGAGAGTTGTCCTACATGTAATACATAATCATATATTCCTTTCAGACAGCTCTTCCCCTCATCTGTGCTAATGCAGTGTTCATTATCTAGCTGTTCTTTTTGCATTCTCCTCCCAAACCCCCATGTCTGTCCTATTTTATAACAGCAGTGTTATGCAGTATTTATCCTTTTTTGACTGAGATATTTCACTTGCCATAATGTCCTCAAAGCTCCCCTATTTTTGGTAATGTTTTACTATTTCATTGTACTTCAATGCAGCATGGTATTCTATTGTGTGGATGTACCATAGTTTTTCTGTCCATTTGTTTATTGATGGGCACTTGGGTTGCTTCCATCTTTTGTGAATAATGCAGCAATAAACACAGGTGTGCAGACATCTGTTTGAGCTGTGGCTCTGTTTCTTTAGGGTATATTCCCAGTAGTGGAATTGCTGGGTTAAATCGCATTTCTGTGTCCAGCTTTTGGAGAAAGCACCAGACCACCTTCCATAGGGGTTGTACCATTTTACTTTCCCACCAGCAGTGAATAAGCATTCCAATTTCCCCAGAAACTCGCTAACTTTTGTTGTTTGCTGCCTGCAAAATGATGTTCTTGATGTTCATCTTGCAACTCATCTGCCTTTGTTCATTAATGTTTGGTGGGGCAGATCTGTTATTGAGATGCTATCCAAACTAAATAGATATGTATTGAAAGTTATACTTTAGGGAGCTCTGGTGGCCTAGTGGCAGGAAACTGCGCTGCAATCCCAAAGGCCTGCAGTTCAAATCCACTAGGTCCTCCACTGGAGAAAGAAGGGAATATCTCCTCCTGTACCAGTTGGATCCAATTAAACAGCGCGCGCACACACACAGACACACGAGAGGGAGAGAGAATAAAAGGAAAAAAGAAAGTTATACTTTAGCCTTTATAAACTTGCATTAGTTTCAACTTGAACTTGCATATTTGCTTTTTTATTGGTGATCTGTTCCACACTCAGCCCCAGGTCTTGTTCTGATTGATAGTAATGTTGAGTCTCTCTGTCTTCCTTTTTTACAGATAAGGTCTGTTTGATTCCTGTATCTGTCATCTGGTGAGATTTATGTGCATAGTCATTACTTATGTGTTGATAAAGTACTTAGAATAAATGTGTTGTTGGTCTCATGAGCTCTGTTTGACTCATGTGTATGTCATCTCGTGAGATTTACATGCAGAGTCCTTGTGTATGTTGTTGATGAACGTATTTGCAGGGACTGTGTTGTTGGTTTCATGAGGTCTTCAGCATGACTTGTCACTAAGGTTACAGTTTTCTAATATGTCTTGGAGAAACTGCAGCCAGAGGGTTCCTTAGCGGTGAGGATGGTGAAGCTTTATCTCACGTACTTTGTGCATGTTGTTAGGAGAGGCTGTTCCTTGGAGAGGAGACATCACGCTTGCAAAGGTGGAGGGGCTTAAAAAAAAGACCCTCAGTGAGATGGAGTGACAGTGACTGCAGCAATGGGCACAAGTGTGTCAGAGAGGATGAGGATGGCACAGGATAGGACAGGGTTCAGGTCTGTTCTCCATAGGGTTATACTCAACTCAGCAGCACCTAACAACAACAACAACAACAACATCTTACTTTGTTTACAGCTTTCACGTTCTAGGGACCAGTACTTCTCAGTGCATCTTGATTACATGTTTGATGATCAATTTCAGACCGTAGAAGTTGTTAGAAATCTTCGGTTTCTTTATTTTTGTCACTCAAGAATAATTCTAGCTTTCAGCTGTTGTTGTTGTTGTTGTTATGTGCCATCAAATCACTTGTGACTCATAGCGACCCTCTGTACAAGAGCTCTAAATGCTGTTCTATCCTGTGCCAACCTAGCCATCTCAAACGCACTTATTCCCACTGCTCCAGTCCAGAATCGATCCATCTCACCAAAGGTCTTCCTCTCCTGCGCTGTCCCTCCACTCTGCCAAACATGATGTCCCTCTCCAAGGACCAGTCCCTCCTTGCAACATGCCCAAAATATGTCAGACGAAGCTTCAGAATCCTTGGCTCCTGGGAGCAGTCTGGCTTCACCCTCTCTAGGACAAACTTGTTTGTTCTCCTAGCAGTCCATTGTATATTTAACACTCTTCTCCAGCACCACAGCTCAAAGGTATCAATCCTCTTTCTATCAACCCTATTCACTGTCCAACTCTCTGATGCATAGCACATAATTGCGAAGACTATAGCCCAGCTCAGGCACACTTTAGTCTCCAGCCTCAGCTACTAATAGATATTTGCAGCTGTTTCCTTTCATTTTATGCGACATCCGCAATCAGAAGCCCTGAGGGCTTTTACTCCAGCCACGTCCTGGGACAGTCGTGCTGCGAGAGCCTTGCTGTCTCGCTGTCTCAACAAAGGTTGCCCCGCTGGGTGTGAGGCTATCACTGGCCAGACTATTCTTTTCCCTCAGAAAAATATTTACCAAATTTTCTATTTTCAGAAATAGTTCCCATGAAACAACATATAACCAAGAGGCAGTGATGAAGGAGAAAGTTCAGACTGCTCTGAAGGAATTGGCAAAAAAAAAAAATAAAAAAAATAAAGGCCCCAAGAATTGATGGAAGACCAGTTGACGTATTTCAGCAAACACATGCGGCCCTGGACATGCTCACCAGCTTATGCAAAGACATCTGGAGAACACATACTTGGCCATCTAACTAGAAGAGATCCGTATATGTTCCCATCCCCCCCCAAAAGTGACCCAACAGAGTGTGGGAATGACCGAGTAATATCACTAATATTGCATGCAAGCAAGGTCCTACTGAGTATTATCTCAAAATGACTGGAACAGTACATTAGCAGAGAACTGCCAGATGTGCAGACTGGGTTTAGAAGAGGTCACGGCACAAGGGACATTATAGTCAATGTTAAATGGATCTTAGCTAAAAGCGGAGAGTACCAGGGGAGTGCATATCTGTGTTTCATTGACTATGCAAAAGCATTTGGCTGTGTGGATCACAACAAATTGTGGCTAACCTTGAGAAGAATGGGAATCCCAGAACACTTGACGGTGCTCATGCAAAACCTGTACTTTGACCAGGAAGCAGTCATCTGAACAGAGCAAGGAAACACTACATGGTTCAAAATCAAGAAAGGTGTACGTCAAGGATAGAATCGGGTACCCAGAAATCAGCCCGTCCACTGACGTACAGCTGATACTTAACAAGGAAACAAAGGGGCAATGCCAGCGTCTTCAACAGATTTTGCTAAAACTGGCAAAATTGAGCATCTACATACAGAAAACATACCATACACAAAAGCCCACTCAAAAGTGAATCAGGGACGATCATAAGAGACAAAATGGGAACACATTTAGAAGCACTAGCCTATGGCGTAAACAGGCTTGCAAACAGAAAAAAAAGTCAACCTGGAGAGGCTAAAATGGGCAGAGGGGACCCTCTTAAAATCAAACCCCTTTGTGCATAAAGAACTTTCTCCAAGAGGGTGAAAAGTAAGTTCACAGGCTGGGATAAGAACCATTTGGCAAAGGCATTTCAGAGAAGGGTCTCATAATTAAAGTTTCCAGAATATAACAAAGCTTCCACAAGAATTTTTACAGTAGGAAGCTCCTTATTTGGCCCACCCCCATCCCCCCAAAGAATGCTTTGTGAATTTGAACCGCTTTCCATGTGGTTACCAGCCCCGCATCTTAAGTACCATGCCACTGAGGTTCCTTTTATAAAGGAAACCCTGTGAGACAGTTCTGCTCTCTCCTGTGGTGTGGTTCTGCAGTGGGATTGGCTAGGCAGCAACATGCTTGGTGATTTTTGTTTGTTTATAGTTGTATTGTAACAGGTTTCTTTGGGGTTGTTGTTTTTATGTGCCATCATGTGGCCCGTGACCCATAGTGACCCTGTGTACAACAGCTCTGAAGCCTGCCCTGTCCTGAGCCCGTCTCATTGACTCCAACACACCTACCCACACTGCGCTGGTTACTGTATCAACCCTCTCATCCAGGGTCTCCCTCTCCTGTGCTGTCCCTCCACCCTTCTGAGCATGATGTCCTTCTCCAAGGACTGGTCCCTCCTGGCCGTGCCCAGGGTATGTGAGAATGGAGCTTTAAAATCCTAAGACTTGGTTTTACCCTCTCCAAGACAGACCTATTTGTTTTCTTGGCAGTCTGTGGTTTGTTCAAGACTCTTCTCCAGCACTCCAACTCAAAGGCATCAATCTTCTTCTATCGTCGTTAGTCATTGTCCTGCTCTCTGATACATAGCAAGTAATTGCAAAGACCATGGACTAGATCCGGCACATATTAGTGTCTAGACTGACATCGTTGCTTCTCAGTACTTTGAAAAGACCCCTGACAGCAGATTTAACTAATACAATTTGCGTTTTGTTTTCCTTACTGCTGATGCCAAAAGGATTGATTGTGGAGCTGAGCAAGCTGTAATTGTAAACAGCCTCTTTTCCATCCTTCATGGTGCTGCCAATTGGCCCAGTGGTGAGAATCTTTGCCTTCTTGATGTTGAGCTTCAATCCGTATTGAAGACCACTGTCCTTGACCTTCTGCCACAAGTGCTTCAGGTCTGCCTCAGTTTCAGCAAAGCAGGATTATGCCATCTGCACAACACAGGTTGTTGATGAGTCTACCTCCAACCCGATTGGGTGCCTGGAGTTTATCACGAGCAGCACTGTAAACAGTCCAAAGGTTCTGACAGCCATATGTTCAGTAAAGTGTATGAGCGAACGGCTCAGTGAGCTCATGCTTCACATCACCAGTGTGACTGGGCTTCATAGCAACTATCAGCATTCTGTGTCAATGTCAAAGACTCACGCAGTCAGCTTAACTCTGTCCTTCAACGGCTCTAATTTAGGTATCCAGACAGTCCTGCAACTCACTACATTAAATCAAAGGAGATGGAGTAAACGGTCCTCACCTCCCTTCTCAGAAACTATTCCCTGTGCTGACTAGTTTGCTTCCAAGGGCATGATCCCACAGCTAATTGAAACAAGTACTTAACCAGCCTGTCAGTCCTTACCTGTTGTATCAACGGGGATTGAGATGACCACCAAGTAATAGAGATCTAAATTAACAAAGACTTTTACAAGATTAATATGAAAAGTAAAACTGTTCCACTCTCCGTAGAAAGTGATAGACTGCCCTTCCTCTTTCGGCCGTCTTTCCGTGCCGCCTCAATGGTGCGCAGGAAAGTCCTGGCGAATGCTCTCAAGAGCATCAACAATGCCAAGAAGAGACGTAAGCGCCAGGTTCCCATCAGGCCGCGCTCCGAAGTCATCGTTCGGTTCCTGACCATGATGATGAAGCATGGCTACACTGGTGAATTTGAAATCATTGATGATCACAGAGCGGGGAAATTGTTGTCAGCCTCACAGGCAGGTTAAACAAGTCAGCCCCAGATTTGATGTGCAGCTCAAAGATCCAGAAAAGTGGCACAATAATCTGCTCCCACCCCGTCAGTTTGGTTTCATTGTACTGACAACCTCAGTCGGCATCATGGACCACGAAGAAGCAAGAAGAAAACACACAGGAGGAAAAATGCTGGGATTCTTTTTCGAGGGATGTAACACACAGTGCAAATAAAATGCCTCAGTGGGAAAAAAAAATAGAAAGCAATAGACTTCTCAGATGACTTGATTGTACCTGGCATTTACGTGTCTCATCCTCAAACCCACTGGAGGGGAGGCTGCGAGTTGCTTCTGACTCAAGGGCTTATAATGACAGCAGCATGAGGCTGTTACATCACTTCTCGGGCATCAGGATGGACGGAGAGTCAAGAAAATTGGCAAAGGTTACATACCTCCTGTTCTTTGAAGAAGATTCTGTAAAGCAGTCACAGCAACATTCATTTCTATCCCAGAACTAGAACTCGCCTGGCCATTACTTGCTGCAAGGGAGCGAGGAATACATTTTAATTCTGGACAATCGTATATCAAGTTTAATATCAAAGGGAAGATGACATTTTGGGACAAATGACAGTCTTTCACACTTAGGTCAATTTCTCTTTCATCCACCATCATTGAGTTGAATAAATGTAATACAATTTTAGCATAGCGACTTTGGGATATTATTGATAGGAATTTTGGGGAGGGTAGACTGAGAATGGGGGCGTGAGAAGGGAGCAGACACAAGCTGTGTGTCAGTGTATTCACACAACCTTTTCTCTTAAATGTCTATGTGTCGGTGCAGTTTTATTTTCTTACTAATGACTCTTCCCCCCCCCTTTCATTCTTTTTACTTTTTGGTGATCTCTTTGGTGTGTAGCCTTGACATTTCTTGTCCCTGTCCCCAAACAATTTTTCATACACATATGAAGAGTAATTTCTTACTATTTGTAGATATAGTAATTACATATCTGGACCCTTGTTTTTTTCTCACTGAAGAAAATAAACAAATTGATACTCCTCACCTCAGTCAGTGTAATTAAACAGTTGTCATAAATGAATCCATTTACATTTATAATGTAGCTGGCGTGCAATGGAGTGCCTAGCGAGATTACTTTGGTATTATTCTAAAGAACTTAACACAGCCTTTAGATGTCCTTATTCTTTTTAAATTTTGACCGCCTGACTTGATGTATCATTACTGAGTATTCTCTCTCTTAAAATTAGTGTGTGTGCAGAATTCATATGTGTTGTGTTTCACACTAGTCTTCTTTCACATTGTGTTTCATACAATCATTCTCGTGCATTGTGTTTTATAAAATTAATCACCATTGGGCCTTGTCCATCATTACCCTGTCTTTTCATTCGGATCCTTCCCATTTACTTCTCCCCCCTCCCCCCACCAAACTGTGCAACCCTGTGGTTTCACCCCTACCCATCCTCACCCCTCCAGTTTACCTTCCCCTGCTTGAGTCCCCATACATGTTCTACTAGTCATCCTTCTATTTTTACAATAACTAACCACTGTGTTTGACTGCTGGAGCTAAATGGAAGAACTGCCCAGTCTTCAAACATAGAGAGTTGAAGTTGACCTAAGAGCATCATTTTTATAGAACAAAGCTTACCCCATTCCCACCTTTCAGCCAAATTGACAGGTCTGTAAGGCAAATCCCACCAGCAAGGTGGTACCTACTCCTGGAATAGTCCGCCGTACAAGGTCAGAGCAGCGTTTGCCCAAGGTAACATCAGAAGGCAGGAAGGGAGAGGGGAGAGGATTAGTGGGAGTGAGGAGAATTCAAGGAGAGAGCGAGGACAGTGTGGTGACTTTGGGGCACGCTCACATTGCAAGGAGTGCATGAAGCAAATGTGGATGAATGGGTGACTAGAAAACCAAGGTGCTTTGTAAAACTGTCACTTAAATCACAATTTAAAAATCATAAAAAGCCTCATTCCCAATACTTTTTTGTAATTCTGATGTCTGTCTTCTCTCCTTAGAAAGACTGATCTCTTGAATGTATAAGGCTTCATTGCTGCTGTTGTTAGGGGCCGTTGAGATGCGTACAACTCATAGAGACGCTATGAACAGCCAGCCTGAACCCTGCCCTGTCCTGTGTCATCTTCAGCATCTCTGAGACACTCAGTCCCATTGCTGAAGTCACTGTGTCAGTCCATCTCATTGGGGATCTTCCTCTCCTTTGCCGACCCTCCATCTTTCCAAGTATGACACCCCTTTCAATGAATAGTGTCACCTAGCGACGTGTCCAAAATTTGAAAGACAGCTTTGTCATCCTTGCCTCCAAAGAGTGCTGTGGTTGCACCCTCACCAAGTCATATTTGTTTGTTACTTAGGCCGTCCATGTTCAGTACTCTTCTCCAGCACCACAGCTCAAAGGCGTCAGTTCTTCTGTCATCCTTATTCATTGTCCAGCTTTTGAATGTGTATCAGGTGATTGAGAAGACCATGGCCCGAATTAGGTGCACCTTAATCTTCAGACTGACATCATTGCTCTTCAGCATTCGGGAGAGGTCCCTGACAGTGGACTTGCATCTCCTGATTCCCTGACTGCTGGTACCCTGGGTGTTAATTCACCCAAGGAAGGTGAAATCATTGAACCAGCTTCAACCTTTTCTCCATCTTTCATGTCCTGACTGTTGTTCCTGTGGTGAGGACCTTTGTTTTCTTGATGTTGAGACGCAATGATTAAAAACAAAACAAAACTTCCTGGCCTCAAATTGATTCTTGCTCGCGGCAACCCTGTGTGTTACAGGGAACTTCTCCATGAGGGGTTTTTGGCTGCAATTTTTAAATGGGACAGATACTGGACTTTTCCTTTACAGCATTGCAAGGTGGGTTTGAACCACCAACCTGTAGATTAGTAGTAGACCCTGAGCTATTTGAGTTACCTAGATTCTGCTGTCATGGCCACCTGAATACCAACTTACTCACTGTCATTGAGTAAAAACCAGCTCATAGCTGATCCTCCAGGGAATTTTTAGTGGCTGTAAGTCAGTTGGCACAGGACAGAGCAGAGTTTAGGGCTGTTGTATATAGGGTTGCTATGAGTTGCAAGCGACTCGATGGCACATAACAACAACAGCAACAAGTTGCATGGGACGAGCTTGCCCATCTCTCTCACAGGGAGCATCTGGTGAATTCCAGCCACCAGAGAGATTCCATCTTGGGGTTAACATGCACCTTTGCACCCGTGGGGCCACCAGGAATTACAGAATAATACAAAGAGGGGAAGAATGACAGGGAAAGAATTATGTAAGTGTTAACAGAAACGTTTTCTCAATGATTCAAGACATTGAAGGAAGTGTACTACCTAAAGAAAATTACCCAGGATTGCAAGAAATTTGGATCTCAAGAAAAGAAATGAAGAGCAAGATTATTTTTGGGGGGAGATTCTTGCTTGGATTTTTTTATGAATAACATTTTGTGTAATGAAGAGAAAAGCTCCTACTTTGTGTTCTCCATGTTTGTAAGAAACAGTATTGCTGACTATGTTCCAGATGCAGTTTTGAGACTAGTGAATGGAATCAAAGTTTATGACTTGGGTGAAAAAAAAAAGGAATAAAGAGGGTAATTGATTTTTCTGATGTGCACAGATGAACGCTGTAATTTCCTGAGGGGTTGACTGACCTCAGCAGTTGGACTTTTTTCATGGGTAATTAAGGTGGCGGATTAGGCAGGAGGTATTGAGGAGGACATCTGGAAACACATTTGACCACATTTCAAGGAACAACGAGCATGTTCCTGCCTATCCCATTGGCATTACCCCAGAGAAAAGAGACCTTTTTTTTTCTTTTTCTGTTCACGAAGTAGACCACTTGGCATTGAAGTTGGTGTGTGTATTTGGAGCTGTGTGTTGCTAAGTGTTTCATTTTGAAATAATAGCAATGATTCTCATCCACTTAAAAATGAGGCTGAAAGAAACCGAGGAGTTACTATTCTTTATTCAATTACAGATATTTTATGATTAAGTTTTATTGGCATGACAAGAGTCCAGAATAAGACCTTCATAGTAAAGTGAACCCGGGGTGGGGGGGGGGGGGGAACACACAACTGTATAACAATGAAAGAACTTTTTTTTTCCCCAAAGAGAAAAGTGAACTGGGGGGAGTAGAGAAGAAAATGCGCAACAATGAATGAATGGAAATCCAAGTTCTCTATAAGTTTTCATTAAAATCTCAATTTTGAAAAAAAATTACAAATGTTTTAGAAAACGCTTCCAGAACATGTGGCAACATAGCTTTCTAACTCAGGAAGCACTTTACAGAGACCTCAGGCAACTTTAAAAGTAACTTCTGTATGAATACATTATAAACAATTTAAGTAACTCTCCCCAAATGTTGTTATGTCCCATTCAGTTGCTTGTGACTCATAGTGACCGTATGTACATCTCAACCCTGCTCTGTCCTGTACCAACCTTGTTGTCTCTGACATATCTACCCCCATAACCTGAGTCAATCCATTTCATTGAGGGTCTTCCCCTCTTGTGCTGCCCCTCCATCCTCCCAAACATGATGTCCCTCTCTAAGGATTGATTCCTCCTTGCAACATGCCCAGAGTGTGTCAGATAGAGCTTCAGAATCTTTACCTTCAAGGAGCAGCCTGGTTTCACCCTTTCCAGGACAAACCTAGCGATATTCAGTACTCCTAGTGATATTCAATACTCTTCTCCAGCACCACAGCTCAAAGGCATCTATTCTCCTTCTGTCATCCCTAGTCATTGTCCAGCTTTCTGATGCATAGCTAGTAATTGCAAAGACTGTGGCCTGAATCAGGCACATCTTAGTCTGCAGACTGACATCATTGCTCTTCAGTACTCTGGAGATGTCCCTGACAGTAGACTTTCCCAATGCAATTCATGTTTTGATTTCCTGGGTGCTGGTACCAAAAGTGTTGATTGTGGAGCCAAGGAAAACTAAAGCTGTTAACAATCTCAGTATCTTCACCAACTAACATGATGCTGCCAATCAGCCCAGTGGTGAGAATCTTTGTTTTCTTGCTGTTGAGCGTCAATCCATATTTAAGGCTGCTGTCCTTGACCTTCTGCTGCAAGCGCTTAATGCATGTTGGTCATGAGTGTTCCTCCAATCCTGATGCCACATTCCTTCTCTTAGAGCCCAGCCCCCTGGATGATCGATTCTGCATACAGAATGAAATGTATGAAGATGGGACACATCCCTGGTGCACACTCTTCCCAAATTTGAATCATGCAGTGTTTCCTTGCTCTGTTCTGACAACTACCTTCTGGTCCAAGTATAGGTTTTGCGTTAGCGCAATCAAATCCAAAAAAGCATAGCCATTAAAGTCAAGAAAGAATAAAAGGAACCACCTTATAAATAGAAAATAAATTGATGAAACTTGTGGTACCTGTTAGGAAAAGACAGTGATTCCCTGGGAAAGTCTGGACCAGACAGACCGCTTTTCTTGGTTAGCAGAAAGTCTTTGAGTTTTCCTTCTCTGATGCGTTTCTGTCTTGCACTAGTGTTGGTTTCCGCAGGTTGACCAGGAAGCCAAGAACTAGGCATCATTCTAAGGTGGTACTTGGTGTCCCTGCATGGGCTGTGGCTCCTGGCAGCCCTACACCCAATAGAACAAAATGCCACACATGGTTCTGCCTTCCTCATAATCTTTGTTATGTTTGAGCCTGTTGTTGCAGCCTTGTAGAAGGGTTTTCCTCTTGGTCATGAGCTCTCAACTTTATGAAGCATGATGTCCTTCTCTAGCGACCTCTAGCGACTGGCCTCTCCTGAAAACATGTCCAAAGTGTGCGAAACAGGTGCCGTCAAAGTTTATAAGGAGCATTATGGTTATTCTTCTTCCAAGAAAGGCTTACTTGTTATTCAGTCAATCTATAGAATGCTCAATGTTCTTTACCAATGCCATAATGCAATGACACCAATTCTTCTTCAGTTTTCTTATCATTGTCCTACTTTTTCACAAACATATGTTGTTATTGGTAAGTGCTATCGAATCAAGTATGACTCATAGCGACCCTATGAACAGAAGGTCTGAACCCCGTCCTCTCCTGTGCCATCTTCACACTTCCTGACACACTAGAGCCCATTGCAGCAGTCACTGCGTCAGTCCACCTGGCTTTGGGTCTTCCTTTTCTTTGCTGAACCTTCACCTTTTCAAGCATCATGTCCCTCTTAAAGGAATAGCCCCTCCTAGCAACATGCCCAAAGTATGTGAGGTGGATCCTTATGATCCTTGCCTCTAAAGAGCACTCTAGCTGCACCTTCTTCAAGACATTTGTTTAGGGCGCTCTGGTGGTCGAGTGGCAAGAAGCTGTGCAGCAATCCCAAAGGCTCATAGTTCGAATCCACCAGATGCTCCACTGGAGAAGGAGGGACAATCTCCTCCTGTGCCAGTTGGATCTGATTCGAGGGTACAAAAGGAAATAAAGAATAAAGAATAACTATTTGTTTGTTCTTTTAAAAGAAGTCCATGGGATGTTCAGTCCTCATCTCTAACACCACAGCTCAAAGGCGTCAATTCTTCTGTCATCCTTATTCATTATCCAGCCTTCAGATGCCTAGCAAGTGATTGGAAAGACCATGGCTTTAGTAAGATACACCTTAGTCCTCGAAGTGACATCATTACTCTTTAATAAGTTGGAGAGGTCCCTGACTGCAGACTTTCCCAGTGCATTGAGTCTCCGTATTTCTTGACTGCTGCAACCAAGGGTGTTAATTGTGGATCTAAGCAAGAGGAAGCCTTTGACAGTTTCAATCTCTTCTCCATCCATCATGATGCTGCCTATCAGTCCAGTGGTAAGAATCTTTGTTTTCTTGACATTGAGATCCAATCCATACCAAAAATCCACATTCCTTGATCTTCTGCAACAAGTGCTTCGAGTCCTCCTCACTTCAGCAAGCAAAGTTGTGTCATCTGCATAACCCAGGTTATTAATGAGTTTGCCTCCAATCCTGGTGCCACATTCCTCTTCAGAGTCCAGCTTCTCAAATGATTTGCTCAGTATACAGACTGAATAGGTGTGGAGAGAGAATACAACCCTGACACATCCTATTCTCAATTTTAAACCACACAGTGTTTGCCGGCTCTGTTCGCACAGCAGCCTCCTGATCCAGGTCTAAGTTTTGCATGAGCAGAGTTAAGTGCTCTGACACTACCATTCTTCTTAGTGTCAGCCACAAGTTCTGAGGGCAGCTTCTTCCTTCAGTTTTGGCAGTTCATGATGATATGCTATTTTCCTTCCTGAAATAATTGATAGTGCAGTTGACACAGAGTGCCAGCTTTTGGACCGAGTGCCTGTGTGTTCCTTTCACTTTCTTTTGTACATTTCTTGTGCCTTCTTTTGATGCTGCCTGTGCCATTCAATGCATTTGGACAACAGAATCCTTTAATA
>NW_006399761.1:24424143-24425966 GCF_000299155.1 Elephantulus edwardii | reverse complement strand
TGTGCCTCAGTTCTCATTTTTGAGAGTGTCTCTAAATTCTGGTGAGATATTCTCAAAGTTATCGTTGTCTCTTATAGACATGTTTTAGTTTCTTCAGCTTCAATTTGAAGTTTACTCACCACTGGAACACTAGGCAACATCATGAGAAATGGAAAAAAGATTGAAAACTGTTGATGACTTTATCTTACTTAGATCCACAGTCAGTACACTTGGTACCAGCAGTCAGGAGATCAGGAGACATATTGCACTGGCAAAGTATGCAGTCAGGGAGGAGCAATGATGTTAGTTTGAGGACTAAGGTGCACCTGATTCAGGCCATGATCTTTTCAATCACTTGCTATGCTGCTGAAGGCGGGACAATGAATAAGGATGACAGAAGAAGAATTGATGCCTTTGAGCTGTGGTGTTGGAGAAGAGCACTGAATATCTGATGGATTGCCAAAAGAACAAATATATATCTTGGAGAAGATGCAGCCAGAGTCCTTGCTCCTTGGAGGCAAAGATGATAAAGCTTCTTCTCACATACTTGGGGCTTGTTGCTAGGAGAGGTTATTCCTTGGAGAGGGACCTCATGCTTAGGAAGGTAGAGGGACGGCAAAAGAGAGGAAGACCCCCCCAATCAGGTAGATTGACAGCAGTGGGCTGAAATGTATCAGAAATTATGAGGATGATACAGGATAGGACAGAGTCCAGATCTCTTGTTCATAGGCTCACTGTGAGTCATACTCGAGTTGACAGCACCTAACAACAGCAACAGCATGAGCAACAGTGATATGATCAGCAGTTGGCCTCTGGCCTTGTTCTGACAGAGGATAATGAGCATCTCCACAGGCTTTTCCACGGATGTAGTCGAATGACGTGCTGTGTAGTCTGTCCTTCAAGTTCCACATGTGCAGTCTCTGAAAAAGAGAGCTTGCAGGGAATATGCTGTTACATGTGTCCACGTTCTAGTGTATGATCTCCACAGTCTTTTCTGTCCCCTAGCTTGATCGTTCCAAGTGTCAATCCTTATTCCCCGGTCCCCTCCCCCAACATCTGCATTCTAATCAGTAGCACTATATTTTGGGTTATTTTTAAAAAATAAGATTTTTATCTTATACTTGGTTTACTTCCAAAGTTCATAGACATTGTTTTCACACTGTATCTTTCCCATTTCCTTTACCCACCCTTCCTCTATGCGTCCAGTTGTGTGACCCTATGATCACCCCCCTACCCATGCTCACCCCTCAGCTTCTTCTGTCCCCTCTCATTGGATCCTCATACATGTGTTACTAGTTATCTTTCTTTTTCTACAATAATGGTCTTTTACAGTATTTATCCTTATGGGACTGGGTTACTTCACTTAGCATAATGCTTTGCAGTGACTCCCAAGTTAGGTAGTGATTTTAAAAATCATTGCTCCTGTGGGCTACATAGTATTCCATCGTGTGAATGTACCATAGTTTCTCAATTCATTCGATTGTGGTTGGACATCTGGGCTGTTTCCATATTCTTGCAATGGTGAATAACGCTGCTATGAACATTGGTGTACAAGTCTCTGTGCCTCGGTTCTCATTTTCTCAGGGTATATAGTCCAAGTGGTGGAATAGCTGGGACATATGGAATCTCTATGTTCAGCTTTTAGAGGAAACACCAGACTATTTTCACAGATTAAATTGCTGTTTCCCCCAGCAATTCCACTACTGGGAATATACCCTAAAGAGACCATAAATGACATCCAAGCAGATACATGTATACCCATGTTTATCGCGGCTTTGTTTACAATAGCAAGGAGTTGGAAACAACCTAAATGCCCATCAACAAACGAATGGGTAGAGAAGCTG
>NW_006399761.1:24418933-24423658 GCF_000299155.1 Elephantulus edwardii | reverse complement strand
AAAAAAAATAAAATAAAACAAACATGGAAAAAAAATTGCTGTTTCCCATGTACAGTGTCTGAAAGAGTCTTGCAGTGAACATGTCACTGCTTGTCCAGCTCCTGCTGTGTGATCTCTACAGCCTTCTCGTCACCTAGCTGGATTTTTCCAAGTCCACTATCAATCCTTATTCTCCAGCCCCCCTCAGCCTTTGTGTTCTAATCAGCAGTGCAGGTTTGATCATGATCTAACTTGGAGTTAGAAGACCAGAAAGGTAGAATGCACTCTGCCTTTCTGACTGTAGAACTTTGTAGAAATCTTTTATGTCTTTATCTTTACCATTAATGGTTGGCACATAAATGTCAATAGTAGCCCCATAAGGAAGTAGTTATACAAGAAAGTAGTGATCTATTTAAAAAAAAAACAACCAACCAAACTCATTGTTACCATGTTGGAACAGACTCAGGGCTGACCCTTCAGCAGGTTTTCAGAGTCTGTACATTGCCCCGGGGGAGACTTCTCACCTTTTCCCCTTGGAGGGTACCCCGTAGGTGGGTTAGTAAGATCTGATCACTGACAGTGTTGTGCTTTGGAGTAGAACACAAAGTGTTCTTGATGATTAACCACATCATCTGTTTATCACCCCGCCTAGACATTGATCTTTAGGCAATCCGGTTCATTTCTGAGGACCTCTGATTTTCCTAGATCCATACTTCATACATTCCACATTCTGACTATTAATGTATATTTGCTGGTTTTTTTCTCCCACCTCATTTCTGGTTATTGAGGGGCTATAGATTCTGAATACCTGTCTTTTTGTAAAATACACATTTTTAAGAATATTTTCTTAGTCTGTGGCTTGTTTTTGTATGGCATCTAATACAAGTATTCTTTGTTATTTTGCCTTTTTTAAAAGTGAACTTAACAGATAGTGCACATTTTTCTTTAATAAATTGAAGATTTGCGGCAACCTTGAGTTCCTCTGTATTGTTTTTCCAAATAGCATATGTCTACGTCATGTTGTCTGTGTCACATTCCATAATTCTCATAGTACTTGAAACTTTTTAAAAATACTCTTGCACACTTACTAAGCCAGAGTTTGGTAAACATAACTTTTATGTACACTGAGAAACCAAAAATTTCTTGTGACTTGCTTTATCGTCATCGTTTGGAACCAAACTTGAACTGTCTGAGTGATACTTATAGTGACTTGATGAACAGACTTCTTTATTTTGATCAAGTCTTGTTTTATCAGTTTGGGGTGGTTTTTGTTTTGTTGTATTGCTTTTGGTCACCTTAGCTATCTTTTCCTTGCTCTTTAGAAAGATACCCTTATTTATCAATAGGGATGACAGAAGAAGAAACGATGCCTTTGAGGTGTGTTGGAGAAGAGTACTGAATTGTCCCATCAACTGCCGGAAGGACAAACAGATATGTCTTGCAGAAAGTACAACCAGCGTGCTTCTTAGAGGCCAGGATGATGAAGCGTGATCTCACATCCTTTGACCATGTGGTTATGAGGGGCTAGTGCTTGGAAAAAACACACACTTGAAAAGAATCAGTGAAAGACTGGGAGAACCTCAGTGAGATGGATTGACTCAGTGACTGTAGCAATATACTTAAGTATATTAAAGGTGTTGAGGATGCCATGGAACAGGGCAGGGTTCAGCTCTGCTGCTCACAGGATTGCTGCGAGTCATTGTTGACTCAGTGGCACTTAACAATGAAGGTAGTCTGTATTTTATTTTGGAAGCTTTTTATAATTGAAATCATGAAACCATCTCAAGTTAGTTTTTTGCATATGGTGGAAATAGGAGGCAACTTTATTCCACATGGGCTTCAGTTAACCTGGCACCATCCCCAGACGAGATTTACTCTATTGGTGTGCTTTGGTGCTGTTCTCAAATAATGACTGTCTAATTGTAGATCTATTTCTGGGCTCACTCTCTCTTCTGTTGATCTGTTTATCAATCCTTATGCCCATACCACACTTTTCTATGAAAACTTAAAATCAGGCAGTATAATCCTCCAACTTTTTTCTACTTTTAAAAAGTTACTTTGGCCGTTCTAAACCTGTTGCATTTTAAAATAAATTTTTTTCAGTCAGTCTGCACATTTAAAAAGGCTTCTGGGATATGACTGAGATCTTACTGAATTTACAGATCAGTTTGAGAATGGATCTCTTGGTGACCTAGTGGGCAGGAGCTATCCCACCAACCCAAAGCACACTGGTCAAATCCACCAGCTGCTTTTCAGGAGGAAGATGGGCAGTCTCCTCCCCTGGGATTTACTGCCTCTGAGAACCTGCTGGGTTGGCTCCAGCTCAACGCCAAACAACAGTCTCTGAAGATGGTATGTTGTTAGGTGCTGCGAGTCACCTACAACTCATAGTGCCCCTAGTGGCACTGACCCTTGACCTGCCCTGCACTGTCCGAATGGTCCTCCCTGTGCTCAATCCCATTGTCATGGTCACTGTCTGTCCATCTTCTTGAGGGTCGTCCTCTCTTTCTCTGATCTTCTGCCTCTCTTAGCATAATGTCTTTTGACCAAAGCCTGGCCTCTCCTGACAACGGGCCCAAAGTATGCAAGACGAAGTTTCTCTTATCTTTGTCTCTATATCTGTTTAAGTTTTAAATGTCACTGAGCAGTTTTCAATGTAAAGTTTTGAAATATTTGTATTAATTTATTCTAAGTCTTTATTAATACTCATAAGTGGAAATGTTTCCTTCACTTCCCATTCATTTGCTTCTAATGAATAGAAACACAACTGATCTTTTATATTTTTATTCTTTCACCTACTTAATATTTTTGTTGTTGTTGTTGTTGTGTACCTTTGGGTTGGAACTGGCCCATAGCTGACCCTCCAGCAGGTTTTCAGAGGTAGTTAATTGCACAGGAGGAGATTGTCCATCCTTCTTCCCTGAAGCAGCTGGTGGATTCGAACTGCATGCCTTTGGGATCACAGCTCAGTTTCTTATCACTTGGTCACCAGAGCTCCCTCTTAATTCATTTAGTAAGTTTTAAAAGTTTTGCATTTGCTTTGAATTTTTTGCATAAAGCATTATTGTCAGTTTTAGTTCTCTCATTTTTTATATTTATGCTGCTTTAGTCTTTCTTTTTGTACTGCTACAGTCTCTCATACAGAGTTGAATAAAAAATGTAAGAGTGGCTATTTTTGTCTTATTTCCAATCTTGGAGGAAAATATATTAAATAACCACTAAATGTCATGTTGGCTGTACATTTTTTTTTAGTGGATATTCATCAGTGGCTTGAGAAGACACACTGTTTCTAAGAGTTTTAATCATGAGCAGAAACTGAATTTTGTGAAATCCTCCCCCCCCCATCATACTTGCAGTTAAGATATTCTGGTGAAGAGTCTCCTTAATTTTAATTGTATCCAAAAATAACTTTATTTCATTTTTTCCTTTTTATTCTTGATACAGCGTTTGGCAAGTGTGAAGTGGACTTTAGTGCTGGTAATTTTTCTTTCAAGCCTTCAAATATGTTCTTTTACTGCCTTCTGGCCTCTTCTTTTCAGTGAGCATTCCATTGTCATTTATATTCCATCTTTGTAGGTAATGTATCATCCGTTCTTTCTTTGCTTTCAGATTTCATCTTTATTTTTACTTTCAGCACTTTGATTAGGATTTCCCTAGATAGGAGTTTATTTGTATTTGCCTAACTTGCATATCCTGGTTCTTCTTTAAAACAAGCTCTAGCCAGTTTTTTTGGGAGGGAGATAATCTGACTTCTTTTCACTAGCCTCTCCTGGCATGCTGCTAATGCTGTTGGCATCCCCTGGATCTGTGACAGCCAGCATGCACACTCCAGTACCTTCCACTGCAGTGCCCAGGTCAGTGTTAGGCCACCGCTGTGATAGACACCAGTTTGGGCCAACATGGCATGGTACTCTGTTTGAGATTTCCTCAACACTGGGCAGTTGTGAGCAAAGATGGCCAACTTGGCTTTTCCCTGCCTCATCATCTTCAGAATCTGCTTGTACACAGCACCTATTTTCCAGTTTTCAGAATAGCCTTGAGTCAATTCACTACAGATACTTTTTCATCTTTTTTACAGCTACTCTCTTCTTGCCTTAGGTCCTAGATAGCCAACAGCCACTGACACAGTGGCCAGAGAGGGAGAAAGTCTTCATGGTTCTTCTTGAATTGGAACATTTATATTTTGCTAAACTTTTCCATTTCCTAAAAAAAAAAAAATGTTTGTACCTTATTTACCCTGAGAAAGAGAAACAATCTCCTCCTGTACTATTGATAGCCTCTGGAAATCTACTGGAGTCAGCTATGGGTTGGTTCCTACTTGATGGCAATGCAGTTGAGGTTTTGTTCTTTTTTAACAATCCAATTATGAGATGGATTGATTCGGTGAGTGGGGTAATAGGAATGGGTGTGTCAGAGGCAGTGCGGTTGGCGCAGGATAGAGCAGGGTTTAGGGGTGTCGTGCATAAGGTCGCTGAGTCTCAAACAACTCGACGGCACATAACAACAACAACAATAACAAATTACGCATAAAGAAACTCTTAATATTGTTCCAAATGTCCCTTGGTCTCTCATCTTAAAAAGACAAACAGGACACACCCATGTTTATCGCAGCTTTGTTTACAATAGCAAAGAGTTGGAAACAACCTATGTGCCCATCAACAAATGAATGGATAGAGAAGCTGTGGTATATTCACACAATGGAATACTACGCTGCATTGAAAAACAAGGAACTCATGCAATATTATT
>NW_006399761.1:24416357-24418138 GCF_000299155.1 Elephantulus edwardii | reverse complement strand
TCCATGGTGTGTTCAAGACTCTTCTCCAGCACCACAACTCGAATTCTTCTTCATTTAGAAAATATTTTATGCCAAACATTTTCTTTTTAGTTCTATTTTTTTTTTTCATCTGTTAGGCTCCTTCATAGAGTTTCTGTTTCTCTGCTATTAGTGCATTCATTTTAAATATCTTTCTTACTCTCTGTACCAACCCATAGCCGACTTTCTAGCAGATTTTCAGAGGCAGTAAATGGCGTGGGAGGAGATTACCCATCTTTTTCTCGTTGAGCACTTGGTGGATTTGAACTGCATACCTCTGTGTGGGCAGCAGCTTTCCTTATCACTAAGTGACCAGAGCTCCATAGTGGATATTATATATATTTATGATTAGCGCTATTATCCAGACTCAAATTACTTGATTCTCATCAAAGGTCAGCAGATGGAATATTGTGATTTATTATTAGATGATTTTGATCTACAAAACCCCATGGATTTGTCACATTTGTTAATGTCTTCAAATATTGGCCTGTATTATAATAATAATACATCTGTTACTTGTACTATGGTGTCATCATTGTCTAGTAGCAAAGTAAGGCATCACCCACCAGCTCTGTTAATTTCTTGAGATGTAGAACAACAAACAGCAAAGATGCACCTGTTCACCCAGCTGTTGTTGAGTAAGGATGAAGCAATTAAGCACATCACACCTGAACCATCCTTGGATAGTAAAGGGACTTTAATTGAGATTTGCATTTGGAATTGTTTTTCAAAGAGCAGGCATGCATTTATACAAAAATCATCCTGAAATCTTATGTCTAAAGGCATGTGTTTATAAGGGAAAATATCTAGAAACTGAAGTGTTTTAGAACCTGGCAAATCTCACATTTCTTTTCTTTCTCTTTCCTCCTCCTCCTCCTCTTCACCCCCCCCCTCATTTTGCTTTTTGCTTTCATTTTGCTGAGTTGTTTTCTTTCCCAGTCTCACCCTCAAATTCTGTGGACTCACAGAATGTTGCACATATCAAGACTAGGTGTTTCTGATGTTATTAAAAACAGTTCCAAAGAATGAAGAGAAACAAGAGATTAGGATTAGAAGTCCCAAGAATTGTTTTCATTCTCATAAAAAAAAAAACCAACCCCAAAAAACAAACATTTTACTGTGTTTTCAGTGAAAATTCACACAGAAATTTAATCTCCTGTGTGGAGACTTTTCTGCAAGTCGTTCCGTGACATTTTTCTGTTTGCATTTTTCGAGTTGCATTTGCTGCATGCCAGCGTTCTCATGAACTGTGTTCCCATTGTTTCTCTTCTGTTACCCTGGTTGACCTGCTCTACTTGCCTTCCCATCTTTACTCTAAAGAAACTGTTGACCTCTTGGTCTCATATGATGTGGCTTTTTTGATGTGGACACATTTTGATACAGCCCATACTCATAGATAATATCTTATTTTAGGTTCCAGTCTTCTATTTCACTAAAAGGTGACCTTGGGGCAATTTTGGTTCAAGATTGAAAAATTGTCTCAGGGCCATTAGTCTAAGTGAGTCCTCCAGTCTGAATTGATCAAATAAGTGTATTTAAAAATTTGAGTTCTGTCCCACTTCCCCACCCTGTTCTTCCTGGCCCTGATTAGAATGGTCTGTAGCAGAATATAACTATAGAGGGCTGGTGAAGCAGGAAATAAGTGGGTAAAGACGCGTGTGAGAAAGGCAGGGACAACACTGACACTAAAGTTAACTCCGCAATAAGGGTTATACCTTTAACTTGCTGGTCTGTCTGATACTTCTCTAAATCTGAACATTCAC
>NW_006399761.1:24394312-24414844 GCF_000299155.1 Elephantulus edwardii | reverse complement strand
TGCTTGGGAGGGTGGAGGGACGGTACAGGAGAGGAAGGCCCTCTATGAGGTGGATTGATTCAGTGACTGGGATAATTGGGATGGGAGTGTCAGAGACGGTGCAATTGGCACAGGACAGAGCGGAGTTTAGGGCTGTTGTACAGAGGGTCGCTATGAGTCACAGGCGACTCGACGGCACATAACAACAACAACATTTAAAAGTTGGGCCAAGGGGTTATATTTTAATTCCTTGTTATTATGTTTTGGAGGAACATTCTTTTAAATCATAAAGCACTTTTCCCCACCTGCTGTGCTGAGGTAAATGGGTTTGCTGTGACACTGAACATTGTGCCATTGGGGTCTCAAATACCATAATGAACAGCTCTACCATAGGTGTGAAAAACAACATAATGGCTACCCATGATGGGCAGTGTTTGGTGGAGCTTCCAGATTGATTCAAGTTTGGAAGCAGGAGTGACATCTACTTCCTAAACCACATGCCTCTGGAAACTCTGTGAACTTGGAGAAGCAATGATAGTTATAGAAAAGCTTTATTTAGGTCTTTTGTTCATTAGGTCACTATGAGTCATGCTGTACTCAACGGCAATCGTCAACAAAAACAATAACAATATATATATAGAGACACACCATGGTCTTTGCAATCACTTGCTATGCATCAGAAAGCTGGACAATGACCAGGGATGATAGAAGGATAAATTGATGCCTTTGAACTGTGGTGCTGGAGAAGAGTATACAATATACCATAGACTGCTAGGAGGACAGATTTGTCCTGGAGATGGTGAAACCAGGCTGCTCCTTGGAGGCAAGGATTCTGAAACATCATCTTGACATAATTTGGATATGTTGCAAGGAGGGACCAGTTCTTGGAGAGGGATGTCATTCTTGGGAGGATGGAAGGACAGTGCAAGAGAGGAAGACCCTCTATTAAGTGGATTGATTCAGTGACTGGGGTAATGGGAGTAGGTGTGTCAGAAACAATACTATCGGCACAGGATAGAGCAGGGTTTAGAGCTGTTGTACACACAGAGTTGCTGTGAGTTGCAGGCAACTTGACAGCACATAACAACAACAACAACAACAACAACAACTATTATCTATCGTCTATCTATCTATCTATCTATCTATCTATCAACTCTGTATAAATTTAGAAATAACAATAGTTATAGAACAGGGTCCCAGTCTTTTATTCATAGGGTCGCTATGAATCGTGCTTGACTCGATGGCATTTAACAACAATAATGTAAAACTACATACATGCTCGTGACGCTTAAAGACCTCAGACTCTGCTTACATCACTAAGGTGCGGAGAGTGGACTTTGTGCTGCCCATTAACTGAGTTTTCTCAGGAGGCCAGTGACCAGGCAACTATTCTTACAAGGTGTTTGGTTCTATTCAAGAAGTGTCTACAAATAGCCACGCACACACTCATATCTGTACGTACATGTGCATCCCTAAGTATTTTCTATTCAGCATAAAATACTAAGTGTGAGATCGTCCCTGCTGAAGAACTGTGATAGATCATAAAATGAAACTGGGCACCACTGAGGCCCATCTTGGAGTAGAGAAAGGAGACATTAACAGCAACTTCTGGTTGCTACAGAGTTTAAACTGATCTTCATTCAAACGTTGTGTCTCCATTTGCGTCAAAGGCTGTGCTAATTAAAGAATAGCATTAAAAAGACTTCGTGGGCTTCTTTCTCTTAAGAAATATGGAGGGATTGAGGTGGGGTTTTTTCCTCCCTGATTGCAAGCTAACAAGTTCGTCTGATGCAGTTCTGTAAACACTGGCAGAAAACACAAGCCTCCTTGGTCGAAGGCAGCATGACTTCATTGCTTGTCGCAGTAGCAATAGCTCTGGTGTCGCCATTTGAACCACTGACCCTGGCGCACTTCTCCCAGATGAATGGAAAGTGGCCCTGATGGGATTTGAACCTGCAGTGAAGTGCATTCCAAGAGAGAAACCCTGAGTAGAGGTAGACTGGACCACATGTCATTGTGCTCTGGACATTGCAAACCCACTGACCTTCTGGACATTGCAAACCCACTGCCCTCTATTCTGAAGGGAGACCTTGTCTCTGTCTTACAAGATCATCCGTATTTTAACAGCCTTCTTTTAAGAAAATGATTTTTTATTTTCATGAAAGTTTTCAAAAAAGATTAGATTTTTATCATTCATTCATGCATGCATGCATATATTCCTCTCTGCCCCTTCCCCACAGCGCTCTGTGATGCTTGTCCTGTTCCCAGGTTGCTAAACCAAATCCAAGGCAACCAAAATATGACTTTGAGTCTATCCCACCTGAATTTCAGAACCATCTCAGGAACAGATTTGAGGCTTTGAACACTAATGAACGAAGGCCAGATGAGTTGTGGGAGGATATCAAGGGTATCATCCAGGAAGAGTGCAAATGGTCATTGCAAAGACAGAAGAGGAAGAAAAGACCAAAATGGATGTCAGAAGAGACTCTGAAAATTGCACTGGAGTGCAGAGAAGCCAAAGCACAGGGAAGAATTCAAGATACTAAAGAGTTGAATAGAAGATTTCAAAAGGCAGCACGGGATGACAAAGCAAAATATTACAATGAAATGTGCGAGGAGTTGGAGTCAGAAAATCAAAAGGGCCGAACTCGCTCAGCATATCTTAAGCTCAAGGAACTGAAGAGCAAATTCAAACCTCGAGTTGCGATAATCAAGGATGCTTTCAGCAGAATGTTAAATGATCCCGGAAGTATTAAAAGAAGATGGAAGGAATATACTGAGTCACTCTATCGAAAGGAATTGGAAGACACAGAAGAATTTCATGAAACAACATATGAGCAAGAGCCTATGGTGATGAAAGAAGAAGTTCAGGCTGCTTTGAAGGACATGGCAAAAAATAAGGCTCCAGGAATCGATGGTATACCAATTGACATATTTCATTTAACAGATGCTGCCCTGGACGTGCTCACCAAGTTGTGCCAAGAAATCTGGAGAACGACCACTTGGCTAACTGACTGGAAGAGATCGATATTTCTTCCTATCCCAAAGAATGGTGACCCAACAGAATGTGGAAACTACAGAACAATTTCACTGATTTCACATGCAAGCAAGATTTTACTGAAGATTATCCAAAAACAACTGGAACAGCACATCAACAGAGAACTATCAGAAGTCCAGGCTGGTTTCAGAAGGGGTCGTGGTACTAGAGATATTGTAGCTGATGTTAGATGTATCTTGGCTGAAAGCAGGGAATACCAGAGGAATGTCTATCTGTGTTTCATTGACTATGCAAAGGCATTTGACTGTGTAGATCATAACAAACTGTGGCTGACTCTGAGAAGAATGGGAATCCCAGAACACTTGATCGTTCTAATGCGAAACTTATACTTGGACCAGGAGGCAGTCGTCAGAACAGAGCAAGGGAACACTGCATGGTTCAAAATTGGAAAGGGCGTACGCCAGGGATGCGTCCTATCTCCATACCTTTTCAACCTATATGCAGACCAGATTATCCGGGAGGCTGGGCTCTATGAGGAGAAATGTGGGGTCAAGATTGGTGGACGATTTATCAACAATCTGCGTTATGCGGATGACACAACCCTGCTTGCTGAAACTGAGGAGGACCTGAAGCGCCTGCTGCAGAGCGTCAAGGACTGCAGCCTCCAATATGGATTGAGGCTCAATGTCAAGAAGACAAAGATTCTCACCACTGGACCAATTGGCAGCATCAGGATGGATGGTGAAGAGATTGAGATTGTACACAGCTTTAGTTTGCTTGGCTCCATAGTCAACAGTCTTGACACCAGCAGCCAGGAAATTAAAAGGCGCATTGCCATGGGAAAGTGCTGAAAAGCAATGGTTTCTCTCTGGAGACTAAGGTGCGTCTGATACAGGCCATGGTTTTTGCAATCACTTGTTATGCATCAGAGAGTTGGACAATGACCAAGGAGGATAGAAGAATTGATGCCTTTGAGCTGTGGTGCTGGAGAAGAGTATTAAGAATACCATGGACTGCTAGGAAAACAAACAGATTTGTCCTGGAGAGGGTTAAACCGGGTGGCTCCTTGGAGGCAAGGATTCTGAGGCTCCGTCTAACTTACTTTGGACATGTTGTGAGGAGAGACCGGTCCTTAGAGAGGGACATCATGCTTGGGAGGGTTGAGGGACGGCACAGGAGAGGAAGGCCCTCTATTAGGTGGATTGATTCAGTGACTGGGATAATTGGGATGGGAGTGTCAGAGACAGTGCGATTGGCACAGGACAGAGCGGAGTTTAGGGCTGTTGTACATAGGGTTGCTATGAGTCGCAGGCGACTCGACGGCACATAACAACAACAACAGTGGATTTGAATTGGTAACCTTTTGGTCTCAGCATGACACATAACACACGATGCCGCCAGAGCGTCTGTATATATCTTCATTTTTTTTTAAAGTCCATTCACGTGTTTTTACATTCTCTTTAAAATCTCTATGGAGTAGTATTCCCATGTCACAGAAGTAAAATTGAAATAGAAGTTAGCAGTGTATGTATTCTGATTGCTGGTCTTTACTAGACCTAGTAAGCAAGGGGGCTCTGGTGACATAGTCCATAGGAAGTGGTGCTGCTCAGCCAAGGTTGGCACTTCTGCTAATTGTAATCAACTCATGGTTTCTCGGGAGAAAGGAGGACAGTCTCCTCTCGTGATGTTTCCAGCCTCTGAAAACCTTCTGCAGGGGCAGCTATGACCTGGGTCTGACTCAATGGCAATTTCCTGAGTCTTTTTTCCATTTCAGTAATAAAAGTCTCCACAGTCTCTCTTTGCAGATTTATCACTTATTTCATCTCTTTGAAAGTTGATGCACAAGTATCCCCTCTCCTTTTAATAATGAGGTCTTTAAAGCGTCTTTGATTTTGTTTACACTTAGCTACTGTGTAGCAGATGCTCAAGAAAGAATTGTAAATGAGTGGTTGAGTCAGATCACTTTTTTACAGAGCATAAGGCTATCTGCTTTAAAACATTGCAGCTAGGTTAATTACTGTGCTTTGAGACAATGTATTGGACCTGCATCCTTATTAGAATTTTCTATCCACAAATGTATAATTAAATAAATTTTGTATGAACTGTGCCATCAGTGTGGGATTTTTTTTAATATTTTTCTTTGAAATTAGGGAGTACTGGTAGCATAATCCTAGGGAGTTGGATTACTAACTCAGTGGCCCTCCCTCTCTGTCTCCATGGGAGAAAGATGGGCCTTCTCCTCCTGTGCAGTTTACAGCCTTGGGGCCCCAATGGAAGGGCAGCGGTGAGTTATCCCAACTCGGCGACCGTGAGTGCGGTGAAGGAATGATTGATTTCTCAGTTAATTTGACTGATGTTAGGCAGTGACACTGGCATTGTTGTTATGTGCCATCTAGTTGCCCATGCCTCAGAGTGACCGTATATACAATAGCTCTGAACCTTGCCCTATCTTGAGCTATTTTCAGGCTTAATTTGCTCGACTTAGAGTATTTACCCTCATTTCCTTTGGAAGATAAAGTAGAAGAAAGGGTGACTAGGTTGTTGAATTATTTATCATAATCATAATTACTTCTAGAAATGGGCAATAGAACCTCCCCCACCTCCCCCGTCCTTCAACTGTGCTTTAAGTCTTAGGATGGTCTTGGTTGGGAGTTTCAATACCAGGACGAGGTAGAGACAGGAAGAGAGGGTGATCCGCGTGCAGGTGATATGAATATGCCTGAGCTCTCGGGGGATAATGAGGAAAAATGTTGACTACACCGGCTTCGCTCTCTTAATCAAGGATGCAAATGAGGACCGAATATGTACAAGTCTGGTGGGTTATTTGTTCTTGCTAACATTTTTTATTCAAATGTCGGTATTCAGATGTGGAGGAAGGTGTGTGGAGCCAGGTCCTCATGAGTATTTAAAATTAGACTCCAAAAGATAAGATCAGAATAAATCTATCTGTGATTTATGCCAACCTACTAAAGACATTTTAAAATCAATGTGTCACTTGATAGTCAATAATCTTCTGAGGTGTAGGTATCATTATCCCCAATATACATGGAAATTTGCTGTGAAGTCATGGATGAGAAAACTATTGATTCTTAATCTCAGATTAGATTTATAGGATGCTGAGTTCAGTCTCAGACCTCAGTTAATGAGGAAACGTCTTTTTCACAGGATAGCCATCAAATCAAAGTTCTCAAGTATTTAGTCTGAGTCCATGAGGAAAGGGCAAATATTTAGACCATTGAAATAAAATAGAAGGTCCAGAAAAAATAGATCCATACATATATGATCAATTGATGATCGATTAAGGTGCAAAGGTGATTCCGTGGGGATAGGGTCACCTTTTTAAGAGCTGGGACTGGGACAATAAGACATGAGTTTGAGGAGAGGTGTTTAAATCTCTGTAAAATTTTAATAGTGACACATCTTACACATTGAGCGTATGCTTTGAACTCAGAGATCTTAATAACAGCGCCCCATTCTCTCTGTCTGCGGACAGCAGTGTCTTGCTTGAATCTTTATGTCTGTTTTTATTTTCTGAGTGCTCTAAACTGACAGCCAAAAGATGAAACTGTACCAGGCATTACCTTCCACTTGCCGCATCTTTGCATGTGTGATGTGAAAGTACAGTGGTTTTTCACTTCATCTTCTCACACATCTTGTCTCGGAGCATGAGACACCCACGCTGTGATTATACCTTCCCACTTCCTCCCTGCGAGCCTCATTTCCACTTCTAGCCCCCTCCTCCTGTGTTCAGGGCTTTATCCTTGAACAAATGCTGCTCTTTTGGCCCTACATGGTTGGTTATTCTAAGGAATTAGTGCTTCTCTGGTACCACTGGTCATTATATAGACCTGCCTGTTGTTTGGCTGAGAGTTGGATCATGGGAGTAAATTTTGTTCCAGATTCTAAAGCTAACTAAGGGCTTGAAGGTTCCACCAATCTCTGTAAGACCGATAAGCCTGGTCTTTTTAAAAAAATGCTTTTTTTGTTTTGCTTCATCTAGGTTTTCTACAGTGATCCCTGCAGAGTGATCAGCAGGCATGGCCAGGCACCATCCAGCTCTTCCGGTTCAGGACCCAGGAGGTGTTGATGGTCACAATAGGTCCTTTGGGCTGATTGTTTCAGTACTTCACTTTTCTTCTCTCTCCTTATTTCTGAACAAAGGGAGATCAACAGTTAGGTCTTAGGTGGTCCCTCGCAGGCTTTTAAGACTCCTCAACAAATCAGGAAATAGAATATTGCCCTTGTGCACTATTTGATGTTCCCCAAAACCTGCCAGAGCTTTGAACCGTTAAAGACACTGTCCTGGCTGCTTCCCCCTGCCCTCCTAACCGTTAAGGCATAGATTACACTGGCAGCTTGTAGAGTTTAGCTGGCAGGAGTTTTATTTGGTATGTGCTCCCCCCAACCATTTCTTTTTAAAAAATTGTATGCCTTTTAAAAAAAAAACAAAACCAGACCAGGTTGTTCACATTAATATGAACTTTCTAACTTCACTTTTAAAAAAAAATCACAGTCATGTCCCTGTACAGCATCACATGCCTGAAATAGCTCTCCCGCAAACACTGAGTAACCACTTCCCCATCCCCACTCATCTCGCACTTGAACTCTAAGAGTTTTCTTTTTCATTTCTTTTAAAAGTCCAACTCCAATATATCAGACTCTGGCCGTTGTTTGTTGTTGTATGTGGCCCGGTCAGTCTTGACCACTTTTTTAAAGTGATTCAATTTTACTCTGTAAAAAATGAACAACTATTATACTTTGAAAAATTCATTAATAAGGTGAAAAACAAATCATAAATTGGAAGTACACAATCCCATTTAATTGTCGCTATTACTAGGGGAAGCAAGCATTGTAAAACTACTGTTTTATAGTTGACCAAAATGAAACTGTAGTTGGCCAAATGAGTTTTCCAAATGAATATCCCAAGATTTAATGTGTTTGGGTATTATTGTCATGACAGCAGTCCAGAATGAAGGCTGCATATTGCAGTGGACCTGGGGGGAGGGATTATAAAACAATGAAAGAATTTTTCTTTTACTTTTCAAAGAGAAGAATGTACTGGGGGTGAGGGGTGGGCAGGGAGAAAAGTGCAACAGTGAATAAATGGAAATCCAAAGTCTCTGTACATTTTCATTAAAATGAATTAAAAGTATGATTGATTTAATTAATTAATTATTAAAAAAGAATACATGGAAGAAGTGGAATGCTAATCTCATTCCTTATCGGTTATACTTATGCTTACTTACTCTCAGAAATCTGGCTTCTAGCTCATACTAAGAGTTTCCGTTCATAATTCAGAAAATAGTAAGGGTTTTAGCATGGCCTCTTAAAGAGAAATTGAAGTCCACACTCGAGGTGCCCTGTGACCTTACTTGGAAATCAGATCTTTGAAGAATTAATCAAGGTCAAATAAGGCCATACAGGATTAGTGTGGAATTAATCCAATTTGGCTTGTGACCTTTTAAGAAGGGAATAGAATCAGGGACACACGGAGAAGGCCAGGTGGAGATAGAGGCAGAAATTGGAGTGAATCACCAAGAATTGTCATCAGCAAGCCCCAGGAGACAAGAATGCTTCCCCAGGACCTTCAGAAAGGGTGATCTTGCCTGTCATTTGATTTTAGACTTCTAGCCTCCAGAAAAGTAAGTAAATAACCTTCTCTAATGTTTAAGCCAAACAGTTCAGACCACTATTATGGAAACTTCAAGAAACCAATATAGATGCCGACAGGTGAAGTAGAAGTTAAATGATAAGTTTATGGACAGCTGCAATATTACATTGGAGTTGTATGAATTCTATTTTATCACATGGCAATATGATGTTTTGGGAGCAAGTAGATGAAAAGACCATGGCCTGAATCAGGTGCACCTTTGTCTTCAAACTGATATCATTGCTCCTCAGTGATTTGGAGATGTCTCTGACAGCAGATTTTCCCAGTGCAGTACATCTCCTGAATGCCTGATTACTGGTACTACGGTGATTGATTATGGTGGATCCCAAGGATGATGAAATAAGTGACAATTTTAATCTTATCTCCATCTATCATAACGTTGCTTCTTGGTCCAGTGGTAAGGACTTTTGTCTTCTTGATATTGAGATGGGACCTATATTGAAGGCTGTACAGTTTCTGATCCTCTGCAGTAAGTGTTCCAAGTCCTCTTCACTTTCATCAAGCAAGATTATGTTATCTGCATTTTTTTATTGTTGTTATGTGCCGTCGAGTCACCTGCGACTCATAGCGACCCTATATACAACAGCCCTAAACCCTTCTCTATCCTGTGCCAATTGCACTGCCTCCGACACACCCATCCTGATTACCCCAGTCACTGAATCAATCCACCTCATAGAGGGCCTTCCCCTCCTGCGCTGTCCCTCCACCCTACCAAGCATGATGTCCTTACAGCATGTCCAAAGTATGTCAGACGAAGCCCCAGAATCCTTACCTCCAAGGAGCAGCCTGGTTTAATCCTTTCAAGGATGAATCTGTTTGTTTTCTTAGCAGTCCATGGTACCCTCAATACTCTTCTCCGGCACCACAACTCAAAGGCATCAATTTTCATTCTGTCCTCTTTAGGACAACTCTCTGACACATAACAACTGATTGCAAAGACCATTACTCAGGTTATTAATGAGTCTTCCTCAGATCCTGATGCCGCGGTCTTCATACGTTCCAGCTTCTGTAATGATTTTCTCAGCGTACAGGTTGAATGAACATGGAGAAAGGGTACAACCTTGACACACTCTTCCTGATTTTAAACCATGCAGTGTCCTCTTGTTCTGTTCACACAGCAGCTTCTTGGTCTAGCTATATGAGCATAATTAACTGTTCTGAGATACTCATTCTTCTCAATATTAGCCATAATTTGTTATGATCCCCATAGTCAATAAAGCACAAATAGGACCGTCTTCTGGTATTCTCTGTTTTGATCCAAAATCCATCTAACATCAGCAGTAATATCCCTGGTGCTGTCGTCTCTTCAAAACCTGGCTTGACCTTTGGACATTTCTCTGTCAATGTACTGTTCTAGCCATTTTTTAGGAGATCTTCAGCAAGATTTTGCTTGCATATGATGTTAATTGTTGTTGTTGTTGTGTGCCATCGAGTCAGAACTGACCCATAGCCGACCCTCCGTCAGGTTTTCAGAGGAAGGAAATTGCACAAGGGAAGCTTGATTGCCCATCCTTCTCCTCTGGAGCAGCTGGTAGGTTTGAGTCACATGTTTCTGAAGTTGCAGCGTGGCTTCTTGCCACTAGGCCACCAGAGCTCTCTTGTTCAATAATGTCCACGTTCTGTTGAATTAACTTTTTTGGGAATGAGAACAAATAATGAATCTTTTCTAGTCAGTTGGCCAAACAGCTGTCCTCCAAATTTCCTTGCATAGACTGGTGAGCGTGTCTGAAACATACCAGTTGGTATCCCGTTGATTCCTGGGGCCTTATGTTTTGCCAATGCCTTCAGTGCAGCTTGAATGTCTTCCTCCATTGCCATTGGCTCTTTGTCATAGGCTACTTTCTGAAATTTTTCCATGTCAGCTGATTATTTGGGGTACATTAATTCTGTGTATTCCTTCCATCTTCTTTTGATGCTTCCTGGATCATCCCTGAGTTTGCCCAGAACATCTCTCAGTGTTGCAGTTGAGACCTAGAATTTGGTTTGTTTTTTTTTTCAGTTATTTCAGCGCGAGGAATGCCAAGTGAGTTCTTCCCTTTTAATTCTGTAACTCCAGCTCCTTTCATGTTCCATTATAATACTTTGTCTTCTTGAGCTGGACGATGAATAAGGACAACAGAAGAAGAATGGATGCCTTAGATTTGTGATGCTGGAGGGAGTACTTAATACCTTGAGGACCGCCAAGAGATCAAACCGATAGGTCTTAGAAAGAGTGCAGCCAGAGCCTCGTTGGAGGCAAGGATGGTGAAGCTTCATCTCACGTACTTTAGGCATGTTGCTAGGAGAGGCTGTTCCTTGGAGAGGAATGTCCTGCTTGGAAAAGTGGAGGGTCAGCGAAAACGAGGAAACCCTCAGCCAAATGCACTGGCACAGTGGCTGCAGCAGTGTGTTAGAGGTGATGAGGATGGCACAGCATAGAGCAGGGCTCAGATTGTTGGTCATAAGGTCGCTATGAGTCATACGATGGTACCAGCAACAACAGGAGATCATATCTTCTGCTGAATGACCCCAGAGCCTGACACCACTCTGATTTTAAGTTGCCCACAACTCTTCCTCTGAGAGCTGTGGGGGAGGCAGTGATGAACAGAAAGGAGAAGACTTTTTTGCAGCGGTACTATTTCTTCCCCACTGTCTTAGCCACTCAGACTGCATGTGAGAGCTGTGTGCATTCTCTCCATTCTGTCTGCGATCTGTAATCTTTTAATCAACTAGTTTATGATTTTTTTAAACGTCTACACTAAGGTGCACCTGATACAGGCCATGGTCTTCTCAATCACTTGTTATGCATCAGAGAATTGGACAGTGACCAAGGAGGATAGAAGGAGAATTGATGTCTTTGAGCTGTGGTGCTGGAGAAGAGTATTGAATGTACTATGGACTGCCAAGAAAACAAACAGATTCATCCTGGAAAGGGTTAAACTGGGTGGCTCCTTGGAGGCAAGGATTCTGAGGCTCTGTCTAACATACTTTGGACATGTTGTGAGGAGAGACCGGTCCTTGGAGAGGGACATCATGCTTGGGAGGATGGAGGGACAGCATAGAAGAAGACCCTTGATGAGATTAATTGATTCAGTGACTGGGGTAATCGGGATGGGTGTGTCAGACGCAGGGCGATTGGCACAGGATAGAGTAGGGTTTAGGGCTGTTGTACATAGGGTCGCTATGAGTCGCAAACGACTCGACGGCACATAACAAGAACAACAACATGTTCAAAACCCTTTGTAAAGGCAGGGATGAATCAGATATTTGTGGAATAAGAGAACTATGAAATGCATAATTGCAGTCTTTGTTAGAAAACGATATATTGACAGAAAAGTAGAGAAAAAATTGTCTGAGTGGAAACAGAAGGAGAGAGTGGTGGTATTAAGGGAGGGTGCATTAAAAGAATGACTATGTTTAGGATAATGTTGACAACAGAGGGGTCATTTCAAGCTGGAAGACAAGTATAATTAAGGGAAAGAATAGGACATTTTGAGGACAGTGAAATAGTTCTGAATGCTGTGGACACATGCCCCCAAAAAACTGTACAGCACAGAAGAGCCAATGTTACTGTAAACTTAGTGGAATTTAGTTAATAAGGGATCAAATTTGGTTCAACAGCTGTAGCATTGGTACCACACCGCCAAAAGAACACGTCTGCCTTGGAAGAAGTCCAGCCTGTTGCCCCTTGGGGATGACAGTGGTAGACTTTGTCTCACATACTGTTGGCATATTACTAGGAAGGACCAGGCTCTGGTGAAGGACTGCATGCTTGGTAGAGGGTCAGTAAAAAAACAGAGGCAGACTCTTCGCTGAGATGGATTAACACGGTGTCTGCGACAGGGCGCAAGCAGGGCAGCGTGTGTGATGGTCACACTGTGTGGTTCTGTTTCACACAGGGTCACGGCGGGCCGGGTGGATTTGATGACTCCTAACAGCAGCAGTCAAAACTGACGCGCAGCTGACCCTCCTGCAGGTCTTCAGAGGCAGTAGACTGCGTGGATGCAGACGGCCCATATCGCTTTCTCAGAGCAGCTAGTGCTTTCGAACCGCATTCCTTTGGGCGGACGGTGCAACTCCTTACCACTAAGCCAGCAGAGCCCCAGAGTTTTTCTGTAAACCAAAATAAAATGTATTTTTTAAAAAAGAATAATTCTAGCCTCTTTAAAACTGGAAATTTGCAAAACTAGATATTTACTTTTTCGCAAACGATTTTTATCTCATCAAAACATTAAAAAACTAATTGAAGATAGAGCAAGAACTTTGGCATGAAACCTAAAACTATAAAGGCAAAAAGGAAGCAATCGAAGTCACACCCACGGTCAAGTTGATTCCTGCTCATGGTGACCAACTCTCTGGTTTCCAAAGCAGTGGAACTTAATGAGGATAGACTGTTGGTGGATTCAAACCACTGACCTTTTGATCAGCAGCATAGCATGTGACACACCATGCAGCACAGTTCCTTTATGGAGCTCTTTCAAAGACAGAAAAATCTTCAGGGGTTAAAGCTCTGTAGATAACAGATGCAGATGCAATTAGCAAGTACTATTATTTTTTTTATGCCAAGTATCTCTCTTTATTGCCACCATACATGGGTAGCATAGAGTATCCACTCAGTTTTCATGTTGTTTCAATTCTGGCTCCATCACTGAACAACTATAAGACAACAAGCAAGTTGTTAAACCCTGTAAGCAAGTTACTATTTTAAGAGAACTGGACAGTGACCAAGGATGGTAGAAGAAGAATTGATGCCTTTCACTTGTCCTGGAGAAAAACACAGGACATACCATGGACTGCCAAGAGAACAGATCTTTCCTGGAGAGGGTGAAACCAGCTTGCTCCCTGGAGGCAAGGAGTTTGAAGCTCTATCTCACATACTTTGGACACGTGGCCAGGAGGAATCTGTCTTTGGAGAAGGACATCATGCTTGGGAGGGTGGAGGGAGAATGCAGGAGAGAAAGACTCTGGATGAGAAGGATTGACTCAGTGACTGAGGTAATGGGGGTAGATATGACAAAAACAATGAGATTGGCTCAGGACAGGGCAGAGTTCAGAGCTGTTGTACACAGGGTCACTGTGAGTCACAGGCGACTTGACAGCACATAATAACAACAACATTAAGGTTCTGAGAAAGGTGTAGCCAAAATCTAGGTATGAAAATAGCCTGAGGTTCTGGGAAGAAAAGATTTTACATGCCCATTCCTTTGTGTTTACTGTTCAGTAATGGACTCATTACTCTGTATGTACTTGGACTAATTGGCTACTAGAATTCTGGTCTTAAAAATACAACAACAATCAACTCAGTGAAATATCCTTTTATTTATTCTAAATAAGGCAAAACCGTAAAAAACTTGCAGTCGTTTCTGGGGTTTTGTTCTATTTTACTTTTTCTCTTAAGGTCAATTTTTCAGTACAACTTCCATTTACGTAAGCAAGGGAGCAGATGGTTTATGAGATGATTTCTTAATTAATTATTAAATATTTAGCTTTTTGACATCTTGATCTTTTTTTGGTAATTAGCAGAAAATGGGCCAGCATAAGTTGTTTCGTAAATGGTTTTCTGTTCTCGAGATGGAAACCATTATTCTTATAAGCATATCTCGTCTTACCGGTATTCTTTTGAACACCGTACTTCGGCTCTATAATTGTAATAACTGGCCTACATTTAGCTAAGATGAGCCAGGCCACATATCTAGAGACTTTTGTATCTTCTTCTAAGCATAGACCTTGGGGAGACCTGAGCCGGAAAAATGGTATCAGTGTGATTCCACTGATTATTGATAATGAGTCCTTTCATCCATGTGGTTCCAAAAGCTACAGCGATATTATCTCCTAATTCTCAAATGACCCTCTGAAGTAGACAGGCAGATACTCTTACCCTAATCTGCAGATGTTGATGGTGGCCTTTTAGAGGTTAGAAAGCTACTGAATGCAGTGAAAAGTGAAAGTATGAATGACTTTTAAAAATGATTTCTTAATGTCCAAGACAATTCTCCCTCAAAAATGGCTGTTTTCAGAGACATGTTGAATCTAGTCTGACTTTTTGCCGATCAGAGGATGAAGCCTAAAAGTGAAAATTGCAGTCGGTTCTGGTTCGTGCATTTCATGTTCAAGTGAACATTCCTAATGGGTGCTTACCAAGTGGTTAATGATGAGAGTCATCTCCCAGCAAAATATGTAAGAACAGTGGGCCCATTATCATTTATTGCTTGTTTTCTAAATGGCCTCAGTGTGGATATACTTTATTCTTAAATGTTTCCCAGGACTAAATAGTATGCCCAGCGGGCCCAAACTACCTCAGAGCACTGATTATTTATATGGTTAATTTTGTAACCAGAAGTCCATTTCTACAAGTAAAGCAGCATCTAATACTGAAACAGTTTTTGAGTCATGTCCTGTAACTTAGAAAATGCACTTTAAACTGCGTAAAAATGTTCTTGAAGTTGGCTCACAGTTCTAAATCTTCCTGACTTGCTGTGTCACTTTTAATTCAGATCACCCGGTGTTTTAATGTAGTCTGTTAGGGCCATGACTGCGTCAGGAGCCATCACAGAAGGGGCTCGTGGAAGTAGAGAAAATAATCCCAAAGGCTTGTGGTTCGAATCCACCAGCTGCTCCACAGGAGAAGAATGAGCAGTCTCTTCCCATGTGATTAACTGCCTCTGAAAACCTGCTGGAGACTCACAGCACACAACAACAACCACAACAATAACACATTAGGAAGCCTGTGATTGGTGTGCTGGTAACAGGACCCAATGCTATTTTCAAGTGTTGTCTTGGGATGAAAATACTTTCCTAATGAGTCTACCCTGCTGATGATCAATTTCTCAAAAGCCTTGGTTTTTAAAAAGCTGGTATATCCATTGTATTCTTGGTCATTAATATCACTGTTTCTTAGGCAGAGGTTGGAGACTCTTGGTTCTGTCCTCAAGTCATTAAAAAAAAGCATCTCTTTTTAATACAAACAAATCAAAGAAACAAACCCAGGAATAGCTGATATTCACTGTCTCTGTTCTTTTGCAAGTTTACTTCTTAGCCTCAAGCTGGTCCTCTCACCACTTTCCTGTTCTAGCAAAGGTCACCAGAGCTTCCTAACCGCCAGACTCCACGTCGGCGTCTTATTTCGCAGGTCAGTCCCTTTGTCACCTCTGATATTTTAGTCGCTTCTTCCTCCCGGGCTGGGCTCGTGATGCTGCTCTCTTGTTTCTCGTCCTCTCCCCCTTCTTCTCCTTCCCCTTCTGCACCACCTCCCTCATGGTCCTGTAAACGCACTTCTCCGCTCCACTTGCTTCTCTTCTCATGGAGAAAAAATCACGTCCATCCCTCACTATCAGGTCCGTATGACTTCCAAATCCATGTCTGTAGTGCTGTTCTGCCTTTTCGAAGACACAGATCCCCCCTTCTTCCCTGCATCAGTCTATCACACACTCTTCCAGCTCAGTTGATATTCTTTCTTTAAATGTGTCTTTCCTAGTCTCCTGCCCTCGGTTAATGGCATCAGCCTCATCGTCCAGGCTGGCTGCATCAATCATCTTCACTTTTCCCACCCTCCCTTTACCTTCAATCAATTTGATGGGAATAATAAACAGTCCTGCTTATCTACTTTGTGTATCCATCCATCTACTTTGGACATGTTGCTAGGAGGGGCTATTCCTTGGAGAAGGAACATGATACTGGGAAGGGTGGTGGGTCAGTGAAGGAGAGGAAGACCCTCAAGCAGACGGACTGACATGGTGACTGCTGCGGTGGGCCTTAGTGTGTCAGGAAGTGTGAGGATGGCGCAGGATAGAACAAGGTTCAGATCTTTTGTTTATAGGGTCGTTATGAGTCATACTTGACTAGATGGCACCTAACAACAACAACAACATCCATCCATCCGTCCAGTCCCATGGCTACTGCCCTCCATCAGCTTCCCCTTTGCCGGATCTCGGACGTTCTGCTTCTCTCATTTGTCTTTGACACTGCTTCCTGAAATACACTCTTGACCGTTTGACTCTCCTTGAATGGCTTCCTGTCACTTAGAGTGTAAAATCCCAATGCCTTAGTATGAAACCTGAACTGTATCCCAGCTTGATTCTCCTTCCATCAGACCAGGGTTTTAAACTTTAAACATATATCTTAAATGGATACTCCCTGCACTGCTGTTTTTGTACTGGTGTTGTTTCATCTACTCTTAAACATCCTTTCTTTCTCTCTGGAGAATTCCTAGCGATAGTTCAAAGTCTACATGAATGCCATTTAATTAAGTGAATGTGTTAATTCCTCCAGCCAAAGTGAGTATTCCCTTTGTATATACTTTCATAATATCGAGTCTGAACCTTTTCTGTTTTAACTGACATTCTTGCTAGATTTACTATAACGTCGCCACAAAACCCAGGTCCACCTAGAACCTCAAAATGTGATTCTATTTGAACTAAGGTCTTTGTGCTATAATTAGGGTGAATTAATGCCTGAATAGAGTGGCTCTCATATCCAGTTATTGCTGTATTTAAAAGAAGGCCATGTGAAGATTTATCGGAAGAATACTATGTGAAGATGGAAGCAGTGTGGATTATATGACTCCAAGCCAATGAATGACTGCTAGCCACATCGAAGCGACGAGAAAGGTATGGGCTGGTTTCTCCCTCCAGGTCTAGAAGAAAACAACCTTGCTTACACCTTGATTTTAGACTTTTGGACACTTGAACTGAGAGACTAAATCTCTGATGTCTTAAAGTACCTCAGTTTCTGAGAGTTGGATTGCTGGGTATTTAATTTTTAAGCCCTAGGAAACAACGTTTTACCTCGGATTAGAATTCACTGTGTAGAGATGTGCCTTCTAGACGTTTCTTGCGAGTAGTGATCGTATGTAGCAGCTTCCCACATCCATAGCCATGGCTTCGTGTGGAGTGACTTTGTTTTCAACACATAGTCTTATTTCCACCAGAATGCATGGAACAGCTCGAGTGGACTTCAGGGGCTGATTGATCTTTACGCCACCACTTTATACCATCCAGGGAGCTCTGGCAGAGTTCCTAGAGAGCTGCACTGCTACCCTGGGGGCCACAGCTTTTTAGAAGTTCGAATCCACCCACAGCTCCGAGGGATGGTCTCTTCCCCTGTGATTCACAGCCTCAGAAACCCAGTGGAGGATTAGCTGTGAGTTGGCTCTGGCTTGACAACAGTGAGTTCTGAGTCATATTATCACTTTAAAAAAAAAAAGACAAGGATATAATAGGGAGCTCTGGTAGCCTAGTGGCAAGAAGCTGCGCTGCAATCCCAAAGGCCCGTGGTTCAAATCTACCAGCTGCTCTCCTTGGGAAAAGAATGGGCAGTCTCCTCCCATGTGATTAACTGCCTCTGAAAACCCATTGAAGGGTCAGCTGTGAGCTGGAAGTATAACTTTGCTTCACAGATGGTAAAAGCTCAGAACAAAGTTACTGTCTTCATACATATTTTATGAAATCAGCACTGCAGATAGAAATGGAATCTTCTATTTTCCACAGTTAAATAATTCTAAACCATTAAAATCCTAATGTTGTACACATTTCATTGTGTATTCTTTTCTGTAAAACTTGAGAAACAATAATTTGTTCCCTTCTGATGTCCTTCCACCCAGCTGTTCATTCATCATTTATGAGCGCCTGCTGTATGCGAGTCACTGTTCTAGATGCTGAAGATAAAACAAACAAAATGCAGTCTGTTGTCTTCTGGGTTCAGAGAAGAGTCATATAAACAAAGCAAATGTGTACAATGCAATAGTAGGGAGCTCTGGGGTCCTAGTGGCCAGAAGGTGCACTTCAGTCCCGAAGGCACGCGGTTCGAGGCCACCAGCTACTCTGTGGGAGAAGGATGGGCAAATCTCCTCCCATGTGATTTACTGCCTCCGAAATCCATCCAGAGAGTCAGCTATGGGTTGGTTTTGACTTGACATAACAACAATAGCTGAGGAGGAGCCCTGGTGCACTCTGGGTAGGCAGGCCCTCGCTGACTGATAGGTTGATAGTTTTACAGTATTAGTGATTCCGTGAGAGAAAAGAGCTGGTAATCGGCTCACATAGAGATTGTAGCCTGTGAAGCTCCATGGGGCGGTGCTGCTCTGCTGGGTGGGGTTCTTAGGAATTAGAATGATCTTGATGGCTCCCTGCAACAGGGGCAGTTTAGGAGTTGCCTGAAGGGCTTTAGAAAACAGGGAAAATCTGTTTCTATGTGGTTGCCAGAATGTGGGCTATGCTAGCTGGGAGTTTAAAATTCTGTTGACATTCTTGTTTATTGCTTTTCTTGTTTAGGGCTTGTATTCAGGGTTTCAGATTACATATTATTGCTGTTCACTGTCCTGAAATTGGCTCAATTCCTGGAAGCCTGCTTTTCTTTTCTTTATTCATTGTTGCACATTTTCTTCCCCCCAGGGACCTTCTTTTCAATGGGACAGAACGTAGCCCGGTCCTGCACCGTCCTTCCACTGACTGGGGGACGTGAACCCATTTGTGGCTCTCGCGTCAGTCCTTCTCCCTGACCCGCTGATTTATCTGACAATGATGTCCTCATCTAATGATCAATCTCTCTTGATGTTTTGCCCAAAATAAGTAAAGCTGAGATTCTTCCAATTGTCACATTCTGGTTGTGTTTCTTCTAAGACTGATTCATTCTTTTTTTCTGGAAGTCTACCACTTGGCCCTCAGTCTGTTATATTGTGGTGGCTCATGTGTTACCGTGATGGCTGGGAGCTGAGCCGTGGCTGTTTCCAATACCAGCAGGGTCACCCCTCCGTGACCAGAACTTCCAGTTTCAGCAGAACTTCCAGACTAAGACAGACAAGGAAGTAGGACTGGCTGTCCATTTCTGAAATAACGAGCCACTGAGGCCTTCTGGAGAGCAGTGGGACGTTTGATACAACACTGGTGGGTGAACCCCTCACATTGGAAGGGATTCAAAATACAACTGGAGAAAATCTGCCTCCTCAGAGTAAAGTCGCCTTAATGATGTGGCCGAAGTAAAGCTTTCAGCCAGGAGGGGACCTTTATGTGCTGATGTGACACAAATCAAAATAAGAAGAGTGACCTCTGAATATCCATTAACAGCTTCAGTGGGGGAGGTACCACGGATGAGTCCAGGAAAATGACAAGTTGTGCTGTAGTTGTTGTTTTAGGTACTGTGGGGTTGATGGCCCTTCACTCAGCAAAAGCAAACGCTGGTGGGTTGTGGTGTTAAGTGTCACCAAGTTGGAACTAACTCATGGTCGACCGGCCGGTGCAGGTTCTCAGAATCATTAAGTCTCATCCAGAGGAGATTGCCCATATTTATCCCAAGGAGTAGCTGGTGGGTTCAAACCACCTGCTTTCAGTTGACAGAGCAACTGTTTTCCAAGTAGTTGTTGTTGTTAGATGCCATCAAGTGTGACTCATAGTGACCCCATAAACAAAGATCTGAACCCTGTTCTATCCTGCGCCATCCTCACACTTCGTGACACACAAGAGCCCACTGCAGCAGTCACCGTGTCAATTCATCTGGTTCAGGGTCTTCCTCTCCTTCGTCGACCCTCCACCTTTCCCAGCATCTTGTCCTTCTCCAAGCAATAGCCCCTCCTAGCAACATGCTCAAAGTATGTGAGGTGAAGCCTCATCATTGTTGCCTCCAAAGAGCACCCCAGCTGCATCCTCTCCAGGACTTACCTATTTGTTCTCTTGGCCGTCCATGGGATGGATGTTCAGTGCTCCTCTCCAACTCCAGCTTAAAGGCAATCAATTCTTTGACCAAGTAGGGTTCCCTTATTTTCTGCTTTTTTTGAGCAATACCAAAAATATCTATCCTCGCCTGAACTACCCCATTCACTGACGTAAGAAAAGCTACATTCCCTAAGTCCTTAGTGTGGGAGCAGTGGATCCTGTTAACATTTTAACGTGTGTGTGTGTGTGTGTGTGTGTGT
>NW_006399761.1:24391851-24394182 GCF_000299155.1 Elephantulus edwardii | reverse complement strand
GAGAGAGAGAGAGAATGTTGCCTGAAGGAAAATCCTAACAGTTTCTGAGGGCTTCCTAGGCTGTGAGTGAACAGATTGGTTTTGTCATTATTCTGCAAACATCCCATGCACATTCCCAGTTTTGCGTTTGCTTCAGTGGTCTCTCTACTTCTGGCTGTCAGCACCAGGCCCACCAGCTGCCTGTAGGTGACCGCAGCTCATGGGAGCCCTGTTTGTGCTGTAGCAGAATCACACCCCATGGTTTCGGACATCATTTTGTCAGCAGGAGGTGACCAGGCCTTTCTTCGGAGGCCCCTCTGGGTGGACTCTGGCCCCAGTGGTTCAGTTAGCCGAGTATGCACTTTTTACCACAGTTCCCCGATCATGTTATTTGCTTACCCCAAATCATTACTATTTCCTTCTTCCTTGCCTTCATGATAAAGCTTCAGCTTTATTAGTAAACTTTAATAAAGAAACTTTATTGGTAAAGTTTATATGGCCTTTTTCAAGCCTTCCTTCCAAGATGTTTTTCCTGAACTAGCAACCCAAGCAGGACCCAGTACCATCAACTTGATTCTGACCCATAACAACTTTATAAACAAAGTTGTTCCTGTTGTTATGTGCTGTCGAGTCACCTGTGACCCATAGCGACCCTATGTCCAGCAGCTCTGAAGCCTGCCCTGTCCTGAGCCAGTCTCACTAATTCTGACACACCAGCTCCCATTGCCCTAGTCACAGTATCCATCCCATCCAGGGTCTTCCTCTCCTGCACTGTCCCTCCACAGACAAGTCCCTTCTGGTCATATGCCCACAGTAGGTGAGATGGAGCTTCAAAATCCTTGCCTCCAAGGAGAAACTTGGTTTCCCTTTCTCCAAGACAAACCTATTTATTTTCTTGGCAATCCATGGTATGTTTAAAGCTTTTCTCCAGCACCAAAATTCAAAGGCATAGATTCTTCTTCAGTCAGCCTTAGTCATTGTAGCAAGCAATTGCAAAGACCATGGCCCGCATCAGGTGCACCTTAGTCTCTAGACTGACATCATTGTTTCTCAGTATTCTCTGGAGAGAGGTCCCTGATAGCAGACTTACCCAGTGTAGTTTGTCTTTTGATTTTCTGGCTGCTGGTGCCAAGAGTGTTAATTGTGGAGCCGAGCAAGCTGTAATTGTTACAACCTCATTCTCCTCTCCATCCATCACGGTGCTGCAAACTGGCAAGTGCCCTATTTGGCGTTCAAGGCTGTAATCTTTCCTGAAGCGACTGCCACATCATTCTCCCACAGAGCAGCTTATAGCCTTGAACCAACAATCTGTTCATTTGCAGTTAAGTACTTTAACCACTGTGCTGTTAGTTGTTATTGTAGTTGTTAAGTACCAGCCAGTCAGAACTGCCCCGTAGCTGACCTTCCAGCAGTTTTCCAGAGGTAGTAAACCACATGGGAGGAGATTGCCTATGCTCCTGTGGAGCAGCGGGTGGAGTTGAACTGTGTGCTCTTGGGACTGCAGAGCAGCTTCTTAACCACTCCAAGGGTTCCTGCTAAAAAGGCAGCGCCTACATAAATTGGTAGTTGAGCTATAGACCAAGGTGAAAGTCACCAGATTTATTCTCATGGCCACTTGTCTCTAGGACTTTTGCCCTGGGAGGCCTAGAACCATTCGTCATCAAAGAAAACAGAAGTGGCCCTGCGGTTGACACACCAGCCGGAGAGGTGTCTCCACAGGATGAAGACGGATGGTGGTGGCTTCCGAGGTCTTTGCCCAGAGAGGAAGCTGTGAGGCCCGGCTTTCCTGTCAGCTTCTTGTCCTCTGACAGGAGATTGACAGGAGCTGAGCCTGATGAGGCTGACGAGGTGCCTAACTGTCCACTAGGGTTTTCTTTAGATTTTTAAGCTCTAAATGTTTTTATTGATCACAAAGAAATAGCCCTTTAGAGATGATTTAATGTTTGCTCTGAAAGCTTCAACCACGCTGTGCAGGCGGAGTAGACGAGTGGTGTACTTGGTTAAGCCCGCATCCGTGGGAGGGTTTTCAGAGCTCTAAATTTCATGAATCAAAATTCAGCCTTCTCACCTACTTTGGGGGGAAAAAAACCCAAGTCAACAACAAAGGGGAAAAAAGCATGAATGTGTCCACCAGATGCTCTGCTGGAGAAGGAGGGACAATCTCCTCCTGTACCAATCAGATCAAATTGGATGGTACACACACAAAAAAATGTTGTTATTGTTGTTATGTACCGTCGGAGTAGTTTGCGACTCATAGCGACCCTATGCACAACAGCCCTAAACCCTGCTCTATCCTGCACCAACCACACTGCCTCTGACAAACCCATCCCGATTACCCCAGTCACTGAATCA
>NW_006399761.1:24390212-24390826 GCF_000299155.1 Elephantulus edwardii | reverse complement strand
ATGTGTAATCCTTAGCTAGGTATAAAATAGTACTCATAATGGTTTTCATTATTAGCAAAGTGGGAAGGAAGGTTCTCGGTTGGCTGTAAACTTTATCCTTTGAGGATGATGTGACCCTAATGCTGTAGTTCAAGCTGTCTCATCGCCTTTCTCTTTAGGAATCCTCCTCATTTAGCTGTTCTGCTCTGTTCTTTACTTTTCGTCTCAACATGGAAGGCCTGTTTCTGCCTCAGGATCTTTGCACGTCCAGACGGCCTCCCACTGAGTTGATGACCCTTTAGGACGTAGTAGAACTGCCCCTAGGCTTTTCCATCCTGTAGTTCTCAAAGGATGTGGACTGCCACGTCCTCCACCCTCAGAGCGGCTGGTGGCCTCAACCAAGCACCTTTCAGTGAGCAGCTGGTGCTTCAGCCACTGTACTACCAGAGCACCTGTGTATTGTTTACTTACCATAAAATGCCCTCCCTCCCATCTGTAGCTTTCAAGATGCAATTTCATATTTACTTTCCAAAATGATTCATTGTTGTTGTTATGTGCCTTCGAGTCACTTGCGACTCATAGCGACCCTATGTACAACAGCTCTAAACTCTGCTCTGTCCTGTGCCAATCTCATT
>NW_006399761.1:24379955-24388762 GCF_000299155.1 Elephantulus edwardii | reverse complement strand
TCCTTCAAAGCAGCTTGAACTTCTTCCTTCATCACCATAGGCTTTGCTCATATGTTGTTTCATTAAATTCTTCTGTGTCTGCCAATACAATGACTCAGTATATTCTTTCCCTCTTCTTTTGTTACCTCCTGGATCATTTAATACTCTGCCTAAAACATCCTTGATTATAGCAACATGAGGCTTGAATTTGGTCTTACATTAATGAAATCAAAAGGTGAATTGCATTGGGTAAATGTGCTGTCAGGGACCTCTCCAGAGTACTGAGAAGCAACAAAGTCAGTATAGAGACTAAGGTGTGCCTAATCCAGGCCATGGTCTTTGCAGTTACTTGTTATGTATCAGAGAACTGGGTAATAACTAAGGATGACAGAAAAATTGATTCCTTTGCATTATAGTGCTGGAGAAGAATCTTGAGCATACCATGGACCACCAAGAAAACAAATAGGTCTGTCTTGGAAAGGGTGAAAGCAAGTTTCTCCTTGAAGGCTAGGACTTTTAATCTGTCTCACAAACTTTGGGCTTGTGGCCAGGAGAGATTGGTCCTTGGAGTACATCATGCTTGGAAGGGTGGAGGGACAGAGCAGGAGAGGAAGACCCCGGATGAGATGGATTGATATAGTAACTGAGGCAATGAGAGCAGATGGGTCAGAGTCAGTGAGAATGGTTCAAAACAGGGCAGGCTTCAGAGCTGCTGTACATAGGGTCGCTATGAGTTGCAGGCAACTTGATGGCACATAACAACAACAAATGTTTTTAAAATAAAATTACTCTGGCTTTCCTTGGAAGAAGATAACTTCCCTCTGAACATATAGGAGCCGCAGATGACTGTGGATGTCCTGTAAATAAAAGGAGATTTTTGGAGAGTGTCAGGAGGATGAACAGATCTGTCTGGGAATAAACACAGCCAGAATGCTCCAGAGACGCTGGCGTGGTGAGGCTTCGTCTCATGACCTTGGACATGTTATCAGGAGGGACTGTCCCTGGAGGACATCGTGTTGGGGGAAGTGGAGTGCCAGCCGCAAAGAAGAGGACTCTCAGGAAAATCGATTAACACGGTGACTGCAGCAGTGGGCCCAGGCACAGCAGCCATGGTGAGAATGGCTTAGGACCGGTCGGGATTCTGTTCTGCTTCTCCTAGAACCCTGTGAATCGGAACCCACTTGGCAGCATCAGTAACAAAGATCTGGCAACACTGAGCCCACTTTTCTGTAAGACAGTTAACATGCTGAGTCTGAAAAATGGCTGTACCTCTGGGAGACACTTATACTTCCTTCCCTGCCATCGCGTCTTCCTGTTTTCCCATTACTGCCTCGGGCTGCTTTGACCTTTTTCTTCACCTGCCTGTTCCCTTGGGAGCTGAATCCAAGATAGTAGCTTTAGAGGGAAAGGAAAGGAAAGTAAAAGAGCTATCTTCCGCAGAGAAAAGAGATATGCCGTGTTTCCAAAATCCTTGAAAATCAGTATCCTGACAGCTCGGAGAGTTGATTGTCGCCCCCACCTATTTCATAAGAGAGCTTTGCTGGTGTAGTTCTTAAGAAGTTGCAGCTTCAAGAGAAAAAGATCAACAGTCTCTTTCCATGTGATTTACAGCCTCCAAAAACCTGCAGGACGGTGAGCGATGATTCAGCTTCATCTTGATGGCTGTGAGTTTCAGATTTTTTTTCTTTTAAATGAATAATAATCATCAAGAGTAACTCATAACCTAAGGCCATATAATCATGCATAAGGATATCAAAACGGGAACTATCTCAGAAAGTGCCGCACATTCACTAAACATGATGCCCTGAGCCCTTACATCACCTTTGGGGATCCGTTTCCTTCAAAAGGTAACAATAGAATGAAAGAGAAGCTATTTCAAAATAGCTAATACAGGACCAAGGATTGATTTGTCTTAAATGTGGTTCTGTCTCTTTTTTCATCTATGTCTTCCTATAAAATTTTTTCGCAGATTTAATTTTGTTGTTGGAAATACAGCAAAACATACCCCAATTCAACAGTTTCTACATGTACAGTTTAGTAACACTGGTACAGTCTATGAATTTTCCACCCCTTCTTACCTCCTCTTTTTGAATTGTTCCTCTCTCATTAATATAAACTTACTAACATGGAAGTAACACTAACAAACGAATGGATTGCGAAATTATGGTCCATTCACACAATGGAATACTGTGCAGCCTGCAGGAGAAATGATTTTGTAAATTATTACCTAACTTGGGAGGGACTGGGAGCCTTATGCTGAGTGAACTAACTCAGTCCCACAAGGACAAATACTGTATAAAACCATTATTGTAGAATGAGTATAAGGATCCAAGAGGGGTGGGAAAGGGTGGAAGCAGAGGGATGAGGATGTGCACAGGAAGGGGGGATTAATCATGGGGTTGTACAAATTGATGGGTGGGGGTGAGGGAAATTGGAAGAATCTGTTCTGGAAAACAGTGTATTCAAATTTTGTAAATAATCTTATATAATAAAAAAATATTAAAAAATAAAACTTAGTGCTCCCTATAATTCTTCTCTAATCTTTTGAGTTGCTTTTGTAAATTTTTTTCTCTGTAGTTTATTCTTTTATTACATTTTATATTGGTTTGCATACAAACCATGCATACATTTGCTACATTGTTTCATTCATATACATTGTGTTTCATGTGATTATTCTTCATTCATACTGTGTTTCATATGATCATTCCTATACATTGTGTTTTATAAAATTAATCATCATTGATCTCTGCCCACTATTACCTCATCTTTTCAGGTCCCCATTGGGTCTTTCCTACTTCCTTCAACCCTCCCTCCACCTACCAGATCTTAACCATTCTGGTGATTTTTGCCTCCTCCCCACACTCCACCCCACTATGCCCTTCCCCCGCCCCTTTAGACTTTTATACACGTCTTACTAGTTATCCTTCTATTTTTACAATAATAGTCTTATGCAGTCATTTGTCCTTTTGAGACAGCATTTATTTACTCAGCATAATGCTCGCTAGACTTTCCCATGTTATACAGTATTTTATAAAATCGTTGCTCCAGAGTGCTGCATAATATTCCATTGTGTGAATATTCCATAATTTCTCAATCCATTCACTTGTTGATAGACATTTGGGCTGTTTTCTTTTTCTTGCTGTGTGAATAACACTGCTAGGATCATAGGTGTACAGATCTTCATTTGTGTCTCAGTTCTATTTTCCTCAGGGTATAGTCCTAACAGTGGAATAGCTGGATCACCATATATAGTCAGTTAATTCTTAAGAATTCTCAAGACCAGCTATTCTTACTAGTGAAGCTAAACTGTTGTTCCATTTTATGATGAATTCAGGGGTTCTTTTTGGTTTAAAGTTTCAAGGATTCATTCAGACTCTGACTAGAGAAAAATCTAGAGTCTCTGATCATTTGAAATCAAATCTACATGTTCCCCTTTCATCAGGATTCTTGTATGGATTCTGTAATGGTAGCTGGGCACCATCCATTTTAATCTTAATCATCTCAATAACAAATAACTCATTGCCATAGGGTTTGGAACCATCTCATAGTTCACCCTCTAGTGGGTTTGCCGAGGCTGTAAATTGCATGGGAGGAGATTGTCCATCGTTCTCCCATCGAGCAGCTAGTGGATTCGAACTGTCCATTTTTGTGTTGGAAGCACAGCTCCTTAACCATGAGGCAACCAGAGGCCCCAACCATCTAGTCATCTAGTGAGTGTGAAATGTTAAGTCTTGTGGTTTTCATTTTCATGTCTCTGATGGCTAATGATACAGACATCTTTCTACGTGTTTAGGGGCCGTTTGAAGGTACTTGATGAAATGTGTATTGAAGACCTGTCTCTTCTTTATGATTGATATATTTGTCTTACTATCATTACATTGTTAAATATATATATATATTTGTTATTAGATTCTTGTTAGACATATGGTTTCTGAAGATATCAGTAGCTTTTTACTTTTTTTAGTAGAGAGTTTTTATGAAGTTTTTTATTTTGTCTTTTGCTGTAGGTAGTCCCTTGCTGAAAATAAGGCCTAACAGTGTTAGCCCTGTTTGTCCTTCTGAGAATATTATGGTTTTAGTTTGCACATTCTGTGTCAGCCAGTTCTTTTTTGGTGCATGACTCTGTATATTCTTTCCATATTTTTTTTTACTACTCTTATTGGCCTAGTGGAAGGAAGCTGTGCTACCAAGCCGAAGGTGGGTGATTGTCATCTGTGGCCCTCGGCCAGGTTCAAATTGTCTTCCTGTCAAACATTCTTCTAGGTGGTATAGCACTGGTCTGTGCGTTGCTGTACAGAGGTAACTCATGGTTGCTGTGATGCTGAAGACTGTGACAGTGATGTGCCAATCGTGGTAATGGGCACCCATGGTGGACAGTGTTGGCCGGAGCTTCCTGACTAAAACAAGCCTGGAAGCAGGAGCGGCATCCACTTCCAAAATGGCTTGCCTCCGGAAACTCTGTACGAACAGTGCTCAGGCTGTTCGTTCATAGGGTCGCTATGAGTCGTCTACGACTCGACGGCATCAAACAACAACAGCAACAACTCTTATTTACAAAGTTTGAATATATTGTTTTTCGCAGAAGATGCTTCCCATTTCCGTCACCCCACCCACCCATAGAATTGTGCACCCCCTATGATTAACATCCTTCCCCCCATCCTCACCCCTCTATTTCCACCCTTCCCCCGCCTCCCACTTCCATATTCTTTTGATGCTTCCTGGATCATTCAATATTCTGCCCATAGCATTTTTATTTTATGTTTTTAGTAATTTTTTAAAATTAATTTTAATGAAAGTTTACAGAGACTTTAGATTTCCATTCATTCATTGATGCACTTTTCTCCCTGGCCACCCCTCCCCCGAGTCGCTCTTCTCTTTGAAAAGTGAAAGAAAAATTCTTTCATTGTTATACAATCCCCCCCAGCCCATAGCATTTTTAAGTATTGCCACTCTAGGCTTAAATTTGTTCTTCGGTCCTTCAGCTTGAGAAATGCTGATCAAGGTCTTCCCTTTTGATTTTCTGACTCCAGCTCTTTACACATTTTGTTATAATACTTTGCTTTGTCTTAGCAAATTGCCCTTTGAAATTTATTCAACACTTTGACCTCCCCATTTCTTCGCTTTGCTCTGCCTTCTTGACACTCAGGTGAAATATTCAGAGTGTCTTCTGACATCCATTTTGGTCTTTCCTGCCTCCTCTGTCTTTGTAATGACCTTTTGCTTTCTTCATGGATTAAATTCTTGGTAACATCCCACAGCTCCTCTGGTCTTTGTTCATTAGTGTTTAGTGTCCTCAAACCCGTTCCTGAGATGGTTTTTAAATTCAGCTGGTATAGACTCAAGATCGTATTTTGGTTCTTGTGGATTTGTTTTCATTTTCTTTAGCTTCAATTTGAACTTGCACGTGAGGAGTTGATGGTCTGTTCCGCAGTCCTGGTCAGGTTTTCACAGCTGATGTTGAGCTTCTCCAGTGATTCTTTCCACAGATGTAATTAGTCTCATTTCTATGTAGTCCATCAGATAAGGTCCATGTGTATAGTCACCAAATGGTGTATTTTTATAGGATTTGCAGTGAATAAACTATTGATTGCACAAAATTCTATCATTCTGTCACCACCCTCATTTCTGTCACCAAGCCCATATTTTTCAACTACTGATCCTTCTTCTTTGTTCCCAACTTTTACACATTCCAGTTACTAGTTATTATTAGTGAATCTTAGTTGCATTTTTTATTGGCTTCAGGCTGCAAGAGTTGGTAGAAATCATCTATCTCCTTCTCTTTGGCTTTGGTTATTGGTACCTATATTTGGATGATAGTGGAAGTGTGTCAGGGATGTGTTCTGTCTCCAAACTTTTTCACTCTGTATGCTGAACAGATCATTTAAGAGGCTGGACCTTATGAAGAAGAATGTGGCATGGGGATTTGGAGGAAGACCCATCAACATCTTGTGTTATGCAGATGACACAGCCTTGCTCACTAAACCTAATGAGGACTTGGTGCCAAATGCAGAAAAAGGAAATCGGATTCATGCCTTACACAAAAACAAATGAAAAATTAGGGATCTAAATATGCGAATTTCTGTTGTTATGTAACATGGAGTCAACTACAGTTCTCAGCCACCCTACAGACAACGGCTCTGAGCCTCGCCCTGTCCTCAGCCAACCTCACCATCTCTGACAAGCCTTACCCCATTGCCACAGTCACTATGTCAATCCAACTCATCCAGGGTCTCCTTTTCTGCACTGACCCTCTGTTGTTCCAAGCATGATGGGTTTTCTCCAAGGACTGGTCTCCTCTGGCGAAATGCCCCAAATATATGACACGGACCTTCAAAAATCCTTGCCTCCTGAGCAACCAGGTTTCACCCTCTCTAAGATAGGCATGCTTGTTCTCTTGGCAGTCCATGAAATATTCAGTACTCTTCTCCAGCATCACAACTCAAAGGCATTGGTTCTTCTTCTGTCATCCTTAGTCACTGTCCAGCTCTCAGCTGCATGGCAAGCAGTGGAGAAGATCCTGGCCTAGATCAGGCACACCTTAGTCTCTAGACTGATATTGTTGCTCTTTAGCACTGCAATCAATATGAACCTGGTAGAATAAATTAAGAAAGTAAGACTCTGAAAATTTAGATAAATGGCCTAATTTCTCGTGGATATTAAATGATAGAATTGGAAATAGAGCCTTGATTTTCTCATTCCTGGGCTTGAGCTGTGCAGTTGTATGCTGTCTGGCTCACCATTATCTCCCTCTGAATGGTATCATCCTGCTTTTATGGGTGCCAGTAGAGGATAGATGTGATGATCTTAAATCCACAGCAAGCTGACAATAAATAACGTGAGACTTGAATTTTGGAACCAGGTCACCTTCTAGCTGTAATTAATTTCATTTTGAGCCCTTAAATAAACCGCCTGGTAGGTGGCTGGTCATTTCCCCCCGCCCCCCAGCATCAGTAATATCACTTTACATATCTTAGGCCTTACTAACTTTATATTTTTTAACCTAGAGCTACCGTATAGCCAGAATGAGCACAGAGGATGATTCTGGATCATATCTGCTACGGAGAAACTTTCCACTGGTGATACCACATGTTTAGCAGATGGTCATAACTTCAGTTCTTGCTCCGTAACTTTTAGATAACTTTGTCTTCGGAAAATGATCAAGTGCTGAGAGAATGATAAGAGCTTTATTGGTTATTGTTGTATTTTCATGAAGCATGTGTTCTTGGCAGCTTCTCTCCCTCCCTTCCTTCTCCTTTTTTTTTTTTATTGCGCTCCCGTTAACCTCACATTTCCATAACCTATTGTTCCTCATAGTCCCACAAATTGTCTTTGCAAATCTTTTCTTAAACCAAGTCTTTTCAACAGTAAATCTTTGCTCGAATACAGATGTTTCTCACTCTGGTAACAGAATTCCTACATTGTCACATAACTATACTTCTCTTAGGACCTTCCTGGACTGTTCTTCCTCTAGGTTCCTCTGTTCAACTGAGATATAATGTGCCCACATACAGACTTTTGACTTTTTGAGAGGCTATTCATTAAGAAAGGGATATCACGCTGGGAGAAGTTGAAGGTCAGTGAAAGAGAGGAAGACCTGCCAGCGAGATGGATTGACAGGGTGACCGCAGCAGTGGGTGCAAGTGTGTCAGAGGTGATGGGGATGGCGCAGGACAGGACAGGCTTCAGACCCTTGGCTCAGAGGGGCGCCCTGAGCTGTACTCAACTCCACGGCACCTAACAACAAGCAGCAAGCAGCTGCCTCTTTAGAAAGGAAAAGGAAACAGCAGGTTCTATTTGAGTATTATAATAATTATAACTGTACATTTTACCTAGCCAGTTTATCCAAGATCATATCAGGCTAACGTGTAATCACTATTAATTTACTTTTTGTTAAGTCTTCAAAAGTGAGTATGTTGTGGACACTTTGATCTTGCTGCAGTTAAAGTGCATGGTGGCCACGTGTGGCATCTCTGTAAATTGACCAGTCAGCTGTAGGTCTTCCTCGAGACCTTAAGTAAGAGGTCAGGTCATCTTTACCAGAAGGTATTCTGTGGTCACTGACCACATGAAATAACATGTCCTTTCAGTCGCTCTCTGTCGTGTTGATCTGTTTTATTTTCTTTAATAAAATTTATTGATGACTGAAATTGCCATTTTGACTTGTTAAACAATTTGTTGTCTTCAGTTTGCTACTCAGATGCAAACTCCTTAAGAGCAGAAATTCTGTCTTGTTTACAAATGCATCATCAATGTGAGAACTCTTCCCAGCAATTATAAGACAGTGTTGTGGTCCTTATGTTGAGAACCAGATCAAAACTCAGCTCATTGCCACCAAGTCGGATCTGACTCATAGCCGACCCTCCTGTGCATTTCCAGAGGCTGTTAATTACACAGAAGCAGGTTGTTCATCTTTCTCCCATGGAGTGGCTGGTGGGTTCGAACTGCTTGCTTTTGGGTTTGCAGGGCAACGCCTTACCCCCTAGGCCATCAGAGCCCAAAGCTGATTGCATTTCTAACCTCTGCTTTCTCCTTAAAATTCCTGTGAGGGAGGAGGTCCTGCACTGTTTGGGGTTGTAAACAATTATGTGTAAGTGGTAAAATAAAATCTCTGAGTCCGGCGGCAGCTCGGCCCACCTTTTTCTGCCTTCCAGTGCTATTTGTGCATTAACCCCTTTGCAGCCACCAGTGATTTGAAGAACTTACTGAGAGAAGTCCTGTGTTAAGGTCCAAGAATGCTGTGAAGTGGAGGAATTGGGAAGGACTGCTTTGTCAGATGCAGCCTACTCTTTATTATTATTATTATTATTATTATTATTTATTATTATTAT